>NC_066547.1:2254459-2554459 GCF_024679095.1 Eriocheir sinensis | reverse complement strand
ATGCCCACAACTCCCATGAAAGTCTTGGGTGCCAGGGCGCCGAAATGTTTGCAAGAGTATGACCCTATAAGCCCTCTTTGGCAAGACTCATGAAGGCTCACATAACCCGCCGTGACCTGAGAAAGAAGGACCAATGTTTGAAGACTCACCGTCCCCGATCACGCAGGGAAAGAGAGCGCGAGAGAGGAAGACGTGGAGGCGTGAACGAGACCAGCGGCAAGATCGTCCGTAAAACCCGCTGCAGCATCCGAACCAAGGCCAGAAAGGCGATAATATGAACCTTGAAGACCCCGCCGGCGAGCAGTTCACGGGCGATTTACCTTCAGGGTGGCGTCGCTTCTCGCTCGCTCCCTCTCCTCCCCCCGCGCCAGTATTATTAAAGGATTCCCGAGGTAAATATTGGGAAAAGATTCGGGGTGCATATTGTATCAGCAGCCATCACGAATGACCTACAGACCCGCCGCTGAGCCGTGTGTTGAGGGGGATGCTTGGCGGGGGAGAGAAGGAGAGGGAGGGATGCAAGGGGGCTATTGGAAGGAGTAGGACGAGGAGGAGGAGGAGGTGGCTGGGGGAGGTTGAAGCACGTGATGTGGGTGGGGAAGGAGATGAAAAGGCCCAGTGGCTTAAAGAGGAACGGATCAGGCAACGCGAGGTCAGTTTTGAGAAGCCGGAGAGGGTGCGATGGAGGCTGCCGAGGGAGAGGGAGAGCGCAAAAGAGAGTTAGCGTTAGTTAGCTGCTTATAAGAGAGGGAGAGAGAGGTGTAAGAGGCTGGTGGAGGGAGAGGAGGAGGAGGAAGAGGTCAGTTTTGAGAAGCCGGAGAGGGTGCGATGGAGGCTGCCGAGAGAGAGGGAGAGCGCAAGAGAAAGAGTTAGCGGTAGTTAGTTGCTTATAAGAGGAGAGAGAGGTGTAAGAGGCTGGTGGAGGGAGAGGAGGAGGAGGAAGAGGTCAGTTTTGAGAAGCTGGAGAGGGCGAAATGGAGGCAAAGAGAGGAGAGAGAGACTAAGAGAGCGCAAAAGAGAGAATGAGTTAGTTTAGTTAGTTGTTTGTAGGAGAGTAGGAAGCATGATATTAAGAAACTTGGTACTAGGGGAACTAAACTATATATATACGCAAGCACCGGGGAGACAATCAGGAACCCATTACGGAGGGAACTTGAAGATTTAGACGCGAGTGCAATGACGGCGGAGGCGGAAGAGGAAAATGAGGGTTAAGAGGTGGAAAAAGTCTTGAATGTCACCACCATCTTTTCCTCCTCCTCCTCCTCCTCCTCCTCCTCCTCTTCCTTCTTCTCCTCCTCCACCATCACCTTCCCTAATCCCGCCCCTTGCAACATCCGGAGAGAGAGAGAGAGAGAGAGAGAGAGAGAGAGAGAGAGAGAGAGAGAGAGAGAGAGAGAGAGAGAGAGAGAGAGAGAGAGAGAGAGAGAGAGAGAGAGAGAGAGAATGGCGCCTGTAGTAAATACGATGTGAGGCTTCAACTTGCAACCTATAGTCAAGTTACCCCTCCTCCTCCTCCTCCTCCTCCTCCTCCTCCTCCTCCTCCTCCTCCTCCTCAGTGGTCCTTCCTTCCTCCACACCTGCGTAAGACCTGCAATCCCTCGACAGGTGAAGGGAAGGGAGGCAAAGGAGAGGAGGCGAGTCGGGGGGAGAGGAGGAGGGAGTTGCACGGGAGTCTCGGGGGGGGGGGAAATAATGATGACTGGCAAGTTGAAGGAAACACCCATTATTACAAGGTCTTAACTCACGGGGTAATAAAGAGTAGGAGTCCAGCTACCCCTTTCTCCTTCCCCTTCGTCGCTTACTCCTTTGCCTCTCCCTTAATCCCTTGCATACCTGACATTCACTCACCCCTTCCCTTATGCTGGTATGTACCCTCCCTGCAGTCTTCTATTCCTTACCTCATTATCTTATTCTCCTCAACTTCTCCCACTTACACCCACCACTACAGCCTCTACCCATCCCTCCCTCTCTCCCTCTTCTCCAGCTTCCACCCATACACATGAAAGAAGCGTAAAGAAGAAGAAAAATACGAAACTGTGAGAGTAAAAACAGAAACCCAAAAGGGGGACAGGAATATAAAGGAGGAGGAGGAGGATGTAGAGGAAGAAAATGAGAAGAGATAAAAGGCATGAAATCGAAGTTGACACAGCCTGAACTCATTCCACCTTCCGTCCCTCCCTCATCCACCGGTATCCAAGTCCACCTCTCCGCTATAAGTGTTTACATTTTTTTTTTTTGGTCCTCGTCTGGGATAAGTATTAGCTTCTAGGAGTGTGTAGGTGAAGCCCGTGCAAGGTCTGAGGTTTAGGTTCTTCACGTAAAAAACTAATATTGGGTAAAGAAGAATATGAAACCATGAGTGTAAAGAACGGAGAACTCAAAGGAAGAAGAAGAAAAAATGTTGGAATACGAATAAGAATAATGTAACTCGACTAAATGGCAGTGGTCAGGGTAATTATTTTTTTATTTCTCAGCTTCTCCGTCCGTCCCTTTAAATATGGATGTTTGTAAGCACACGTTAATCGCCCATTCACGGTTCTTGTCACGTATCCTGCAACCATTTAAAGAGACCATTCGGAGGTTGATCAGGGCATTATACCCCATTCAGAGCTCTCGTCACGTTCCCTAAGAGCATTTAAACACGAAAACGAGGCACGCAAGGGGTCTCCAATTAACCATATACTCCATAGAGAAGAAACAACATGAATATTTACACTCCTGAAGAAGGGTGACCAAACAACGCTGGACAAAGGGTCACCGAGGCTCTGATGGATGGCTCCCCGACGTACTCTATCCCTTGAGGGCGGAGCGGCTGGAAGAATGGCGGGGAGAGTGAGGTGAGAGGGAGGAAGGGTGAGGAAAGGGAGCCGAGAGGGAGGTAGGGGCGGACACACACACACACACACACACACACGCACACACACACGTCTGGGGAAGCTGTGTGTGTGTGTGTGTGTGTGTGTGTGTGTGTGTGTGTGTGTGTGTGTGTGTGTGTGTGTGTGTGTGTGTGTGTGTATGTGTGTGCAGGAATTTCGTGTTTGCAGGAGTCTTTAGCAGGACACATGGGTGACAATTGTATACCTTCCTTCTGCGTCCCCTCCGTCGCCATAGAGGCCCCAGGGGATGGATGTACTCTGGGGTAGGAGAAAGAGGAGGAGGAGGAGGAGGAGGAGGAGATGGAGGAGAAATAAAGGGAACGAAATTGAAGAAGGGCAAAGAAGAAAAATACGAAACTGTGAGTAAAAACAGAAAACCAAAAGGGGACTAGGAATAAAAAAGAGGAAGAGGACGAGAGGAGGAAGAGGAAGAAAAGGAAAAGAGACAAAAGGAATGAAATCGAAGTTGAAAAAAAGGTGAAAACAAAGAAAACTAAAACAATGAGAATATAAAACAGGAAAAGAAAAATGAGAAAAGAAATTAAAAAAACGAATAAAAGATAAAGAAAAAGAGGAAGAAAATGAAACTAGAAGACTAAAAATACGAAAACGAAAACAAGGAAGAGGAAGAAGAAGAAAGTAGCATACGAATACGAATCAAAACCGCGACTAAAGAAGGAGACGGGAACGGGTTTGGTATATTTACAAAACTCTTTAGATGGGACAAAGATAGTCATTTTACCTCCACAAGCCTCGAGCACTGCAGTAAATTTCCTCGGTGCTGGGAGAGGCGAGGGAGGGGAGGAAGGGGAGGGAGGGGAAAGGGAGGATAGAAGAGACAGGAATGGGGGAGTCAGTGTGGAAGGGGAGGGAGTAAGAGACGAGAGGGGCAGGGAGAGAGGGAATGGGAAGGGAGGAAGAGACGGGAATGGGAAATCAATATGGAAGGGGAGGAAGTAAGAAACGAGAGGGGATGGGAAAGGAGGAAGAGAGGGAAGGAGGGGGGTAAAGCAAGGGGAAGGGGAAGGTAGAAAAAGACGGAAGAGGGAGGAAGGGAAGGGAAGGGGAGGGAGAAAGAGACAAGAGGAGAAGAGACGGGAGGGGAAGGCAGCGAGGGAAATTTATAGAGGAGGAGAAAGCGAGGAAGAGGAGGAAGGGGGAAGATATAAGGGGAAGGGGAAAGGGAGGAAGAGAGGGATTGCTTGATGGAGAGGTGGTAGTAGTAGTAGTAGTGGTGGGGAAGGGGAAGGGGGAGACTAAGGGGAGGGGTTAAAGGGGGTGGTAAGAGGACAGTTAGCACTCGTGTGACAAACAAGGAGCCGCGCCATTAAAGACGTGAGGTTGTTTGTTAACGCCTCGTGGACTCTGCGTTTTTTTATTATTTTTAAGTCGTCGTGAAGTACTTTTATTAATGTTTTTTTCTTCTTTTATTTGCATGTCCTCTCTGCTCTCTCCCTCCCTCCTTTCCTCGCTCCCTCCCTCCTTTCCCCTCTCCCTCCCTCCTTCCCTTCCTCCTTCCCTCCCTTCCCTCCCTCCCTCACCCACTTCTTTCTTTACCTTCCTTCCTTATTTACCTTGTGTTGTATATGTTTTAGTCGTTTTATGGTTTTATTAGTGTGTGTTTTTTTATCGTTTTATATCTCAATTTATCTTTCCTATTTCTATTTTATATCCATTTATGTTACATCCACTTATTTTATTTTATTTCATTTTTTTATTGTCTTATTTTTTTTTCTTTTATGTTTAAAGTCTTCTCTAATTTCCTGGAGTGTATTTTTGTTTGCGTTGCTGTTGCTCATGACTTTGTTTTATATTAGTTTTATCTTTTTTTTATTTATTCAGCAGTCTTCCTCTAGTTCCCTGCATGTTCTGTGTTAGTGTGTTATTTCATCCTTTTAGTCGCCAGCCCTCGTTTAATTTCCAGGCGTGTATACTTCCTCTTCCCTTGCTGTTGCTCATGGCTTGGGTAGTGTACGTAGTTTTCTTTAAATTCCTTACGTGTACTTCTCCGATAGTGTATTTTCTATCCTTTTATTCTTCCGTTCTCGTCTAATTCCCCGGCGTGTACTTCTCCCTCTCCCTCTGTGCGCTGTTGCCGTGTTATTTGAGGGAAAACAGAACTCAAGGGCCTCGCTCTCCTGCCAGCCGATAACGATGTTTGGCGAGGCACGATGGAGAGGGAGGGTCAGGCGTGGTGGTGGTGGTAGCGGTGGTAGTGGTGGTGGTGAGCTGGAATGTTAGCCGGTACCAGGTGTGTCTGTATGTGTGCTTTTCTGTGTGTGTGCGTGTGTGTGTGTGTGTGTGTGTGTGTGTGTGTGTGTGTGTGCAGCACTAATGTGAAGTCTTTTCTTTGCAGGTATGTGGTGACGAAGGACTGAGTGGGTGGTGTGTGGTGCAGGTTTGCCGTGGTGGTCCCGTTGTAGCAGGTTTGGTAGGTGTGTAACTAGAAGGATCGCATTCAGGTATGTGTTATTTCCTCCTGTTTGACGAGTATATGATAACGTGGTGGGGATAAAAAAAGGATGAAAATATGAATATGATTAACTCTGCATGACCCAAGCAAGGAATGCGAGTAAGAAAAAAGAAAAAAAAGACGAGAGGAAGCTACATTTCAGGACTCCCACACCCACAGTTGATAAGTCTTTCGCAGAGGTTGTTGTGGGTATCTCCATAGGTAGTTTTATGAGCCTTGCGATAGTTTGACAAGGCACTCATGAGAACCCGACCGATCTTCCTTGTGGCTTTTGGAGATAGTTGTTGTGAGAGCCAAAACCATCTGAGAATGTTGGGCTTAGAAAAAGAAAAACCAGAGAGAGGGAGAAGGAGGAGTACTGGGGACCATGAATTTGCGCTAGGCAGTAAAAAACTCATGAGAACCCGACTATATTATCTAGGAAATATTTAATGTGAGAGCCAAAAACGACTGTGAATATGAACCTTAGAGAGAGAGAGAGGGAAATCAGAGAGAGAGAGAGAGAGAGAGAGAGAGAGAGAGAGAGAGAGAGAGAGAGAGAGAGAGAGAGAGAGAGAGAGAGAGAGAGAGAGAGAGAGAGAGAGAGAGAGAGAGAGAGAGAGAGAGAGAGAGAGAGAGAGAGAGAGAGAGAGAAGAGCACTGGGGGCCATGAATCGGCGTTAGGCAGTAATTAGGTTGACGGCGGGAACAGGTGAGGTGAGGCGAGGGAGGGAGGTGCGGCTGAAGTCATTACCAGAGCCGAGCCATTAGCGGCGAGACAAACAAGACGATGCAGCTGCAGTAGTAGGGAAGGACTGGACGTTGGCTGGCTGGCTGCTGCTTCTTCTGTCTGCTGCTGGGAACACCTTTTTTTTAATACTTGTTTTCTGTGTTTCTATCTATCTTTCTTTCTGTATGTATTTTTTTTTTTTTTTGCATGACCTACCTATGTGACCCCTTTGCCTGTCTTCCATTCTCTCATTCTATCTACCTTTATCTATCCACATCTGTTTATCTATTTATCTCTGCTTGATCCACCTCCTCGACCTGTTACTTTTCTTCTCTGTCTATCTACGTTTCTGTCAACCTGCTTACCTGTCTACCTTCTCTGTCTACCTCTTTCCTTGTCCAGGTCTTTTCTTCTCTCTCTGCTTCTCTGCCTATCTGCTTTTCTTTCCTCCTCCACCTCCCCTTTCACCTGCTTCCCTATCTACCTGCTTTCTTCTCTACCTCCTTCTCAATCTACCTTCCTCCCTGTCAACCTGCTTTTTGCGTCTCTGCCTACCTGCGCCCTTACCTGCCTGCGCCACTTATTATCCGTTATAAACTCGAATTTTTATACAGAAGCCGAATTTGCCTTGAGCCCGGGCGTAAGTGACTGTCTAACCCGGCCAACTGTGTTCTTAGCTTGATGTGTTGCGCCTTAGTTGCAGGGCTTGTAATACAGTGTTCGATGTATATATTTAATAAACTCTTGGCTTTAGTGCCGCAACGGGTCTTAATAATAATCGGTAAATCTAGTGAATGTAAACAATGATACTAATAATAATAATGATAATGATAAGAATGATTGTATAGTATTGTGGTGGAGGTAGTAGTAGTAGTAGTAGTAGTAGTAGTAGTAGTAGGAGGAGGAGGAGGAGTGATAGTAGTAGTAGTAGTAACACACACACACACACACACACACACACACACACACACACAGGTAGAGACAGACATTACCACTTCCAAACAGCAGGTGTTGCGACAGGTAATGTGGTGGTGGTGGTGGTGGTGGTGCTGGTGACGATGGTAGTTATTTCCCCGCATTAATGATGAAGCGCTGAGGCTGGTGATGACGGTGGTTAGGGTGTTGCCGGTGGTGGTGGAGGTGAAGGTGGAGGTGGTGGTGGTGATTAGGGCAGCGGTGACGGTGGTTGTATGGCATTGGTGTGTGATGGGGCCAGGACTATACTTACTGGGGGAGGCAAAATAAGGCTTTCCCACCAGCGAGAATTTACGACCACAACGGATGCGTCTGACCAGATAAAGATAAGGGTCGCAGAACACATTTTTAACAGGTCTTAAGGGTTGGAATCCGCCGGAGAGAGCATTGGAACCTATAAACATAAGGCAGGGGTGGTTAAAGCGTTGCAGGCCCGGCTGTACAAACGCGGAGACGGTAATTAAGTGTGAAAACATCGATGCCCTAATGGCGAGGTGATGGCGCGGCGAGGGTCATTACGAGGGCGATCAGTGATAACCATAATAGTGTCCCCTGCACTTTAGGCGAGTCAAATGCTTTTATAGACGTTCACTTATCGCCGCGAAGAACAATAAATGGATTTGACTGTCGTTTCTTTAACCTTCTCATTCTCTTCCTCCATCTCTTTTTTCTCCTCCTCGAGTGCATGCGTTTGACCCGCCGCGGAGGAGGAGGAGGAGAAGAGAGCGAGAAATAAAAGGAGAGAAACTGAATCGAGAACTGTAAGGAAGAGGAAATAGAAAACGAATGATAATAGAAGAGAAAGAAAACGAATGATAGATAAAGAGAAAGAGCGTAGAAAATTAACAAGAAAAAGGGAAACCGGGAAAGAAAGGAAGAGAAAATGGGTCGAGAAATGTAAGAGGAGAAATAAAACGAGTAATAGATGAAGAGAAAGAGCGTAGAAAAAGTAGTACGATGAAGAGAAACCGGGAAATAAAGGAAGAGAAAATGGTTCGAGAAATATAAGAGAAACAAGAAAACGAGTAATAAAAGAGAAAGAGTGCAGAAAATGTAAAAAGAAGGAGGCCGGGAAATAAAAGAAGAGAAGTTGAAGGAGAATTGTAGGCAGGAAGAAAAGGAAAACGAGGAAAAGATGAAGAGAAACAGCGCAGAAAAATGAAAATGAAATATACTAAAAATAAATAAAAGCAGAAAAATGAGAGAGATTGGTTAAGAGGAAAAATAAAACGGGTAATAAAAGAAAGGAAAGAACGCTGAAAAATATAAAATGAAATAGACAAAAATAAACAAAAAGAGAAAAATGAAAGAGATGACTAAGAAGAAAAATAAAACGGGTAATAAAAGAAGAGAAAGAACGCTAAAAATGTGAAAAAAAAATAGTCCGTTAAATAACTGAAGAAAAAAACGCTAAAATTAAAAGAAAAACATAAGAAAGTTTGAAGATAAAGAAAACCAGTAACACAATAAGAGAAGGAGCACGCAAAAATGTAAGCAGATAAGGGAACGAGACGCAAATTCATTAAAGGAAAGAGAGAGCAATTAGCGTATCGGGGAGAACAACAAAGACGAACCAAATAAAACAAGGGACCGAGTAATACAAAGACTTGACATTAACCAACCCGCAACCCAACCAGCCAACCGGGACAACCAACCTAACCTAACCTAAGCCAACCAACCCGCAAACCTAACCTAACCTAACCTAACCTAACCTAACCTAACCTAACCTAAGCCAACCAACCCGCAAACCTAACCTAACCTAAGCCAGTCCTCCAAAGCCGCCTATCTCCCGTTCGTCTGCCTGTCCTATGTTCCTCTTCCTCCTCCTCCTCCTCTTCCACCTCCTCCTCCTCCTCCTCCTCCTTCTCCTCCTCAAGTGTGTCCGTCGTTCATGATGCATCTAAGGACATTTACTTTACGTTGTGTCGATCGTAAATAAAGAGTGTTCGATTCTCCGCCACTCCTTCATAACCCTCCGTGTGTGTGTGTGTGTGTGTGTGTGTGTGTGTGTGTGTGTGTGTGTGTGTGTGTGTGTGTGTGTGTGTGTGTGTGTTTTGTATTCCATGTGTGAGTTATGTGGTAATAAATGTCCGCGACTCAGTGCAAGAAGCGGCAAAGATGGAGAGGTGGGGAGGGGGAGAGAGAGGGAGAGGGAGAGAAGAAGAGGAGGGAGAGGAGAGGTGAAGTGGATGTTGATAAATGCGGGAACTGCGGAAACTCTTCTTCTTTTAAAGGCACACGAAGACGCCACAAAATCCACGTTGGTTGACACTCTCTTAAGTTATGGAAGTTGATGGTAGCTTATGGCGGTTTATGGCAGGATATGGTAGTTTTATGGTAGTTTTATGTTATTGATAGTAGTTTAGGATAGGTCCATGGTAGTTAAGGGCAGATTTTGGGCCTTTAATTGTAGTGTATGGTAGTTTATGGTGATTTTATGGTATTCATGGCACTCCTATGGTAATTTTTTTGTAGTTTATGGTATGTAGCCGCCGCCCACGCTGTCCTGTATACACGACTGTCATCACTTACTCATTATTTACTCTTTCCCTTCGCTTTTTTATTCCTCGATCTTGCTTTGTTTGTTGCGTGAGTTATGGTTTCTATGCATGAGTGGTGGTGGTGGTGGTGGTGGTGGTAAAGGATAGTGGGAGGGGTGGTGGTGGTGGTAGAATGTGGTGGTGTTGGTTAGTTATAGTGGTAGAGGTAGTGTAGGAGGTAGTGGTGTCGTGTGGTAGTGGTGTTGGTATTTGTGTGGTGGAGTGTAGTGGCGGTGGTAGGGAGAGTTATTAGGCGTTGAGGTGATGGAGGAGATAGTGGTGTTAAGAGACTGTGGAAGGGGTAGTGGTGGGGGTGGTAATAGTGGTGGTGAGGGTTAGAAGGTGGAGTGATAGAGAAGGTGGTTGTAGTGGTAAGGGATAGTGGAAGGGGTAGTGGTGGTAGTAGTGGTTAATGGTGGTGGCGCGTGGTGGCATGTGGTTTTGGTGTTGTTGTTGGTAGTAGTGGTTGGTGGTGGCGTGTGGTGGTGGCGCGTGGTGGTGGCGTGTGGTGTGCGGCGCGGCATGAGGAAGGTTCGTGCCCCCGCCTCGTTCCTCGCCTCGACCATCCCCGGCCACTAATTACGTCATCCGCACACGCCCGCGCGGCCCCTCGACCCTCCCGGCGCGCGGTGGGTCACATTATTTGCACGACCACCACTTCGACCTCCGCGCACTTTCTTCCTGCCTTCCATCCATCTTTTTCTTCTATTTTTTCCTCCCATGGAATTCAATACTACCTTCCATCTTTTTTTTATTTCCTTCTTCCTTCCTTCGTTTCCCATACACTTCCGCCCTCCATCTTTTTTTATTGCTTTATTTCTCCTTCCTTCGTCTCCCTTGCATTTTCTTTCTTCCTTTCATCCTTTTTTTCTTCTATTTTCTTCCTTCTTTCATCTCCTATGCACTTCCTTTTCTGCCCTCCACCCTTCTTGTTTTCTTTCTTTTCCACTTTTCTTCATTTCTCCGTCCCTATCATCTTCCTTTTATCTTCTCTTCTCTTTTTAATTCCTCCCTTCTTTTTATCTCCTATTATAAATCAGATTGCGTTCAATATATCATACGACTACTCTTGTTAACTCGATTGTGTTAAGTATTGCGTTAGAGTTCTTATACAAAACATTAATATTATACTTTATTTTACCTAAGAGAGACAGACTGAGGCACATTTCTATTAGCCCGCAAACCAGTGAGTGAGACCGTGTGATGAAGATATACACACAGGCAATCTTTTCTTTTTTGCCGCCAACATATACACAAGAATTATAAACTCGAATTTCCAGTATTCTGCCTGATAAGTAGACAGGTTCGCTCGCTCCTCAAAGGCCGACTCGATATTCGTATGAGCGTCCGATTATTCGCACGCCGAGACTCACCGCACCTTCCCTACCCCCTCTCACCCTGTCTTGCACCCTCCCTATCACCCTCCATCCCAGGCACCCTTCCTCCCTCGCACCCTCCATCCCAAGCACCCTTACTCCTTCTCACCCTCCATCCCTTTCCCCTTCTACTCCCTCGCACATTCTCTCCACCCCTTCCTTCCTTCGCATGATCCCCAAGGAACGGAGGCATATATCCGTTCTCATTTGTTTCTACAGTAAAGGAAGCAGCTCGAGGTAAAAGATAAATAATTGAGAGAAAAAAGGCCCGCTAATCACTGCCACTATAGAAGAGTTTAGAAGAGTAGCCAAATGAGAGGTCAGTTTCGGGAGGAGAGGTGGCTTGATACTCTCCTGATACGGGTTTATGGCGCCTACTCTTGAATAGGTTAGGTGTGGTATGGTTAACGTGTAATAGATCACATTACTCCCCAAGACACTGAGGCATATTTCCATTTTATATTTTTTTTACAATGACGGAAGCAGCTCAAGGGCAAAAAAATAAAATAAAGCCCACTAGCTGTACATAAGGAGGGTCAAACTACCAACAGGGCTATAAAACTACCCATATAAATGCTGAAGACTCCTACGAAAGCCTTGTCAAATCTGTGAGCTTGTGCGTCGAAATATTTACGAATATGACCCCGGGAGAGCCCAGCGACGCACCGAGGCTTGACTGAGCGATCATGTCATCTTATCTCAGGCCCTTGATACGCCCTTAAGCAGCGAGGGGCCCCGGACCGGACTTAAGTTAATCAGGTTTCGGTATCTCACAGAAAGTGCCGCTCCGCTACGCTTGAGTGGAAGAGAGGAAGGCGGGAGGAAAAAACGTATGTAAGAAGAAGGAAAGAAAAAGAGTAGCTGAAGATATGCTAGTGAAGAGTTAAGATCCAGCTTCTTGTGATGATCTAGTGGAGGAGAAGGAGAGGGACGAGGAGGAGGAAGAGAAGGAGGAGGAGAGCAACGGGGGAGGGGGGACTAAAGTGATTGAACCAGACCAAGCGGGTACCACCAAGGGAAGCAAACTGGTTATACAATGGAAAATTCACCCGAGACCATGACGAGGCTTATTGATGCTAAACAGGGAGTCGAGTCGTCCGCTAGATTGGTTCAGATCCCCGGACCGACACCACACCACCAACAGACCGACCGACAGACCCACCCACCACCGACTGCATGCTGACCCGCCCGCCACGACAACATTCCAAAGAGTCGGGTCATCGCTACAGCAAGCCAGGGGGGAAGAGAGAGAGAGAGTGAGTGGCGTAGTGAGTCGGTTGTCTTGTGTTGTGTTGCGGAATATAGAAAAGCGACCACAACAAGAGGAAGAAAGAGGAGCCATTTGTGTTGAATTGCAGGTGTTGTTGAGGTAATACTCCCGTTGTTGTGATGGTGAGTGTTGATAAAGACGCTCTTCGATAAATCCTCAGAGGTTACGATCGCTTTTGCACACCCACGGAGAGAAGAAGAGGAGGGAAGGGACAGGAGGAGGAGGAGGAGGAGGACGAGGAGGAGGGATGAAAGGAAGGAAAGGAAGTAGCAGAGGAATACAAACCAAGCTACAGAGAGGGAAAAAGGTGTGTGTTAAGGGGACATATTCTTATTAAACATTTCACCTCCCAAGCGCACATATTTAACTGGGCTTTCGTCGGGGTTTGGGGCATTTCCAAGAGTAGTTTCATGACCCTTCTGGTAGTCTGACCCTTCCTCTGTACCATGAGCCTCCAAAACCACTCATTAGAACCCGACTGATCACCTTTTCGGCCTTTTGGAAATCGTTGACGTGAGAGGCGGGAGGGAGCGTCTGACCACACCGACCTCAGTTCTCTCCTCACTCCTTCGTGCGGGCGTTCCAAATAAAGAGGAGGCGCCCCCCAAGAGGCCTCCGCTCAGCTCCTCGTAATTGGTAGGGGAAGGCGCGGCCGGATTCAGTTACCACCCACAGGAGCAATCTTTACGTGCGAAGAGAGTGGCCTTATGACCTCCATCCGTCTCCCTGTATGTGGGGGTGGGGAAAAGAGGGGGAAGGTGCGTGTGTGTGTGTGTGTGTGTGTGTGTTTGTGTGTGTATAGGTAGGTGGGTAGGTAGATTTAGTGTGTTTATGGGTTATTTAAGAGAGAGAGAGAGAGAGAGAGAGAGAGAGAGAGAGAGAGAGAGAGAGAGAGAGAGAGAGAGAGAGAGAGAGAGAGAGAGAGAGAGAGAGAGAGAGAGAGAGAGAGAGAGAGAG
Organism: Eriocheir sinensis; assembly: GCF_024679095.1. NCBI lineage: Eukaryota > Metazoa > Arthropoda > Malacostraca > Decapoda > Varunidae > Eriocheir > Eriocheir sinensis. Next base: position 2,541,283 of record NC_066547.1, on the reverse strand, counting down.
AGAGAGAGAGAGAGAGAGAGAGAGAGATCAAAGGGGTATCTCGTAGCAATCAGCATCACGTTCGTTGTTCTCCACACGCTCGTTGATTGAATAAGAAAACACAATTAGACACTCCATTTCACCCGTCCACCGATTATAGAAGAGCTGCATAGGTAGTAGTAGTAGTAGTAGTAGTAGTAGTAGCAGCAGCAGCAGCAGTAGTAGTAGTAGTAGTAGTAGTAGTAGGAGTAGGAGTATCAGCAACATCCTCAACTATTCATCATTAATATCGAGAAAGAAAAAAAGAAGAGAAGAAAAAGAGAAAGGAGAGGGATGGAAAAGCGAAGAAAACGAAGGCAAAAGGAAGATAGGGACGAAGAAACAAAGGAAGAAAGAAAATAAAGAAAAATAGAAAGGCGTGAAGGAATTGCATAGGAGGCGAAGGTAGGAGGCAAAAGAGGAAACAGGGAGGCTGGAAGGATGGAAGGAAGTGCATGGATGACGTAAACAACAGTAGTAGTAGTAGGAGTCGTAGTAGTATAGTAGTAGTAGTAGTAGTAGTAGTAGTAGTAGTAGTAGTAGTAGTAGTAGTAGCATTCTCCTCCTCCTCCACCTCCTAAACACTTTAATCACCAGAACGTAAAAATGATAAGAAATACAGCTTTAAACACACCACGAATAATCCGGGTATCTGAGAACGACCCACATCCCCGAGATTCAGGAAAATAGAGAGACAGGGTTCGCGGCTGGCCTGGGGGAGCACAAGGGCCACCACCTGAGGGCCAGATCGTCTCCTTCACGCTGATTGAGTTGACCGAAGTGCAGGTGAGGGCCAGGTGAAGACGGGGCGGGTAGGAAGGGTTAAGGGGGAGGGAGGTGGGTTGGAAGACAGGAGGGTAACAGGGAAGAGAGAGGGAAGGAGGTAGACAGGAGAGTTGTGGGGAGAAAGGGGTGAGGATTGTGGAAGGAAGGGAGGTGGAGAGGTGGAGAGAGAGAATTTCATTGTGAAGTAGAAGGAAGATTGATCGTGAGAGGAGGAGGAGGAGGAGGAGGAGGAGAAGGAGAAAGATTTGGCTGAATGAAAAAGAAAAAAGAGGGAGAAAAAGAAAAGAAAAAGAATAAACAGGAACAAGTACAAAAAGAACAGGAATTAAAACAAGAACAAGAAATAAGAAAAAAATAAGATGAAAACGAAAAGAATTAAGAAGAAGGAAGAGAAGATGATGATAAGGAGAGAAAATGTTGAAAGAAAAGAGATAAATATTAAAGACAGAAAAAGGAGAAGGAAAACAGAAAAAAAAATGAGAATCGTGGAGAGAGAGAGAGAGAGAGAGAGAGAGAGAGAGAGAGAGAGAGAGAGAGAGAGAGAGAGAGAGAGAGAGAGAGAGAGAGAGAGAGAGAGAGAGAGAGAGAGAGAGAGAGAGAGAGAGAGAGAGAGAGAGAGAGAGAGAGAGAGAGAGAGAGAGAGAGAGAGAGAGGCAAAAATGGTTAAAGTTCGGAGGTGATGAAGATGGGTAGAGCAAAAGAAAGGTAGGTTTATTGTGTGTGTGTGTGTGTGTGTGTGTGTGTGTGTGTGTGTGTGTGTGTGTGTGTGTGTGTGTGTGTGTGTGTGTGTGTATTACTGAAACCCAAATACATGTTCCTTATCCATTGTAATGATGGTGATGGTAGTGACTGGATTGCCCGGAAGTGGAGGTGATTGTAATGGCGGTGGTGACAGTGGTGATGGTGGAGGTGATGGGTCAGACTTATATAATAGTGATGATGCGTCTGGCAAGGAAGGAATACAAAAAAAGAATAGGAATTGTGGTGGTGGTGATGGTGATGGGAGGCCGGTAATGGTATAGGAAATGGGTGGTGTTTGGAGTGGTGACGGTATATGGAAGGCCAATGTTTGCAGTGGTGATGGTGGAGGCGGAGGAATAGAAGTTACAGTATTCAAAGGTAATGGAGGTGAAGGGGGTGGTGATTGCAGGCGGAAAAATGGGTGAGGTATTGTTTCCTTTCCCTCCACCTTTGATATTTACACCCAACCGAGGGAGGAAGAGAAAGGGGAGAAGGAAAGGAAGCAGGGGGGGGCATAGGAGGAAAGTCAGGTTGGTCAGGTTGTTGCTTCGATCCCCCTCACCGACCTTGATTTAATCCAGACCTGCACTCACCTGAGGGAATATACCTAGCCAGATGACCCCCTCCCCCCCTCGGACAATGCTCCCTCCTTCCCCCCTTCGACAATGACCCCTCCACTTCCCTTCCCCTCCAAGCCTTCCCGGTATAGACCACGATTCTTTTAATTTCCTATTTCTGTAAGTTTGTGTTTTTTTACGTTTTTTCTTCATTAATCTATTATAAAGTTGGTGGGTTCAGTTATTAAGAGAGGAACGATGGTATATATATTGCTTTTGGGTGTATGTGGGGGGGTGGAGGTTAGGGTGGGGGGGGTCTGTGTGTGTGTGTGTGTGTGTGTGTGTGTGTGTGTGTGTGTGTGTGTGTGTGTGTGTGTGCGGCGGTGTAATTTCCCCCGCAATAAAGAAGCGCTATCACAGAATCTTGAGTTGTTATATTACTTTCACAGTCTGCCTCTTCGCCCGCTCTTAAAACTCCGCCACGAGATAAAATACTCAAGCGATCCATTCAGACTCAGGAGGAGGAGGAGGAGGAGGAGGAGGAGGGACTAGGAGGAGGGTCTTTCATTCTCTCTTTCTCCCTCAATAATTTTTCATTCTTGCTACAACTTTCGAGTCGTTCAAAGAGGAAAATATTAGGGCTAGGGACTTTTTTTCTTCTTTTTCTTCCTGCCGCAAAGTTTTCACGACTCACTTCAAACTATTCTTTACACTCTTTTTCGGGAGTGAACGAGAGCTCCAGCCTTCCTTTATTCCCGCGCCTAGAAAACTAAAACCACACTCAACCATTTTTTCCTCAGGTATAAAACTGTAGAAATATGAACGGGAGGTGAACAAGGGGAGAGAGAGAGAGAGAGAAAAAAGAGTAGATGTGAAATTTCAGCAACCGTGACAATAGATTTCTTTCCCTGCATCTGAAACCACAATGTACCTTCTTTTCGAGGCTTAAGATGGTAAAAACAAGCACAGGAGGTGAAGATATAGAAATAGCAATAGATAATAGAGGGATAGAGAGGAGAGAGGCAAGGGTTGTAAGCAGCAGCGAGGAGCCACGAGGACCCAACTTACCCAACAACACACCCTGACCCGCTCTGGCGATCTCCTCCCCCTCTGTGCAAATTACCAGGTTTCGTGCAACTAACCAGGCCCTATAAACATTCGCCAGGCCGCCCCGCACCGCCAGCCAGCCAGATTTCGTGTGTGTGAGAGAGAAAAACCCCGACCTTTTACACACTAAATACGTGGAAATAACCAAATTTTAGACTGGCATTCTACCACCCGTGTACTCCTAGGCACCCCGAGCGACTGAGGCTAACCCCCGACTCCCCTCCGCACGCCCACACACACACGGCTTTCCCGACCCCGCTCTTTTACGCTGAAGGGCCCGGCTTTGATTGCTTCTTTTGTTGCCGTGCTGAGTTTCAATTTCTGGGAGAATGCGCGAGTGGGGGCTCCAGAGAACGCGGCTTTTGACCGGGCGAGGCAGTGATAATAATTAACGTGTGTAAGTGTAGGTGGCGGTGGCGGTCCTGGTGGCCGACGCTGAGCCAATACTGCCGCGGGGAGGCCTCGAGGCTCTCCCGCTAATGGATAATGTCTCTTGTGGGGCGGCTTTGCACTTCTCTGGGACGTATCGCGGCGAGGAGACCAAAAGGACGCAGGTGGATGGTGGATAGCGCTCCCTCTGGTGTTCACTCTTACGGAATGAGTATTTCTATGGCTGTGTTTTTACTGAAGGATATTTAACTTGAGTTGGGGTGTTTGGGGACCCTTTCCAAAGACTTACAGGTATTAGAGAGTTGTTTAAGTTATTGGAAGCCGTGTGTTTTGGAATGAGTGAAGGAATAGGTGGCTTGAGGTAGGATGGTTACAGACTTTGCATTGACTTAAAGGTATTAGAGTTATTGGAATATGTGCGTTTTGGGTTTAGAGAAGGAATAGGCAGCTTGAGTTGTGGTGACTGGGGACTCTCTCTGTAGACTTAGTTACTGGAGAGTGATTGGAATGCATGGGATTTGGATTTAGAGAAGCGATAGGTAGCTTGAGTTAGGATGGTTAGAGAATGATTGTAATTGATGGGATTTGAATTGAGAGAAGGGATAGATAAGTAAAGTTCGGTTGGTTGGGGACTTTACAGGCTTACAGCTTTTGAAAAGTTATTAAAATGAGTGTCTTTTGGGCAGAGAAGAAAAGGATAGCACGAGTTGTAGTAGATGGGGATGCTTTCTATCGACTTACAGCTGTTGGAGGAGTATTTGAATGGGCGAGTGTTTGGTACGTGGGCTGGGGGACTAAAAGGAGAAGGAGGAGAGGGTAAATAGGGGTTGTTTTTCCTCTACTTAGCCGGAAGGGAGGCGGGTGATCGGATGGATGCTGCTGTGACGTGTTTGTAAAGCGTGAGGGCGAGGTGGTGATGCTCGAGATGGGATGGAGATGAGTGACGAAGAGGGCGAGAGGCTGGCGGCTAGGGTCGGCGGGTGAGGGATAGCAAGTGTGTTGGTGTTGGCTTGCCCTTGAGCACGACACGAGACAACTAACTAACAAGCTGCTTTAGGAAGACGATCAACTAACACAAGATAAGAAGGTAGAGTGCAAGAGAGTAAGGTTCGTATTCTCTGACGCTTTCATCTTTCACTTCAACTATTTCCTAAGGTCAAAAAGAAGATTAATCGGGTTTTAATGAGCGTTTTTCACAATCATGGTTTAGATGAATGCTCAGACTACTACCGGGGTTATAATACTATCCCTGGAAATGGCCAAACACCTACGAAAGCCTTGACAAATATTATGTTTTTGGACCTCGAAAAGTATGACTCTTAAACATTTCTGCATCAAAGCACAGACATTTGACAGGCTTTTCGTAGGAGCTCGGAGCATTTCCAGGGCTAGTTTTATAATCCTGGTAGTACTTCGACTCTTCTTCTGTAACATGAACCTAAAAAAAAAAGATAATTAGAATCCGGCTGATCTCCTATTGGGCCTTTGTGAGAGGTGGAAGCGTCTGCCGATACCGCCCTTAGTAAGTGTTGAGGCAGCGTCCTGGGCCAAGGGAAGGGAGAGCGCATGGGAGAGAGCTCTTCTTAATGACAGGCTTTCATTGTTCCTAATTCTGGTGGTGACGGGGCTTCGTTAACGCACCCGGAGTGGTGTTGACGTAACGCCTCTGTTCCGCGATGAGGGAGCGAGATCAGGGCGTGAGGGAGGGAGGAAGAGACGAGAGGGAGCAGTTGAGCTTGACGAGTGAAGGGTGAAGGGGAGGAAGAGAGGGAAGGAAAGGAAGGAAGGAGGGAGAAATAGAAGCTGGGAAAGTGGGAGGAACAGAGGAAAGGGTGATGAGAGATTATGAAAGGAAAAATCGCACTTGGGAAGGAAGGATGGAGAAATAACTGGATGAGAGGAAGGAAGGAAGAAGAAATAGAAGCTGGGAGACTGAGAGGAGGAGAAGGAGAGAAGTATGAGGAGAGATTACGAAAAGAAAATTGCACTTGAAGATAATTAGAAAACAAACAAAAAAAGGTGTCTGTAGAGGAAGTGGTAAATTACGACATAAAAGAGAAATAGGGAGAGGCTGAAATACCAACGTTCAGAAAGCGAGAAAGAAAATGAATGAAAGAATAAGAAAGAAGCGAAGAAAATCAATAGTTGAGGTGGAACGGAAATAGAGCCGTATGGAAAAGAAGGACGAAGCAGAGGAGGAAGAGGAGGAGGAGAGAAGAGAAGGGAGGAGGGGCGTTGTGAATAGAAAAGGCGCATTGTTGAGGAAATGAGTGTGGTGAGGGAAGAAGGAAGAGTCTGCTGAGGCGGAGGAAAGTGAGAGAAGAGGAGGAGGAGGAAGGGAGGAGAAGAAGGAGAGGAGAGAAACAGATAGAAAAAAAGGGAAGGGCAAGGAAAGGATAAGGGAAAGAGGAAAGAGACCGATAGGACAAGGAAGGGAAAGGAAAGGAGAAGGGAGAGTGGAGAGAGACAGACAGAAAAAAAAGGAAAGGGAAAAGGAAGGGAGAAGGGGAAGGAGAAACACACACACACACACACACACACACACACACACACACACAGACAGACACAGACACCTCCACCCCCCCAACTCACACACATACACACATGCTAAAAAAAAAATAACATTCCGCGCTGCACTGGACTCACCCCAAAAATACTAATAACTGTCTGTAATAACTTAATGGCAACCTTTTTAAGCAATCTATCCCGGCCAACACGTGTTTCCTTTCAACGAGTTATTGGCCGCCATCAAAACCCAAATGGCGACTCGAAAAAAGGGGAAAAAAAGGTGAAACTGGCAATGCGATGATATATGAATTGCTCCTGAATGGGGTAAAAAAAGAGAGAGGGAGAAGAAAAGGGGCTCCTGCGCGCGGGCACCCCATTATCCACCTGTGAAAAGTATTGCTTGTTGTTGCTTTTGGTGTTGGTGTTGTTAGTGGTGGTGGTGGTGGTGGTAGTGGTTGTGTGTGTGTGTGTGTGTGTGTGTGTGTGTGTGTGTGTGTGTGTGTGTGTGTGTGTGTGTGGCCTTAGTTTCCTCATCAATCACCATCACCATCGCCGCCGGGAAGTGAAATTAGGCAAAAGTTGTCCAGAATATGATGAAGAAGCGCCACTGGAGAAGAGGGAGGAGGAGGACGAGGAGGAGAAGGAAGAGGAGAAGGACGAGACGAGGACATAGACGAGGAGAACAAAGACGAGTAGAATGAGAAGGAGGAAGAAGAAAAATACGAAGAAAACATCAAAAACAAAGCAGAAAAAACACCAGTGAAAGAGAATGAGAAAAAGAGAGACAAACAAAACAAAACAGGGCGTGACTATCTGACGTTTAAATTCATCAAATCAAATTAAAATCATCAAAGACAAGCAACAGAAACAAGCAAACAAATAATGCCTGGAAATCCAAACTGAGGAAAGAAAAGAAGAGAAAACGGAAATCAAGCTGGAAAGAAGAAAGAGAAAGTGAAGCTAGAGAGGAAAGAAAAGAAGAGAAAACGGAAATCAAGCTGGAAAGAAGAAAGAGAAAGTGAAGCTAGAGAGGAAAGAAAAGAAGAGAAAACGGAAATCAAGCTGGAAAGAAGAAAGAGAAAGTGAAGCTAGAGAGGAAAGAAAAGAAGAGAAAACGGAAATCAAGCTGGAAAGAGGAAAGAGAACGTGAAACTAGAGAGGAAAGAAAAGAAGAGAAAACGGAAATCAAGCTGGAAAGAGGAAAGAGAACGTGAAACTAGAGAGGAAAGAAAAGAAGAAAAGAAGCAAAGGAGAACAAAGTAATCAAGAATAAAGAGAGCGTGAAGGCAGCGAAGCAAGAACAACATCAGTAATTACAGGGAGCTGATAAGGAAGGCGGAATGTGACAATACGGTTCGCTGATGAGGAAGAGAGAGGCACGGAAACGGCGCTGAACCAACCACCACCACCACCACCACTACCACCACTACCACCACCACACCACCACACTATACGGTCCGCGCCTCGCACGCACCGCCATTTACACATTTTCCGAGAGACTGACCTCCGCTAGTATACGGCAGGAGGAAAAGAAAGAAGAAAAGAAAAAAAAAGAAGCGCATTATTTGCTAGATAAAAGAGATACGAAGGTTGAAAGAAATTATTAAAAGGTGGGAGCAGTAATTTGGCGCACGATAACCATCTGTGACGGCCAAATGAAAGGGCGACGGCGTACGCCAAAGGCACCTGAGCACGAGAGAACGAGCGTCCGTGCATGGGTGGCTGCGTGTGTGTGTGTGTGTGTGTGTGTGTGTGTGTGTGTGTTTGACAGGTGAGTTGAGGCCAGTAATGGTAAAGAAAAGAGTTCATCATATTCCCAGGTGAACTCAGGTAACGTAAGAGCAAGAAAGTGAAGTAACACACAGGTAGGATGAAGGTAGAAGTGTAAGAGAAAGACAGGTAAAGAAGGAAGGTGAAGTGAAGGACGTAAGGTGAACACAGGTAAGAAGGTAGTGTGAAGGTAGGGGCACAGGAAGATGGGGAAAGGTAGGGGCGTGAAGAAGACATAGGCAAGGGGAAGGAATGGGGCGTAAGAATGGGGAACAGGTAGGGGGGAATATATGAGTGTACGAGGGACACATGGGGGGGTGGGGGAGATAGGTAGGGGCAAGTAAAGTAGATGGGGGAACGTAGGTAGATGAGGGAAGGTACGAAAGGAGAGGTAGGGGCGTTAAAAGGGCACAGGTAGGGGAAGGGGAAGGTAAATAAGGTAACATAGGTAGGGGGGAGATGAAGGGGACATAGGTAGATGGGGGAAGGTACGGTAGGAGAGGGAAGAACATAAAAGGGACACAGACAGGGGAAGGGAAAGGTAAATAAGACAACACTGGTAGGGGAAGTTAGGTAAGGGAGGGTAGGGAGCATGAGAGGGAGACAGGTAAGGAGGTAAGGGCAGGTAAGGGCGTGAGGGGACAGGTAGGGGTGGCAGCAACGAGGCGGAAACGCGCGTGCAAGGTGAACAGATTGAAGGATTATAACTGTCATTATCTTTACGGCCATCACGGTCGATAGGAGGGAATACCGTCACGCGCCTACCGCTGCTTATGCTCTGTACCTACCGCCGCCACCACCGTCATCATCACCGTCAAAATCACTATCATCACCACCATAATCACCATCGGAAAAGGGGGAACGGAGGAGAATCGCTGCACTATAATATCACCATTCAGTTCAATCCATTTTTTTTATCAGCGTTGCCACCACCATCACCACCACCATCATCACCGTAGATAAAAATGGGGGATAGAAGAGAGTCGATACGCTATATTATCACCATTCAGGTTAATCCATTTCCTTATCAGTGTTGCCATAACCGCTGCTATCACCGCTAACACCAACACCAACACCATGAACCACATCTGTTTATACACATAACCACACCAATCCACCATTACCTTTCCTATCACCACCACCAGAACAACGGCCTATCACCACCACTATCCTCCACCATCACCACGAACAATACACCACTCCTATATGCACTTTCAACGATACCAAATCACTATAACCTCTCCTATCCTCCACCATCACCACCATATCCATCTCCACCACCACATCCGAAGCCATAACGCACTCCATTACGACCATTAGGACTCGAAAGCGATGGAGCAAGAGACAGAATAAACGCTGGCCCAAAAAGCTGCGGTGACGACGAGACAGAGAGACAGAGACAGAGAGAGACGTCCTCGTTCCCCTGACAGAAGCGGGACGAGGCGACACAACACGTCTTCATTTTAGCAGATTCTCGAACACTGATAGGAGGTTGATACTGGGGATGAGAAGGAAGAGGACGATGAAGGGAGGGGACGAGGGGAAGAAGTGAAAGATGAGGGGATGGGAAAGAGAGAGAAAAGGTATTAGCGGAAAGAACGAGAAGGAATAAAGAGATGATACAGGGAGGGAGGATGAAAGAAGAGGGTGGAGACGCAAAGGAAGCATAAGAAATATAAAGGAGAAAGGAAATAAGAGGAAAGAATATAAACAGACAGAAGGAAAGATGAATATGTAGGCGAATGAAGGAGATAACAAATAAAGAAAACGAGGGGAAAAGGAAAACAAAAAAGAGTAAGCGAAATTGAAAAAAAGGAAACTAGGAAAAACTGCAGAGGAAAAAAACTAAAAGGGGAATAAACCTCACCAAAAAAATAAAGCAAGAAAAGAATTTAATAATTACGAGACTCTAAAAATTTAATATCGCTGATTGAGATAACATGTCCGCGGGTTATTATAAAGAGAGGCTAACGGTGTGTATGCTAATTGCCGAAAATAAAATGGTTTGTCCTTAATAAGCGTGATTTGGGGCCATTTTCCCTCTCATTATCACCATCATTATTATATATCTACTATTTATGTTATTATTATTATTATTATTATTATTATTATTATTATTATTATTATTATTATTATTATTATTATTATTATTATTTGTTTTAGTCAGTTCATCATTAAGGTCTTTATCAACGCACCGAATAATTTATGTTTGTGTATAATTATCGTTTATTCCGTTTTCGTGATAATTAGCAGCCAGATGAAGGAAGGCGAGACGCAGGGGTGATCGATAACACACACACACACACACACACACACACACACACACACACAATTACAGGTGTTCCCGCAGACCGTTTTAACACTGGCATTACTCTGAGGTGACTGACTCTCCTCTCTCTCTTTTTTTTCTCCCTTTAAACTGTCCCATTAACCCCCCCCCCCCTTTTTTGTCTCCCCTTTAAACCAACCCTTAGAACTTTCCTTTTAATCTCTCCTTTCATGCCCTTTCCTTTACACTCCCTTTAAACCATCCCTTTAAAAGCCTTTCCCTTTAAACTTTCCCTTTTTTTCCTTCTCTTTTATTCATCAATCTCACTTCCTATTTCTTACCCTTTCCTGCTTTGCTTTTCTGCCTCTTTTTTCCCCTTCCTTTACCTCCATTTTCCTTATTTCCTTTCCTCTATTTTTTTTCTATTTTCCTGCCTTTTTTTCCCTTTCTTTCCCTTCCTTTCTCATACTAACTTTTCTTCCTCTCCTCAGTTTGCTTATCTACTTTAGTTCTTTATTTATATTCCTATTTATCTCCTTACTTCTCTTATTTATTTTCATCCTCCGTCCTTCCTTCCATCCTCCTCCCTTCCTCCCTTCTTCCCTTCCTCCCTATCTTTCCCATTAAGTCCTCCCCTTTTCCCTCCTTCTCTCCCTCCTCACAGCCTGGCACACCATTACTCTTAGCCCCCTCCATCCCTCCTCTCCTCCTCCTCCTCCTCCTCCTCCTCCTCCTCCTCCGCTTCCTCTTCCAACACTCAAACTTCTCTTCACTTGTCCTTTTATTTCTCTTCCACTTTTTTTTCTCCCTCCACCTCTATCCACCTTCCTTTGTATCTCCCGTTCCAAAAGACTCTTCCTTCTCCTCCTCTTCCCCCACTTCCTCCTCCTCCTCCTCCTCCTCGTCGTCTTCCTCTTCCTGCACTTTTTTTCCATCTTCTTTAGGCATATCTCCGTTTCCTGTGGCTCCCTCCTCCTTGCCCTCCTCCTCCTCCTCCACCTCCTCCTCTTCCTGCTGTTTACTCTATCGTGAGGAGCAAATTGACTGGATTAAGAGGAGAAGCAGATGGATTTTGCTTCCCTCCCCTTCCTCCTCCTCCTCTTCCTCTTCCTCCTCCTCTTTCTCTTCCTCTTGATTTTTTTTTCCTCCTCCTCCTCTTCATTTTTCGTGCCTGTGTGTGTGTGTGTGTGTGTGTGTGTGTGTGTGTGTGTGTGTGTGTGTGTGTGTGTGTGTGTGTGTGTGTTTGCCTTTGTTGTTCCTCTGCGCCGTTATTATTATTATTATTTTTTTATTTTTTTTGTAAAGGGAAGAAGTCACGTTTTCCTTCTTTGCTCCCATACTCTCCACGCCCCGGTAATGAGGAGGAGGAGGAGGAGGAGGAGGAGGAAGAAGAGGAAGAAGAGGAGGAGGAGGAGGAGGAGGGTTCATGGGGTCCTAAGAAGCATCGAACATCAGTCACTCTCTCTCTCTCTCTCTCTCTCTCTCTCTCTCTCTCTCTCTCTCTCTCTCTCTCTCTCTCTCTCTCTCTCTCTCTCTCTCTCTCTCTGTAACGCTTAAAATCCTCCTTCCTTCCTTCTCTCTCCTTTTCCTCTCTCCACGTCATTTTCCTCCCTGATTGCCTGCTTCCCCTTCGCCTCTTTTTCCTCCGTAAGACGTGGCAGACGAGCACAATAAAGAGAAGGAGGCGGAGGAGGAGGAGGAGGAGGAGGAGCACTTGTAAGAGGAAGGAGGCACCATGCATCTCTCTCTACCTTAAGTCAGATTAATCCAATATCGCTAACCTGATTGTAAGGAGGTGTCCGTCTCACGTCTCCTCAGTGTTAGTGGGACAGTGGTAAGCGCGTCAGGAGAGAGCAAAGAAGAGAAGCAAGGAGAGGAGGTTGGGATGGGGAAGCAATAGAAGGAAAGGTTGGCGGGATATGACTAGAACGAAGGAGAGGAGGAGATTGGGATGAAGAGGCAATAGAAGGCAACGGAGATGGGATAGTGGTAAGCGTCTCAGGAGAAGAGTAAAGAAGAGAAACAATGAGAGTAGAACGTTGGGAAGGGGAAGCAATGTAAGGGAAGGTTGGTAGGACATGACCAGGACGAAGGAGAGGAGGAGGTTGGGACGAAGAGGCAATAGAAGGGAATGTAAGTGAGATAGTGGAAGGCTTGTCAGGAGAAGAGTAAAGAAGAGAACCAATTAGAGGAAGCTGGGAAGGGGAAGCAATACAAGGATAGAATGAATGAATAGAACGAAGGAGAGGAGGAGGTTGGGACGAAGAGGCAATAGAAGGGAATGTAGGTGGGATAGTGGAAGGCTTGTCAGGAATTAAGAAGAGAAATAACAAGGAAGAGAAGACTGAGAAGAAAAGGCAGTAGAAGGGAAGGGATGAAGGACAGTTGTAAGCGTGTGAGGAATAAAGAATAAAACGAGGGAGAGAAGAAGGTTGGAGAGAAACATACTAGACAGGAAAGAGTAAAGAGAGGAAGACAGAGACAGAGAGACAGGAAAAAAGACAGAAAGACAAGACACAGATAGATAGGAAGATAAAAGTAGACAGAAAATAAAAGAAATAAAGTGTCACAGAGAAAGAATTAAGGAAAGAATATAAAACGAACTTATCTTTACGCAGAGAGAGAGAGAGAGAGAGAGAGAGAGAGAGAGAGAGAGAGAGAGAGAGAGAGAGAGAGAGAGAGAGAGAGAGAGAAGGTCCTGACATGAAACACTTGACGTGGCGGTGTGTAGAGCAGCTTCGACAAGACACTTCGAGGACGACGGACCCGAAATGGAGCAACAGACGGGCCGAAAGAGAGAGAGAGAGAGAGAGAGAGAGAGAGAGAGAGAGAGAGAGAGAGAGAGAGAGAGAGAGAGAGAGAGAGAGAGAGAGAGAGAGAGGAATTTAGGCCTGGGGTAGAAATAAATAATATGAAATTCCTCCCAGAAGATTGATGAAATAATAATGATGAAAAGGAATTAAAAAGGGAATGATAATGAAGGGAAATGAATGAGAGAGAGAGAGAGAGAGAGAGAGAGAGAGAGAGAGAGAGAGAGAGAGAGAGAGAGAGAGAGAGAGAGAGAGAGAGAGAGAGAGAGAGAGAGACTAAATATAAGATCAACATAACTAACAACGCACACTCAACCACCCACCCGCCTACACACACACACACACACACACACTCACGCACACACACACACACGCCTGGCCAATGTTTATGGGTGTTAATTGAGTGCATCAGTGTGCTTGGCCGACCCCTCAATTTGTATATACCAGTGGGGCTGCCATTACTGCCTTCTCTCTCTCTCTCTCTCTCATCATTTTTTTGTCTTTTTTTTCTTTTCTTTAAGCTTTACCTCTTTTCTATTATCATCCTTTCTTTCTCCCCTTCCTTCACTACCACTACTTTCACCACTACCCACTAACACCATTACAGCTCATTACCACTCATTATCAACACCATCATCACCACCACCACTACCATCACTACTTCAATCATGGCTTAATTGAATGGACCATCACCACTACTACTACTACTACTACTACTACTACTACTACTACTACTACTACTACTACTACTACTGTTACTACTATTACTACTACTACTACTACTACTACTACTACTACTACTACTACTACTACTACTACTACTACTACTACCAAGAGGAAAAAAATGTCACAGGCATTAAATTAAGACTTTTAGATTTATTATTATTCCTTGCAAGAACTTCTGCAGGAGGTGCCCTTTGAATATATACCTCCTCCTCCTCTTCCTCCTCCTCTTCCTCCTCCTCTTCCTCCTCCTCCTCCTCCTCCTCCTCCTCCTCCTCCTCCTCCTACTCCTCCTTCTCCTTAGTTAACAGTCTTGAGGTTATTATCCTCCTTGAAACTACTTGAGGCCTCTATGGGCGAAGAAAGGTCAGGTGTGGAGGACAAAAAAGGGTTGTGGGAGGAGGAGGAGGAGGAGGAGGAGGAGGAGGAGGAGGAGGAGGAGGAAGGAGTGGGGTATCATTGAAGTAGAAGTTTAACACAGAAAATAACTTTATCATATTTCTTTTTATCACGCCATTCAACAAACACTTATTTTTCTTATTACTCGTGTTTGGAAGAATGAGGAAAGGAAGGACAGAGGAAGATGAAGGAAGATGAAAACGAAGAGGAGAAAGAGGAAGAGGAGGAGGAGGAGATGGAGGCAGAAGACAAGAGGGACAAGGAGGATGAGGAGAAAGAGAAGGTGGAGGACAAGGAGAACAAGAAAAAGGAGAGGACAAGGAGGAAGGAGGAAATGGGAGCATAGCGAAATGGGTCGAAAAAACTATCACTGACAAAAAAACAACTTGGCAACACCTTTTTAAAGAAGCGTAAAGCATAAAATGGAGAAGGCGAAGGCGGGGGGGGAGGAGGAGGAGGAGGAGGAAGAGGTTTACAGGAGCGCGTGGCTGGGCATAAAAGCGCGTGTTTGCGGAAGACCTGCGTAGATCAGAGAAAATTGCATGATATTGGTTATTCGTGGAAGCTGCTGTTTACACTCTGGGATTAGATTACGGGCCGCTAGATGGCAGCACCGGCACGCCACCTCGGCACCAGATAAACAAAGGCTTCAGTGCAGAGTGAACCCCCGCAGCACTGGGCGTGGGCTCTCTGAAGGGACGGGGAGGAGGGATGTTACTGGACGAAAGGAAGGGGATGTTGTTAGGGCATGGAGGGAAATGATGGAATGGGGTTGCTGGGTGACAGGGAAAGGGAGGTTACTGTGTGAAAATGGAGGAGGTTAAAGAGTTACCGAGGGAAGCGATGGAATGGGGTTGCTGGGTAATAGAGAAAGGGAGGTTACTGTGGGTAGATGGAGGGGATTAAACGGTTACCGAGTGAAAGAGGGAATGGGAAAGGGAGTTACACGCTGATAGAGTGGGGAAAGAATTACTGGGTTATAGAGAACTGGCTTTAAAAGGGTACTGAAGGAGGGTAAATGAGTAAGCTATTGAGGAAAACGGCTGTAATTGGGAGGGCAAGCGTGTGATAGGGTGAGAAAAGGACGGAACGACGGTAAAATCACATGGTTGGAGTTTGGGAGAATCAAAAAGAAATAATATAAGGGAATTAGGGATCGTGGCTTAGGTCTAGGGAAGCTTTTAATGATGTGATAGGGAGAGAAGAGGAGGGTGGGGTGGGGGGTGAAAAGGAAGGGGTGGAAGGCCGCTGAGGGGTGAATGGGGAGCTGAGAGATTGTATATGGTAGGAGAGGAAACGATGTGGGTGGGACAGATGGCGAGAGAGAGAGAGAGAGAGAGAGAGAGAGAGAGAGAGAGAGAGAGAGAGAGCAGAGGGAGCAGAGTGGGCAAGAGGAGGAGGAGGAGGAGGAGTAAAGCCATTGGGATAAAGAGATCTTATCATCCTTCACTCAGTTCACTCCCGGCAAAGTACTTCACCGCTCCTCGCCGCCATATTAGCGCGGGAACAGTGACGCGGCAGTGCTCGGATACACACTCGGCGGGGAGCTTATGGTCGGCGGCTGAAGCGGACTAAGATGGGCAGTGGGAGTGGCAACAATGACTCTCTTAGGTTGATATTCTCAAACGCTTCCTCCTCTTACGACAGCTATTTCCAAAGGCCGAAAAGGAGACTAATAAGGTTGTAATGAGTGTTGTTTTTAGGTTCACGGTACAGAAGAAAGGTCAAACTACCACTTGGGTCATTGAAGTACCCATGGAAATGCCCCAAACTCCTGTGAATCTCTTAGGTTGGTATTCTCAAACCCTTCCTCCTCTTACGACAACTCTTTCCAAAGGCCGAAACGGAGACTAATAAGGTTGTAATGAGTGTTGTCTTTAGGTTCACGGTACAGAGGAAGGGTCAAACTACCACTAAGGTCATTGAAGTACCCATGGAAATGCCCCAAACTCCTGTGAATCTCTTAGGTTGGTATTCTCAAACCC
The DNA here is from genome assembly GCF_024679095.1 of Eriocheir sinensis. Taxonomy (NCBI): domain Eukaryota; kingdom Metazoa; phylum Arthropoda; class Malacostraca; order Decapoda; family Varunidae; genus Eriocheir; species Eriocheir sinensis. The sequence continues at coordinate 2,525,220 of NC_066547.1, read as the reverse complement.
TTCCTCCTCTTACGACAACTATTTCCAAAGGCCAAAAATAAGACTAATAAGGTTGTAATGAGTGTTATTTTTAGGTTCACGGTACAGAAGAAGGGTCACACTACCACTTGGGTCATTGAAGTACCCATGGAAATGCCCCAAACTCCTGTGAATCTTTTAGGTTGGAACTCTCAAACGCTTCCGCCTCTTACGACAACTCTTTCCAAAGGCCGAAACGAAGACTAATAAGGTTGTAATGAGTGTTGTCTTTAGGTTCACGGTACAGAGGAAAGGTCAAACTACCACTTGGGTCATTGAAGTTCCCCTGGAAATGCCCCAAACTCCTGTGAATCTCTTAGGTTGGAACTCTCAAACGCTTCCGCCTCTTACGACAACTATTCCCAAAGGCCAAAAAGGAGACTAATAGCGTTATAATGAGTGTTATTTTTAGGTTCACGGTACAGAAGAAGGGTCAGACTACCACTAGGGTTATTGAAGTACCCCGGCAATACCCCAAAACTCCTGTGAAAGCCGTATCAAATACCTGTGCTTGAGTGACAAAATAGTGAAGAATTATGACCCTTAGTGCCGACCCTTAGTTCCCTTAGTCCCTATTCTTAAAGGTATCTGGCTTCCATCACGACTATATCCCACGACCGCAGAGAAGGTTAATCGTGTTTTCATGGGTGATTTTCCCGTTCAGAGGTGCAGCAGCCGTGTAAAACTATCACTAGACCCGCAAAACAGTCCTTGGAAATCACAGCAACTTCCATGAGAGTCTTCTAAAACAGGCAAACTGAGGTGCCGATACACTTACGAATACTGGCTCGAGTCTGTGTAGCAGCTCAATCCATCGCCCGCCTCAGCCTCTCTCTCTCTTTCCCCTGGTGTGCTCGCTGTATAATTCACGGATGAGTAAGAGCATAGCGAGTTGGCCGTCACCGTACACTGTTGTCCTTACCGCAACCCACCATTCCTACCTACCTTAACCTCCCTGTGTATGTGTGTGTGTGTGTGTGTGTGTGTGTGTGTGTGTGTGTGTGAAGTTGTTCATATACCTATTAGTTCTAAACTGCTCATTGGATTGCTCTTGTTCTTCCCTCATTAGATTGCATTGCTGTTTTATATTCGTTCTTACTTGTTAGATATAATTGGAGTGAATCAAGCTTGTATTTAAGTGAGTAGGGATGAAAACAGTGAGGATTTGCGACAGGTGTAATTCAGCAGGTGGCCGGAAAGACAGGTATGCCTCAAAGAACTGGCTGCATAGGTACTCGAGGGGGGTTAGGAGAGTGTACAGATAACTTGTCAGGTAGATAAAGAAACCTTGCAGAGAGAAAATTACATATAATCGCATAAGAGTAAGATACGTGTGTTTGGGAATGCGCAGGTAACTCCTCAGGTAAAGAAACAAACCTTGCATTAGGGAAATCACATGGACCTGCCAACGAATAAGGCGTGGCGGACATCTCCTGATCTCTCCCCGCCGGGCTGTTCCTCCGTCTGGCTGCTGCTGGTCATGCCGTATCAAATAGCTGCTTCTGACGGCGAACGGATGATCAGGTTTTCGAATGAGCCTTATGCACCTATTTCTTTCTGTTGTTGCTCCTTGTGTTGATGTATATCGGAATAATTTCTTCTCGGAATCATGTTTGTTATCGATGTCTTAGTTTCTTCAGCCTTATTATCTTTTTTACTGTTGTTGTTGCTTTTTGTACTGATGTGTATCGGAGTAATTTGTTCTCGGAATCATGTTTGTCATCGATATCTTAGTTTCTTCCTTATCCTTTTTACTGGTTCCATGATGTTATTGTCAGTACCTGTCAAAGAGATTTTATTTATACGTGTATCTTGGTGGCTTTATTATTTTTTTTTACTGTTGATATGTGCTCTGTTTTCCTTGCTCCATTATGTGTTATCGACGTCCAATTCTCAGCCTTACTCTTTATACACCTGGTTTTCATATGCCTTTTTATGGGTGAGGGTTCTGTTACTTGGCTTAATGGATGCGTTCTTTCCCCCTTCTGATATGTTTTCCGAATAAACATGCTCGGTTGAATCATAATATCAAGTTCTAAATTCTAGTTTAATCTTGGCTTCATATTCTTGGTCCCGCGGCGTCATGATATAATGGGTGCAAGTAAGTCCCGGCTTGAGAAGGAAGTATCTGAGAGGTGTTAGTTGTAAGTCGCTTCACACCGCCTTGCCTCTCTGTCCTGTTAGGGTTTTGACACGTGAAGAGAATGTTGACGTTTTCTTCTGAGTGCTTGATAGTTCTGGTTCCTCGGCGTCATGACAGAGAGTAAGGCCCGGTTTGAGAAGGAAGTATATCTAAGAGTTGGGATTTGTAAGTCTCATCACACCACCTCGTCTCTCTGTCTTGCTAGAATTTCGACATCTTGGCTTGATACAGATAGAGGGTAAGTGAGTGTGAGAAGGACGTATCTAAGTTGTGAGAGTTTAAGTTAGTCTCATCATACTGCCTTGTCTCTGTTTTGTTAGAATTTCGACACGTAAAGGGGATGTTAACGTCTTCTTAATGTTCTCGACTTGATACTTCTGCTCCCTCAGCGTCAAGAGCGAGAGGAAGGCCCGGTTTGAGAAGGAAGTATCTGAGAGTTGGGATTTGTAAGTCTCATCCTACTGCCTTGTCTCTGTCTCGTGGATTTCGACACGTAAAGAAAATGTTAACCTCTTATCACTTCTTGAGCGAGTTTAAGTTCCTGCTTGGGAATTGAATATATGAAGGTTGGGATATTTGTAAGTCTTGTCACACCACCTTGTCTCCCTGTCTTGTTTGGTTTTTGACACGTAAAGCAAATGTTAACATCTTCTTCTGAGTGGGGTGAGCAGCTTCCAGGGTGGGGGTCATCAATGAGGCAACCACAGTATGACGGGGCGTGCCGGATGCTGTCTGTCTGGCTGGCTGGCGGGCATTGTGTGTGTTTTTACCGCTCACCTCCTCCCCGCGGCCTGGTGTTACAAGGCTGTCGACACTCACTGTTATTGATAATTGTATCGCTTGTGCTGTGTGCTCTCGGGGTGAATTGGTTTTGATCTTATTTCCGTTCAGAGGATGTGATTGAATTTTCTCTTTTGGTGTTGAGATTCATATGTTTTGCCTTCGTGTTAGCCTTCAAAGTATATATGATTGAGTTAACCTCTGCCCTCTTCAATTTATATTTCCCCTTGAGTATAAATATAAGTTTGCATTCATGAGTTTTATCTTCGTATTTCCCTTCAAAGTAGGTATGATTGAGCTCACATTTGCCTTCATCCACTAGTGTTTCCCTTCAAAGTATCTCTAAAATTTTAAAGTCACCTCCGTTTACTCGCATTTCATTTCCAGGCTTGTTCGGAAAGCTTACATTTGGTTTAGCATTTACAAAAGAGTCTACCTCCTTTCTTTACCATTTCCCTTCAAAGTATCCATAAAAGTTTAGATTCAGACTTCATTTACTCGCATTTCCTTTCGTGTCATGTTCAAAAACCTTACATTAAGTTTAGCATTTATAAGAATAAGTTCTGTTGCTTACATTAACAGATCTCTTCAAAGAATCTATAAAAGTTTACATTCAGCCTCCATTTACTCGCATTTCCTTTCGAGTCATGTTCAAAAACCTTACATTTGTTGTAGCATTTATAAGAGTTAAATTCCTTTCATTAATAGATCTCTTCAAAGAATCTTTAAAAGTTTACATTCAGTCTTCATTTACTCGCATTTCCTTTCGTGTCATGTTTAAAAAGCTTACATTTGTTTTAGCGTTTATAAAAGATTTAATTCCTTTCATTAACGTTTCCCTTCAGAGCAGGCATAAAAGAGTATGTACATTATCCTTCGCCCACTCGCATTTTCCAATCGCTCATCTCGTTTTTAATTTGGAATCGCTGTGCTGGCGCGCCTCGTCGTGGTCAGAAGCTTCTACATCATCCAGTTCCAGTATCGGCAGCGGATTCAGAGATGCATTTATTGAAGCGAGTGTACGCGTCGTTTATATAAATCGGCAACACTACCTGGCACGGCGCAGCTCTAGTTACGGTGGTTTGTGCTGAGTCCGGGCCATTAATCATCCCCTCCCTCCATGGCCTCGCCGGCTGACGGGCCATTTATGCGAATTGCCTCTAATACCGAAATCCTTTATGTTCGACACTAATTTAGTCATCTGAAAGTCCGCTTAAACAAAACCCGGGGAAATGAACGCGCTCCAGTGACGGGGCTCGATCAATACAGGATGTTAACAAGGAGAGCGAGCAACCAGACGGATGGTATATACATGTGAGACTCTGATGTGAGATCCAGTTCAGTACTTGTATTCCGACGCGAGTTCATTTATATCTTTTGTTGATGAATTATATAAAAGATGAATTCAAATAGTCTTCTAATCTGAAGTGTACATGAATAGCTTCTCTTGAAAAATATATTAAAAACGTATTCGTATTATTTTCTCCTTCGGGTCAGTTTTACAGTCCAATACAGGAAGTTGTGAGCTCCCCAACCAAACGCAAAATACGACGAAAATTCCTTGTTTGGCGTTGATATAGAAAGGTGGAAACTTTAGGAAACCACACATCAGGAAATCTCTTTATTAGTACCTGGTTTTGAGTGGAAATAACGGATCATTGAGGAGAATATAGTTTGGTTTGGGCGCTTACAATGACTCGGTGTTGGGCTGTCGAACTGGCCCTTAATCTCTCGTTCCGTTTACCTGTTCAGAATCGACTGGCATTAAAATCATTCCCCCAGTGTGGATGTCTCAACAAACACTGGAGGCAGGTTTGTGTGAGATCGGCTTCCAGTCCCTGAGAGAGCCTCGAGTGTGAGAACAAAGGTTTGCAGTCTATACCTATCACCACGGCGGCATGGAGGCGTGCGGGCGAGGCGGTGAAGGTGTGCTTTACATTACCTTTCGGAGTCCGCCTTCTTGACAGCCTCCTTTGTCTCGGGAAGTCAGAAAGAAGGCACTGACCTCACCTCACAGACCTTGACAATCAGACTCACGGAAAATCAACACTACATGGTCCCCGAGAAGTGAATTTGTAACTAAATCGTTTATAAACACGTTGGTATAGTTTGAATAGTTGTTAGTTAGCTGGTATAGCATAAAAGTAAAATAAGTCTATCCGAATTTTTTTACGTTTGAATTCCCAACTTTTAAGGTCATGGGCTGCAAATGTTTTACTTAACCTCCGATATCTATTTTGTATATAGTTAAGGAATTTATTGCCATAGATAGTTTCAGGAGTGCAATAAGTGTAACTGAAACTCCTTTTCATTTGAGTTATATGACGTCTAGTTTCCTCCAACATAATATTGCTATAAAAATCGTAGTCTCAAAATGTCTTTACAGAAACCATTCTTTATTTCACCTCGAACGACTTGAGCTTCTTTTCCGGAGTAAAGATATTTATTTTTGACGGAGAGGAAGGAGGACGGGAGAGGAAAGGAAGGCTGAGGCGGCGGCCGGGAAGGAATCCTCTCTGGAAACAGGTGTATCGCGGCGCGGCCCGGGTATTTATGAGACGCAAGGGTTAGGACACACGGAAAAGATTGGACGCGAGGAAGAAAAAAAATATAAAAATCGACGTTTCTAGTGCATCAAAACAGAAGGGAAAAGAGAGAAGCGAAAGAGGAAAGAGAAGTTAAAGGAGGGGGAAGAAAACATGGAGGTGATAGATGAAGAGGTGAAGGAGAAGGAAGAGGAGCAGGAAGGAATAGCAGGAGGGAAATGAGCAGGGGGCGAAGAGGAGGAATGAGTAGAAGGAGAGAGATGAAAAGGAGAAAAGAGGAGGGAAAAGAGGAGCAGGAAGGAATACAAGGGGATAGATGGGAATGGAGGAAAAGGAGGAGGAGGAGGAGGAGAACGAAGAGACAGATGAGAAAGAGGGAAAGAAGAAGGAAGATGAGAAAGAAGGAATACAAGGAGACAGATGAAAAGAAGGAGAAGGAAGACGAAGAGGAGTGAGAAGGAATAAACATTAGGTTGACACGAGTGTAGACAGAACGCACACAAAACTAACGAAGCCTCAAGGGAGTGAAGGGACCGAAGCACCTCCAGGTAGGCGAGACGAGACGAGACGAGACGAGACGAGACGAGAGAAAAAGCGACAAAGAGAGAGGGAGAGAGAAAAAAATATCCGGAACATCAAAAGATACAAAAACCGGGCCAGGAGGAGGAAGAAGAGAGTTAAGCTGCGTGGAAAAATCTCGAGAACACGGCGAAGAAAAAAATATAAAAGTAAATAAATGTATATCTTCAAAGGAGGGACATCAGTGGCCAATGGGGCGTGAGGGAAGCACAGTGCCACCCCCCTTACCCCTGCCTCTAGACCGTCCCCCCCCTTCCCCTGAGACGCCCTGGCACTGCTGGAAAGTAATAATAATAAAAGTAAAGGCACCGATAGCAACAACAACACGTTTCGGACAGGACGGACATGAAGGGTGAGGGAAGGAAGGACAGGTAAGATGCGGACAGGTGTGAGGTGTTGCGCTGGGTCGTGTTGGTAGTGGTTGTAGTAGTAGTAGTAGTAGTGAGAACCATCAGTCTTTGCCTCTTCTTTCTTTTTTTTTTTTTACTTTTTTTGTGTGTTGTTCTTGCTGTTGGTGGTTGTCATTCTACTTCCTTTTCTTTCTTCTACTTTTTTTTATTTATCTTTCCTCTTTCTGTTTCTATTTCTTGTCCTTGTTCTAGTTCTTTTGGCTCTTCATTGTTCCTCCTATTCTTTCTCTCGTTCTTCCTGTTCATGTTCTTGTTCTTGTTCTTGTTCTTGCTTCTTGTTTTTCTTCTTCAACACCAGAGTTCTCTTCTCCTAAAGTTAAAATAATAAAAGATTCCATAATTAGGAAATCTTTTCGGTCACGATCTCACGCAAGGATTTTTAGTGGCAGAATTTTACGGGGTGTAATTAACTGAACTTTGAGAACGAGAGTTGGGGCAGCCTTCTTAGAGGGTGATGATGGTGGTCAAAAATGTGATAAAGATGGAGAGGGTTGGTTCTTTTTATTGATGATGATGATGGTCCAGGAATGTTGAAAATTACGTCGTTAAATATTACTCAAGGGTAGCGTGTGTTTGCGAAGGGAAAAAGAAGGAGAGAGGGGGGGAAAAGAGAGTTTCAGGACATCCTAAAACCAAAATATTAATGCTTTTCGATGTTTTTTCTCACTTTCTTTTATTCGAAACAGTGAGATTTGGGCTTTTGTTCAAATTTGTGTCGTTTTTGGCCTCAATTCTATCCCACAAACGAAAGATGGACAGACGGGCAAACAGATGGATGAACAGATAAACAAACACAGACACACAGTAGTAGTAGTAGCAGTAGTTGTAATAGTAGTAGTAGTAGTAGTAGTAGTAGTAGTAGGAGTAGGAGTAGTAGTGGACATACTGAGAACCATGTCTTCGTCACTTCTTTCTCTTTTTCTTTTGACTTACATAGCGATAAAGAATCAAAGACCAAGAGGATAGTTTTTTACCCTAGATGCACAGAGTTAGAGAGACAGAAACCAGGAGCAGAATTCATACCCTAGATGTGTGTCGCCAATTACCAGCCGCGTCGCCTCATCACAACCCGCCACGCCCCAGCTGTCAAGTCCCTCCCCATCCATCACCCCGCCGTCACCCGCTCCTCGGCCTCGCAAAAGTCACCACCAACTTGACGGAGGGTGGAAAAGGGACAAGATGGAGGGGTCAGGGGAGAGAGGGGGGACAGATAGGCCTACTGGAGGTCTTTTAGAGGGGGGGCGATGGAGAGGAGCAACAAAGCGTGGTGGACAGCTCTGTGATGGATCGTGGCCCTCAATGCACCGCGCTGCTCCATGACTCATAAGGGGTCAGGGGGGGTAGGGGTGGAGGGTGGGGGTAAGAGGGGAAGGGGCGTCCACAATACCCCTTTGGATTGTGGGGATTGTGGGTGCTTCTGAGAGGACCTTCCACCCTTATATCCCTCCCCCTCTTTCTTCCTCCTTCCCCATCCCTCCGTTGTACCTCCATCTTCATCTCTTGTCTTCCTTTCTCTCTTTCTCTCACTTGTCCTTAACTCTCCCTTTTGCTTCTATCTCCGCTCTCTCCTTTCCCCATCTCTACCTCTCTCCTTTACTCGCTCTCCTCAACACCCTCCTCCTCTTCGTTATTGGGTCTACTCGCGTCTCATCCCCTGGTCTCAAGCGCCCCTCCGTCTCTCATCCCATTTCTCTATCTCGTTTATCCACGGTTCTCCTCAGTTCGTCCCTCCCTTCCTATCTCTCTTACACAGACATCGAAAGGCTTCTTGTCCTCGTTTTCGTTCTCTTCGTTATGCTTTATCCACCTCTCGTCCTTTCTTTAGTGTTTATCACGGTATATTTTCTTTTTGTGCTTTTTTTTTCCCTTCCTCTCCGCCTTGTATTCTGGTCTCTCTCCTCTTTTTCTTCCTCCAAGGGCTGAAACTGTCAATACTCAAGGTTTTATTTATTTATTTTCTTATTAGGCTTACCTGTCCGTTTTTACCTGGTTGTAGTTGAGTCCCAGAAAGTATAAGTAATGGGTGACCTTCAGGTATTACGTTTATTAAAGTCGAGGAGTATTTATTAACTTTTTGCCAGTAAATATTTTTCCTTGCTTTTAATCTCCACTAATGAAAAAAAATAATGGTGTTTACGTATCACATTCTTTATTACGTTTTTTTTTTTTATCTTAGCGTTTAATTTTATAAGGCTGTGTTGTTTTTCCTTTGTTTTTCCTTGCTAAGTACCCGCTGACAGAAACTTTAATGGCGGTGGTTAGGGATTAATTTGTTTTTGCAACGCAGAGGAAGGAGTGAATACTATTTTTTTTTATATAGTATTGGTGTTGTTGGTGGTGGTGTTGTCCTCTTCTTGTTGGTGTTGGTGTTCTTGGTGTTAATGGTCTTGGTGTTGGTGCTGGTGGACTTTTCTTCTTGTTGTTGTCGGTGATGGTGTTGGTGGTGTGCTGTCTTGTTGTTGGTGTTGATGTTGCTGTCGGTGATGTTGGTGGTGGTGGTGTACTTTCTTGGTGTTAGTGGTGTACTTCGTCTTGTCGGTGCTAGTATCGATGCTGGTATACCTCGCTTCTTCTTCCTGGTGTTGGTGTTGGTGTACTCCTCTCCTTACAAGTACTGGTGTTCCTGTTTTTCTTTTTCTTCCTTACCAATCGCCATCTCCCAAATCCTCCGTAGCGGCCAGGCAACGTCCGGCCGGTGAGGGGGCCTGGTGGCAGCGAGACGCGCGGACTGTTAAATGATATAGGTAATTGCCGCGGGTGATGGATGTCCTAATTAAATTTTACGGCCAATTGCGAGCCACGGGTAGATTAATTGTGAATATTCTCTGCAGGACGTAATTAGCGCGAAACGTTGCATCATAACCACCCACCACTCTCTCTCTCTCTCTCTCTCTCTCTCTCTCTCTATGTTTTTTTCTGTTTTTTCTTCCTCTGTCTCAATTTTGCGGTATTTATCAGTCTTTTTATTTCTTCCCGTGTCTTTTTATCCCTCTCGCTCTCTCTGTCTCGTTCTTCCCCTCTTCTTCCTCCTCCCTTCCTATTTCTCTCTAGCAGCCTCTTTCTCCATTCTTCTCCATCTCCTCTTTCTCCTCCTCTCCCCATCTCCCTTTTTCTCTATTTTTTTCTCTCTAGCAGTATCTTCCTCCCTTCATTTAAATCCCTTCTTCCTCCTCTCTATATCCATCTCACCCTTTTCCTCCTCTCTTATTACTTCTCTCCATCTCCCTCCCCCTCTCTCTGTCTAGCACCTTCTCCCTCCCTTCATCTTTTTCCTTTCTTTCTATGTCTTTCTTTCCATCTCCATCTCTCGCCCTTCCTTCGTCTACTTCCCTTCTTCCCGTCTACATTTCCTTTTTCTATCAGCCTTTTTCTCTCTTCATTTACACCCCTTCTTTTCCATCTCCATCTCCCTCTCTTCCTCCGTCTACTTCCCTTCTTCCCGTTTCCATTTCTTTTTTTCTAGCAGCCTTTTTCTCTCTTCATTTACACCCCTTCTTCTCCATTTCCATCTCCCTCTCTCACGGGTTCGGGTCCGGGTGCATTTCGGAAAAGCCTTCACTGTAGACTTTAGAGGCGAATCATTTTGGATGCAGGAAGCGACGGGACCTCATTTCCGCCTCTCGACTCACTGAACCCGAATATATAAGTTATTTTTCACCTTCAAGTTTTATGTGTTTTTAGTTTTCCGATATTCGTGATTCACCTCGGGAGCCATTGGTCGACCCGGAGACTTATTTCGGTTATTTTTTTCCTCTTCTCCTTTCCCGGGATAGTTTCTTGTTTAGCATGCAGCAAATCAGTATTCACACGTGTCCTGTAAAATGTTCTTTGTGCGTTAATAGCGGTATTCAAGGGACGAAGGGTGAGTTTTGGCGCTGACTGGTGTATGTGTATGTGTGTGTGAGGGTTAGGTATTGGAAGGTGAAAGGTTTATTAAGGTATTTTGCCGTCTCTTGAAAGGCGGTATTTTGTTTTCCCTCTCGAAGGTGTGGAGTTGGCTTGATTAACGCTGGATATAATTTGAGAAGGAAGATTATTATGCGCTGTGCCAAAGATATGTAAGGTTGATTAGCGACTGTGTTCAAGAGTGCAGGATTGTTTTGCTCTCTGTCAAGGGTTTAAAACAGAAGGAAAATCATTTTGAGGAGGAGGAAGATTATTATGGAGTGTGCCAAAGATATGTAAGGTTGATTAGCGACTGTGTTCAAGAGTGCAGGGTCGTTTTGCACTCTATCAAGGGTTTAAAACAGAACGAAGATCATTTTACTCCCTGACAAACATATAAAAGACTGGTCTAACGAGGATATTCAAGACTGTAGTGTTATTTCACATTGTTAAGGGCTTAAAAATGGTGAAGAAGCTATTTTAAACCCTTCCCAAAGATATAGAAAGTTGGCATAGGAGTATATTCAAGAGTACAGGGTGTATTGAACTCTCTCAAGGATTTAACACAGGGGTAACGAAAGAACTTAAGGTCGGAGGTATTTTTCACAGGGGGATCATGGTATTTTCAAGTGTGCAGTGTGCTTTAGACTCTGCCAAGGGTATAGAGTGAAGGTAACAGGGGATACTCAAGGGTTCAGGGTATTTTCAAGTGTACAGGATGCTTTATAGTTATCCTCTGCCAGGAGTAAAGGGTAGGGTTAACAGGGGATGTATTGAAGGGTTCAGGGTATTTTTGGAAGGCTGTTAAGAGGTTTTGTGTTCACTCAAGTCAGTGCCAAGTGTGCCAACCGTGTAGTGGCTCTGATACAAGAAAAACAGCTGATTGGCTTTGTTTGGCACAGGGGGGGAGAGAGAGAGAGAGAGAGAGAGAGAGAGAGAGAGAGAGAGAGAGAGAGAGAGAGACACGAGAGACGAGAGACGAGACTGTTATATCCGTTCATAAAAGTTTGAAGTATTTCTTTTATTTGTTGTTTTTTAAGCCTAAGGGAGGAAGGAAGGAAGGGAAATAGTGAATATATAAAGTGTAATATCCACTCTCCCGGATAATACCTTTGTCAGAGTGGCTGTTTGTTCATCTATATGCGGGAATAATATGATAAAATGTACTGATGGTTGACAGAAATATTGAAAAACCTGAAAAAACTACACATCCATAATTTTTCAACAGAACTCTAACCGAAAATAGAATATATAGTTCTGATAGTTAATAGAAATTGGAGAAAGACGAAAAGGAAAACATACTTTTTTTCAAGAGCTCACGAACCAGGAAGAGAATAAAAAGTGCTTATGATTAATAGGAATAAGAAAGAAATTTAAATATTAGTGGATCCATATATTTCCACTAGAGCACTGACCAAGAATAAGTAAAAATACATAGTAATAATCAGTAGAAATAAAGGAAAATCAGGAACATGGTAAGCGCTTCATAAATTCACCATCGAAAAACTGATTCAGAATAATAACTGATTTATATATTTTTCAACAGACCCTACCAAGAATAGAAAATAAAAAAAAAGGAATAAAAAAATCAGCATGTTAAGTGATCCATAATTCCACCAACGAACATTTATTAGTCTATCATTAAAATACAGTAAACCGACGTGGTGGTGGTGGTGGTAGTGGTGGTGGTGGTGGTGGTGGTGCAGTACGTTTTTAGTGTTTGCTTTGTTCATTAGGATCGCCGCGTGTAAAAAAAGGTTCCTAGTGATTAGTTTATGAACAGTAACATGTTAAAACGTGTTCCCGGTTGTTTTGTTCATTATGAGTAATTATGAAATGCGCGGCGCTGGGCAAATAGTGCGTTTTAGCGTTATTATTATTTTTTCGAACCCATGAAATTCAGTGGAGTGAACAGTTGTGAATAAATTACCAAGGAGTTAATTAAGCATGAATGTATAATGCAGAACGGTATTAGCATAGAAGGGCTTAGCTATTTGTATATTTTCGGCAGTGTCTTGTTTCTTCTTCTTATTATTATTGTTAGGAGTATTAGTATTAGTAGTGGTGGTAGTAATTGTGGTAGTAATAGTGGTTGTAATAGTAGTAGTAGTCATCCTTATCTTCGTCAGTATTAGCAGGTAAAAAGAAAAAGACTAAATTGGAGTGGTATTTCTCTGGTCATTTTGCCTCTTTCCAGCCTAACTTTCTCTGCAACTTCATTTTTCTCCTTCTTTCTCTCCCTCCAGTTCCAATTCCACCGCCTACCCTTTACCTATGCCCTCCTATCCTCTCCTCCCTCACCTCTTTCCAATGCTCAATCCCTTCCCTTCCCTTCTCACCCTCCCTTCATACTTTCCCTCTTCGTGTCCATCCCTGAGTTGCGGTATTAATATGCACAACCTCCCTCCCACCCCTTCCCAACCCTTCCTACCCCATCCCCCATCTGCCACCCCTTCCCTTCCTGTCCCGTCCCATCCCACCCCTTCCCACCCCATCCTCCGCCTCCCCACCCATCCTCACCCTTTCACGCCCCTTCCCGCCCCTCACACACAATTATGGAGATGTGAACGAGGCGCCGACAAATGTATCGATATTAAAATGACTCGCTTAGCCAACGACAGGACCGAAACGCCGCCCCGCCGCCGCCCTTCGCTTGCCGACAGCTCATTCTAAACTTTTGATCCTCGGCTACTCAGTCAGTCATTACGTTCTGCTCCGTTTTCTTTATGATCTTTTTCGTTTTTTTTTGTGTTTTTTTTTGTTTTTGTTTTTGAGTGTGTGTGTGTTTGTATTTGTGTTTCGGTTTGTGGATTTCTTGTGTGTGTTTTCTTGTATTTATTTGCGCTCTCGTTTATTTGCTTTTCATTTATTTCATTTTTTTGTGATTGGTAATGATCACGTTCAGAGGACAAAAAAGTCCTTAAATAATCTACAGAAGGGAAAATCGCAACGAAACAAATCTTATAGCAAAATATAACGCGTATATAGACTAACATTTTCGTATTTTTATATTATTGTTTTTGGAGTGGTGATGTTAGCGGCGAGATAGTGGTTGTGATGGTGTGGTAGGAATGATAATAATGGGATGATGGGGCCGGTGGTGGTTTTGGTGGTGGTGGTGGCGGTGGTTTATAGGCCTACCACTTGTATCTGGATATCCTCATGTTTTCAATAAAGAATAATGTTACTGGAAGGGAGGGAGAGAAGTGGAGAAAAGAGGCCTACTGAAAGATCGTATTCCCTTGTGTGTGTGTGTGTGTGTGTGTGTGTGTGTGTGTGTGTGTGTGTGTGTGTGTGTGTAGAGGAGGAAAAAGTCATTTGCATCATTAAAACGTCCTTCAGAATCGTATTACGTGACGAAAACATTAAAAAGCAAAACAAAAAGGTCATTATAGGGAAAAGAAAAATAACACATAACCTGAAAATGTTAAACCAATAACTTGCATGCTAAATGTGATGAGGTAATGGAAGTGGAGGGTGGAGGGAAGGTTGACGGAAGGATAGATGGAATAGGAAGGGTGTGGAAGTGCATTGGGAGGGAGAAGGGAGAGAGGGTGGGAGGGAGAAAGGGAGAGGCTGAGAGCAAGAACCGAACAAGGAAAGTGAATTACCTGAATGTAAATGTGATCAAGTATAATCGTAAAATCGTAAAGCTACATACATCAATCCTTCTTTTTCCACACAGACGGAATTCAGCTTTCACCCACAACCTCCTCCCCCTATAATATCCTCCCCCACACACACACGTACACCCCATCCTCCCCCCACACATACACCCCCCCCCCCCCCCACACACACACACACGAGGAAGCCATCATCATAGGTATGCGCGCTACACGCCTGCAGTTTTAATCAGGATCAAATGCACGTGAGTCTGAGGTAATTAGATTGGCTAACGATGAGTAAACAGCTTCCCTTCGCTACCTGCTGATGCGGGGCTGTCATGGCTGAGCTCACACGCACACACACACACGCACACGCACACACACGCACCCACTACAAGCTTGCCTCAGTCCTGTTAAAATACAAATGGTAAGAACACACACACAGGTTGGAACATTCAGGTAATTCACTTTCCTTGTTTGGTTCTTGCTCTCAGTCGCTTTCCCTTTCTCCCTCCCTTTAGTTGTCTCTTCTCTCTCTTCCTTTTACGCCCTTTTCTCCCCTCCTTCAATGCACTTCCACGCCCCACCTATTCCATCCATTCTGCCATCAACCTTCTCACCCTCCACTTCCATCACCTTTTCACCATTTCCTTTCCATACATAACCCATAGACGCCATGCTTTTATTTCGTTGTTTATTATAAGTCTTTCTCTCTCCAGCTCTCAACTAGTCTACGGCCCTTGGATAAGCAGATAGATAGACGGATATAGATAGACAGATAGATGGATTGATACCTACACTCCCTCTCTCTTATTTCCCCTTGCTTCTTTTCCTTCTCTTCAGTATTATACCTTCTCCCACTCTCTTTCCTCCTCCCCTTCTTCCCTTCCCTTCCTTGTCCTCCCCTCCCGTTCCCTCGCCCTTCACTATGGGAGCGGCGCAAGGGGATCGGCGTCCAATTTAGTTAAATGATGGAAAAATGGGATAAATGGTGCTCAGAGTGCTGGGGGAATGTATAATTTATTTTCTATTTATATTTTTCCCTTGTTTATTTTCGTTTCTTAATTGTGTTTCTTGTTCGCGTCTGTTCAGGGTAAGGATTTTTGAGGTTTATTTATTTATTTATTTTTTTTTGTTGTTGTTGTTGATGTTTGTGGTTTGTGTTTCTTTCTTCCGTTACTTTCTTTTTTCTTTCCTTCTTTTTTGTCTGTTTTTAGTCTTTCTATCTTTCTTTCTTTCTCTCATGTTTGTTTTAATTGTTTGTTTGTTTATTTTTCTTTCCTCATTTATTCTTCCTTTTCTTCCTTTTCCTTCTCTTTCTCTTCGTCCTCTTCATCATTATCTTCATTCTCCTCCTTATCTTCCTCTTCCCTTTCTAGGTCATATTTTTATCTCTCCCGCTGTACACACACACACACACACACACACACACACACACACACACACACACACACACACACACACACACACACAAAGAAGAAGATCCCACGCAATCACATTTCTGTATCTTATGTGTCAATAGAGCGAAGCCTTTTATTGGTGTGCGAATCGTTGTGGCGAAAGACTGTACACACACCCGTAAGAAACAATCCGAGTGTGTGTGTGTGTATGTGTGTGTGTGTGTGTGTGTGTGTGTGTGTGTGTGTGTGTGTGTGGGTTTGGGTATGTGTGTGTTACCGGTCCTCCTCTTCTCCTTCCTCCTCCTCCTCCTCCTCCTCCTCTTCCTCCTCCTCCTTCTCCTTCTCCTCCTCCTCCTCCTCCTCCTCCTCCTCCTCCTCATCCTCCTTCACCTTCACCTGTATTTTTTGTTCGTAATTCGGTTTGTCGTTTCCCGGAATCCTGCAGCGCGCATACACGGTTAAATTAATTCATATTTTCTGCCTTGGGTGTTTTTTATTATTTCCCATTGTGATCAAGTGGAATGCGCTCATTGGGGATGCAGAGGACACGACGAACAGGAGAAAGAAGGGAGGATGAAAGGAAGGGAGGAAGGAAGGAAGGGAGACGGAAAATGAGAAGTGAATAACATACCAACACACATATACGCATTTTAGTGAACGTTATAAAGAGAGATGGACAAAATGTATCTTGCTTTTCGTGATATTGGGAAAGACAAAAGTTTACATACATGCAAATAGATATAAAACACGATAAATCATGACAAAGAAAAGGCTGCATACAAAAGACTAGGTAATACGCGAGACAGACAAAGATAAAGTTATTGAAGGATTTTTTTCATATATAAGATAGACAGATTAATGAAAAGATGAATGTGTAGATAGGTAAATAAACAAGTAGATTGATAGATAATGAGAGAAGGAGAAAGAAAGAAAGAAAGAAAGAGAGTGTGGGGCGGGGGGGGGGGGCACTGCAGGTCCAGCGTATAGGCCGAGGAGAGGCTGAGAGAAAAAAAAATAGTTGACGTCACTATTGATTGTTCCTCCCTGACTGAGGATTTGCGCTTAGGCCTACGATAAGCCTGTGTGTGTGTGTGTGTGTGTGTGTGTGTGTGTGTGTGTGTGTGTGTGTGTGTGTGTGTGTGTGTGTGTGTGTGTGTGTGTGTGTGTGTGTGTGTGTCTTTCACTTCTGATTGCTTTTCGACCTTTAAAAAGTCCTAAAACTACTACATCATTCTCTCTCTTTTTATCTATCTCTATCTATCTATCTATCATCCTATCTATCTATCTATCTATCTGTCTCTTCCTCTATCTCTCCCTCCCTCTCTCCCTCACTCACTCACTCACTCACTCTCTCAGTCCCAAAAGGTGAGGCGAACAAAATACCAACTCGTTCCTACTGGAGACACGTGTGGACGAATACCTCGAGATTAAACGTTTAATTATTCACGGGCCGACGCGAGGACGGAGTCAATTGGAGAGGAAAGGAAGGGAAAGTTGGAGAACACAATCGTCTGTCTGTTCCGTTCCATCTGGCGCGCGCGGCGAATCGGCGGAGCAATCGTGAGAGAATGCCGCGTTTTCAGCCTCACTCCGACGAAACATGATTAGATTTATGTGGTCAGGAGAGGTGCTTTTGGAGAGAGGAGGAGGAGGAGGAGGAGGAAGGGATGAAAAGGACAGTGGAGGAGGAAGAGCAAGAACAAAAGGAAGAGGAAAAAGATGAGAAAAATAAAGTTGGAAGATGCGGATCAGAAGACACTTAAGACAGAGGAGGATGAGGAGCAAGAGTGGAAGAGAAAAGGGAAGTGGAGGATGAAGGCGGAGGAGGAGAAAGAAGAGCAAAAACAAATGGAAGAGGGAGACGATGAAGTTGATAAATTTGGGAGAAGTAGAACAGAAGAAAAGGTAGGATAAAGAAGGACGAGAAGCAAGAAAAGAAGAGGAGGAGGAGGAAAGGGAGGAGTACCAGATGATGTTTGTAAGATGGGCGGGACGTTCCTCCGTGATCTAAATCCTTCACCCCAAAAATACACTCCCTTTATTTTTTTACTTAAGCCCTCACCAACATTTTTTCTTCCCTAATCCGCTCCTATCGAACATAACCTCTGACTTCAGCCCTTTCTATCACCCACCATCCCTTACCTCAGCGCTTCGACATACACTCCCTTACCCCAGCAATACACTCTTTACATCTCAATTCCTCAGCATCTTTAATATCAGTAATCAGCAACATCTTTAGTACCCTTCAGCTCTTCATACACTCTTCCACTACATGCTCAAGGGCCAATGTGACGGAGATGTGCACAGAAGCCACGTGCAGCTGTACTATAAGCCCCTAACTTTACCTTACCTTAGTTTTAGTGGCCACAGCATGTCTTACTTATTCAGCGTTATACCGTTATAGGTATTTATGACCCGCGTTTCTCCCTCTCTTTCTTACTTCCCTGCTTCCTTCTGTGCTTCATCCTCATCCTTATCAGCATCTTCATCCTCGTCCTTGTCCTTCTCCTTATCCTCATCCTCTCTCTGGCTTTTAATTTTTCTCAACTCCCAACAGCATCCATTTTCCGGACCGTCTTGTATGTGTTTGTGTGTGTGTTTGTGTGTGTGTGTGTGTGTGTGTGTGTGTGTGCCTCAGGTAGTCCCTTCCCCCTGAGTGGCTAGGGTAGTTGAGTCTTCCCCTCGTCAGGTACAGGACAGCCTTACCTTTGCGATCCCCGGGTTGCTAGGAAGAGGGAGGAAGGTGAGAGTCAGGTGAGGGTTTGATGTAGCCAGGTAAACGCTGCTCCCTGCCTCCCCCTTTCCATTTTTTTCCTTGTAGCTTTTTTTCCCTCTCTCACTTTTCATTTTTCCTCTTCCTCCTCTTCCTACTCCTTCTTCCTCCTCCTCTTCCTCCTCCTCCACCTCCTCCTCCTCCATCCCATGCTGCTTTGCTTCTCCATACGGTTAAGTTTTCCCTCCTTCCCACTCCTCCTCCTCCTCCTCCTCCTCCTCTTCCTCCTCTTCCTGTTTCTGTTGCAACTGCTGTACCTACTCCACCTCCTCTTCCCTACCTTCCTCTCCTCCTCCTCCTCCCCCTTCTGACTCTCATTTACTTTCGCTTTTGCTCATTTTTATTCCACTGAAGGAGAGTAAATATGGATAAGGAGGTGCACTGAACCCCGTCCTCCCCCCTCCCTCCCTTCCCTCCCCTCCCCTGCCCCCGTTTGGAGACTTCCTGGGTGTGTCTTTCGCCCTAACGCCGTCCCCACATAAGGGTCAAATCACCGCAGCCTCACAAGGAATTCTTATACATGGATTTGCTTGACTGTTGAGAGAGAGAGAGAGAGAGAGAGAGAGAGAGAGAGAGAGAGAGAGAGAGAGAGAGAGAGAGAGAGAGAGGGAGAGAGAATCACTTCGTCTGTTCTTTTATTTATTTCCTAGACTTTATACGCTCAGTGAATATATTTTTTTCTTGTATTTTATTGTATTATCTTACGTGTTTCTTATTCACGGCATCCTTTCATCCTACCCTCCTTACTCCACCTGCTACTCCTCCTCCTCCTCCTCTCCCTTCTCCTCTTCTCCACCTCTTCTCTGTACTACTTTATCCACCCTCCCCCTCCCTCTTCATTTCTATATCCACTACACTCTACCCACTCCTCCTCCTCTTCCTACTCCACCTCCCCCTCTACACCTATCCACTCCTCCATCCACCCTCTCCCCTACTTCCTCCGCACCAATCCTCTTTCCCCTTCTCCACTCACCTTCCCCCTTTTCACTCCACTTCCTCTCCCTATCTATACACTATCCTCTCCACTAATTCCCCTCCGCTATCTCTACCTCCAACCCTCCACTTCACTACTCCATCCACCCTCCCACCCCTCTCACCACCGCTCCACTCGCCTCTCTTCTGTGTTCATTATGCAATCAGCGCGCGCCTGTTCTGCTTCTCCCGCCGGCACTCAGGTAGCGCCCACAGGTAATTGCCGGCTAATCATGCATACTCGTCCCTGACTTTGGATTAATTTGTGCACCCCGAGTGTCGAAAGTGTCTGAGTGTGGGAGGAGGTGGGGAGGGTTGTAAGTGTGTGTGGGTGGTGGGGAGGATTGTGTGGGGGGGGTGAGTGTGTGTGTGTGTGTGTGTGTGTGTGTGTGTGTGTGTGTGTGTGTGTGTGTGTGTGTGTGTGTGTGTGTGTGTGTGTGTGTGTCGAGAGGAAATAAGTGCGGGAAATGTGGAGCTCAAGTTTCCTATTTTGTTCTACTTCAGCATTTTTTTTTATTATTTCATCCTCGTATTTTTTTCTTCATATTGGCTTTGGTTCTTTATTATGTAAGATTTTTTTTCTGGATGCGGAAGATTGTATTATCTTTGAAATGTGTGTGAGTGGGGTCTGTCTGTCTGTCTGTCTGTCTGTCTCTCCGTGTGTCTTTCTGTGGCTACATAATTTTTTGTATAAAGGAAAAAAACGTTAAAAAAAGCACCATCATCGTCCTGGCAGCCCCGTTACCTCTGCCTGGACAGTCGCAAAATTTGATTACGTCCTTTTGGCTTCCTCCCTCTGCGGCGGCTCCTCCCCTTGTCCAGTTAACCTTCCCCTGCCGACCAGCGCCTCCCCCGCCCTCACGACCATCACTCAGGGACGTCACACTGGAAATTCCCTACAGAGCCGGACGCCCCTTCGCTCAAACGCCACATCACCCACTCGACTGTAGAAATGGAGCCTCGAGACCGCCCTATTCTACCCTGGAGGTGCTCAGAAAGGAAGAGTCAAGTTTATTCATAAGCCAGACTCTTCCTCCCTCAAGTGTTTGTTTTGTGGTCGACGCGGCGAACACAGGAATCGTTTTCACATAGATCCTCACGGCACACTCCTTGAAGCGCTCCCCCGGTTGTCCCCAGCGCCGCCTCTTGCTGTTGGAAGCTGTGATAAACCTGGTTAGAGGGGCGGCGTCCCCTCCTCCACCCTCGTCCCCTGGGGCTGTGATGTTGCCAGCGCGAGGTCCGCCGCGTCAGCAGGGCGGATGATAACACTCACACACTCATCACTGTGCCTGCGGTGGAGGGTTTTATTACATTTCTTATCGCCGCCTCGTCTCGGCTCGGCGGGGAATGTTTGCTGCCTCGCCTCGCCTGCCCAAGACATGCGGGCCGTCAGCGTCAACCGTCTGCTTCATCTTCCCGGTGCTCGGCTCGCCTTATTAACTCGTTAGTCATGCGGGTCACACACGCCGGGAATTTTTCTCCGTCATATTCAGGAACGCAATAACTCCGACCGGGTAATGAAAACAAAATCCAGTCGTAGGCAAACACGAGGGGCCGCGCGAGCCTTGGGGCGTGGGACCAGACGACTCGGCAGCTGGAATAATACCACGCGACGAAGACGGGGTGCCTCGGGAGCCTTACTGGTGATATTAGTGCGGCGCCCCCTCCATACACACACCATTCTTATTATTCCGTGTATATAATAAAGAAAATACCCCAAGTCACAGTAAAAGAAGACGGCAAAGGGTGGAGATGTGAGGGTAGGAGGGAGGGAAGGAGAGAGAGAGAGAGAGAAAGGAGAGGAAGGGAAGGGTGTCCGATTTGACAAGGCTTTCCTAGGATATGTGTGTATTTCCAGGGGTACTTTTATGACCCTGGTGGTAGGTTGACCCTTATTCTGTACCATGAACCTAAAAAAAAGACTTATTAGAACCAAACTGATTTTCCTTTTGGCCTCTAGAAATCGTTAATGTGAGAGCCGGAAGCGTCTCAAAAAACAGACCTAATAAGTGTGGAGGTGACTAGGTGAGGTGAGGGTGTAGGTGGCGGCATGCGTGAAGGAGGGCGCGGATCGTGAATACAGGCCCATTTATAACCTCCATTAAGACCTCCTCGGGACGTGCAAGTCATCGCCGCTACACACAAAACCAGTTAAGGGCGAGAACTCCCGTACCTACGACTCCAAAATTCCATTAGCAATCTGACTCGTGAGATGCGGGGGCGGGACGGGGCGGAACGGGGCGATGGGACAGGGCAAAGAGGGTGTCTGGGGTTGAGAATTGATGAAGAAAGGGTGTTGTTGTGGACTGCGTGAAGCTGAGGCTGTGCATTGCTTGTGTTTTGAGTAGGGGACGGATGGTAGCTTTAGCAGGGCAGGGTTAAAAGGTCTAATTTTGGGGTTGTGATGTTTTGACATGGTGAAATGGAGTGAGTGACATGGGAGCAGTGGAAAGTCTTGTATATAGTGCATGGTATGGTGTGGTGCATTATAGTGAGAGTAGCTTTGATAGAGAGGACTGAGAGTAGGTTTGGAGAGGTGTGATGTGGTGTAGTGAATTGCGGAAGGTAAAACGACAGGTGGAGAGTGACCAGGTGAGGGGATGTACATAGATTTACATAGATATTCAGACCAAACCGATCCTATGACCCAGACTAAGTGATGTGTCCATAAACCTAAGTGAAATTATATTAATCAAATGGTACCAAGACTTTTTATTTAACAGCAAAGGAGACAGTTCAAGGGCTTAAAAAAAACAATAATGAAAAAAAAAAAAAAAGAAAAGTCTTGGTGCCTTACGAGGGAGATACTGCCCTTTGGTGTGATGTGATGTTGTGAGTTAGGGCAAGGCAGTTAGGGTTGTGTGTGACAGGGCGCGGGGCGGGGCGGGGCGGGGCAAGGTTAAACAAGGAGGGGCAGACTTAGCGGGCCGGGGCGTGGATGTTTAGTCTTAAATGGGCAACGTTTGCAGGAAAACACACGAGCTCACGACCCAAACACTTTCTTTCGATGTGTTTTCTTGCTGTAAGTGGTGCGAAGGTTGTGTGTGTGTGTGTGTGTGTGTGTGTGTGTGTGTGTGTGTGTGTGTGTGTGTGTTTGTGTGTGTTTACAGCAAGGGAAGCAGCTCAAAGGAAAAAACTGCTACGAAAAAGCCTTCTAGAAAAAAAAGGTCAAAAGAGAGGTCAAGTTCGTGTGTGTGTGTGTGTGTGTGTGTGTGTGTGTGTGTAGTGAGTGAGTTTATTCAACTACTACTACTACTACTACTACTACTACTACCTCACAACTTCTGTATTACTCTAACACGCATATATATTTCATGGGACAACTTTCCGCATTAGTATTCAAATAATTCTGCTGCGAGGTGTGGAAAATATTTTGAGCTAAAGTGCGGAGGAAAGAAGGAAGGAGTTGGAGATAATTTGCGCCAAAGTTTGGGTGGTGGCTACGTGCGTGCGAATTGTTCTTAGTGCCATTACCAGCTGTGCAAATTTGTCCCGAGATGCATTAGGAGGGAAGAGAAGTGGGGTGGGTGGGGGGTGGGTGAGGGGAAGGGAGAGGGGGAGTGGGTGTGGGTTTGAAGGGGCGAGGGGGATGTGTTTCGCTCCTCTTTATTTGTGAGAGAGGGAAGATGTGTGGGTGGGTGGGGGAATGTGAGGGGAAGGAGAGAGGGGGAGTATGTGTGGGTGTAGGGGAGCGAGGGGAGTGTGTTCATATCTTCTTTGCGAATGTGTCAGGAACGGTATATGCATGTGGGGATGTAGGGGAAGAGCATGGGTGTAGGGAAGTAGGAGAGGAATATGTCCAGCTCCTTTTTTTTTCCTTTTTGTATTCCTCCTTCTAAGACGTGGTTGCGCCTTCAATATTCATGTACTGATTTCACAGATAACACTTTGGTCCAGGCGTAACGAGGCTTGGGGAGGGTAGCAAGTAAGAGAGAGAGAGAGAGAGAGAGAGAGAGAGAGAGAGAGAGAGAGAGAGAGAGAGAGAGAGAGAGAGAGAGAGAGAGAGAGAGAGAGAGAGAGAGAGAGAGAGAGAGAGAGAGAGAGAACTTGGACTTAGATACCCCCCTTTCTCCCTCTTTCTCCCCTCCTCCTCTTCCTCCTTCCCCCTTTTCCTCCCCAAGCACATTCTCCTTCCCCTATCGGATCAAGAGGGTAATCAGGCCGTCTCTGTGTGTGTGTGTGTGTGTGTGTGTGTGTGTGTGTGTGTGTGTGTGTGTGTGTGTGTGTGTGTGTGTGTAGGCCGGATGGAACACAGGTGACGGAGATGTGCACTTAGAGGTGTGTTTAGATGCTCAAGAGGCGGCCGAAGCTCCTCTATACAAGTGTCTGAGGTAGGGAGGAAGGGAGAGAGGGAGGGAGGGAGGGAAGGAGGGAGGGAGGGAAGTGTCGGGATGGTTAGAAGGGGAGGGAGAGAAAAAAGAATGGAATGAGAGGGGTGTGTTCGGTGAGAGAGAGAGAGAGAGAGAGAGAGAGAGAGAGAGAAATGTTGGAGGAGGACAGAAAGGATCGAAGGAAAGATCAAGAAGTGAATGTGGGAGGAGAGGAAAGGACAAGGATGTGGATGTTAGTGTGGGTGGGAGATCAAAGGACAAGAGAGAGAGAGAGAGAGAGAGAGAGAGAGAGAGAGAGAGAGAGAGAGAGAGAGAGAGAGAGAGAGAGAGAGAGATATATCAAGGGTGACGATGAGGGTGCATTAGGAAGGGAGGAAAGGAAGGAGAAGGTTAAGGTTAAAGAAATGAATGTAGAGGAGAGACAAAGAGGGAGGGATGCAAAGGGTGAAGATATTGATGTAGGAGAGAGGTAAAGAGGAAAGGAGTTAGAAGGGGCAAAGATGTACGTGTGATAGAGTAGAAAGGAAGGGAAGGAAGGAAAGGAAGGAGGCAAAGGATGATGATGATGGTGTGAAGAGAGGGAGGAAGAGAGAGAGGCAAAAGATGAGGATATGAATGCATTAGGTAAGGAAGGAAGGAGGAAGGAAGAGAGAACGGGAGGCGAAGGGTGAGGATGGTGGTGGAGCGAAGCAAGAAGAGAGCGAGGGGTAAGGTGGAGGGGACGAAGGGGACGGGTGAAGGGGAAGGGGCAAAGGTGTGGGTGTGGTGCGGCAAATATTTATAAACCTCCACCTTTATTACGTCGGCCCCGCATAAAGGCTCTCCCACTTATTAGCCAAACATTATTCCTCGGACTTAATATCATGGCGGCGTTTATAAATTCAAACACTAATTTCTCGAGGTTCTTTTTCTTTAACATGTGTGGTGGAGGGAGTGTGTTTAATATAGCAGCATCCTGACATATATTTTCCCCAGCCCTTTCCCTGTTCATGTATTATTTTGGAGATATATATACGCTAAATTAAGTACGACAGGTATATGTTTTTACACCTATTTTTTCTTTTCTTCCAGGTGAGTTTGTTGAGCCGTGTTAAAGGACAAGCAGTAACCAGGAGGATGTCTTGGGGTTGGTTCCTCAGTCTCACGTGAGTACCAAATGATGAAAGAGAAACTAATTTAAAGGTGAGGTCAGGTGAGGTAAGGTAAGGGAAGGTTATGTAAGGTGTAGCAAAGTAAGGCAAAATTAGGTAAGGTTATGTAGGGTGAGATAAGGAAAGGTAAAGTTTAGCAAGGTAAGGGAAGGTAAGGCAAGGGAAGGGAAGTTGAAGCAAGGTATAGCAAGGTGATGTAGGGTTGGGTAAGGTGAGATATGGGAAGGTAAAGTATAGCAAGGTATTGGCAGGTGATCTCTTTTGGCTACTCTTAACTTTTGTCTTTTATGGGAGCGGCGAGTAGCGGACTTTTTTTTTTGCACTCTTTTTGTTGCCTTCGAGCCGTCTCCTTTGATGTAAAAAAAAAAAAAAAAAAAGGTAAAGCAAAGTAAGTCATGGTGAGGTAAGATGAAAATAATGTGTGGTAAGGTGAGGTAAGGTAAGACAGGGTGAGGCTAGGTAAGGTGACGCGAGGCAAGAGAAGGTGAGGTAGGGTGTGGCGTGTCAGTCAATCTCTTAATCGGTGTCTACTTTCGCTTCTTAATACTCCCAGTGGCTTTTGCGGTAATGGCTTCCTACGATAAGTCAGGCTTCGCGCGGACTGCAACTCTATTTCCCAAACCTGTATATCGCTCCTTTTTTATTCCTCCTCATCTTCTTAAGGGAGTTTATCAGCGCGGCAAGAACGAGTTGTTTTTACCGCCACAAGAAGAAGGAATCGAGTCTTTTATTGAGAGATCTCCGGGCAGGCGAGTGACAGATTAATGGGTGAGTGAGCGAAAGTCCGCGCCGCCGGGGATTAAAGACTTGATGGACAGACGAGTTAGCGATGGGGCAGGGAGGTAGGGAGAGAGATAGAGAGGGAGGCAGAAAGAAAGACATTGCTACACCTTACCTCCCCCTACCTTACCTTGTCTTACCCTGCCTTACCTTACATCACTATAGATCTAACTTTAACTAAGAAGGAAGGGAGAAGACGAGTTAGCGGTGGGGTAGGGAGGGAGGGAGAGAGATAGAGAGGGAGGCAGAAAGGAAGACATTGCTACACCTTACCTCGCCTTACCCTACCTTGTCTTGCCCTGCCTTACCTTACATCACTCTAGGTCTAACTTTAACTAAGAAGGGAGGGAGTGAGAAAGAGGGTGAGTGAGAGGGAGGGGAAAACAAAGATCGGTGAATGAAAGAACAAAGGGAGAGAGAAAGATAGAGAGGAGGGAGAAACAAAGATCTCGCTACACCTTACCTCACCTGACTTTACCTTGTCTTACCCTGCCTTACCTTACCTTGCCTTGCTATTGATGGACACAGACGAGTTAGCGGTGAATGTAAGAACGGAGTGAGTGAGAAAGACAGAAGGAGGGAGAGAGATCGTTCGACACTTTACCACAGCGTACCCTACCTTTGCTTACCCGGGGAAAATATGAATAACTTGAAAGAAATAGCCAGATAGTTTTTGAATGGATGAATGCGGGTAGAGAGGGTAGATCAGTATCAATCGTATAGGGAGAAAAATAGTTATCGAAACGTTTTATTGATCTGCAGACACTTTTTTGAGTAGACTGAAACAAGCAGTGGAACAAAATCAATGAAAATAAGTCGTTTGTTCTCGTTAAATTGGAACATATAGTGGAATAAGATTCGCGAAAAAGTTGAATGTTTACAAGATTGAAACATGTAGTGAGAGAAAATCAGTGAAAAATAAATTGTGTTTGTGGTAGATTAAAATATATAGTAGGGGAAGAAAATCCGTGAAAAATATATCGTATGTGTTTTTGGTAAATTGAAACATGTAGAGTGAGAAGACCATTAAAAAGATAAGTCATATGTTTTTAGCTAAATTCACATGCAGTAGGAAAAAAAAATCCGTGGAAAAATGTCGTATGCTCGTACTGTGGAAAATAAGTAACGTGTTTTTGGTTAATTGATACTTGTTGTGGGAGAAAATCAGCGAAAAATAAGTCGTATGTTTTGAGTCCAAGCCGTTGTGAGAGGGATTTTGTGAGCCCCGCGTCGCCCTAAGTGGTGTTTTTGCCCTCTCATCCCTCTCCATTGTCTCCTGCTGTCATGGTCCCGCCAGAGAATAGGATAATGGTGCCTTGATTTTCCTTTTTGATATCATGACCAGCAGATTGTAGGAGGTATTCTTTCCCTTCTGCTTCGGCGTCTCTTTCTGCTCCTCCTCCCACGCCTCCTTCTCCTCCTCCTCCTGTTTTTATTTTCTTATTGTTATTACGTTTATCATTTTTGTTATTTCTCTTCTTATTTTATTTATTTTGTTTTTGTTCTTCATTTTCTTTTTCTTATATGTTCTTGTTTTCCCTCATTTTTCTCTTCTTATTTTTATATTTATTTTTCTTTATTATCTCTTTATTATCTTATTATTCTTTTTATTATCACCATTATATTCACCACCACCACCACCACCACCACCACCACCACCACCATCACCACCACCACCACCACCACCAGCTGTCCCGCACCATTTAGTCCCATGCATTGCCTATACCCCCCCCACATGACTCCCTCCCCTCCCCCCCGTACCTTATGAAGTCCATTGACTCTTCATTGACTCTCCGTAAACTACTATTGTTGTATCTTGTGAGTCACTAAGTGCGTTAGGGTTGCCATGGCGACGCGAGGGGAGCGGCATTCTCCCCTCAGCGGCCCATTACGCCGTCCAGGCCTTGCTGAGGGCACGCTGCTCCCCTCTCAGATTTGTTCTCTCCCCTCTGGATGCTGCGTCTTGACTCATACTTTTATTTCGCTCCTTCCTTCCCTGCTCTTTCTCTCCCCTGCTTTCGTGTATCTTCCTTTTCTTGTTCTACATCTGCCTTTATTTTGCTACGTCATTCCTTTTATCTTGTTTTCTTTCCTGTATCTCCCAATGCGATTTATTTTCTTGTTCTGTATCTGTTGTTATTTTCTAAACGTCTCTCCTTGTTCTTATCCTTCCTTTACCTCCCCTTCCTGCGAGCATATTATTTTCTTGTTCTGTATAGACTTTCATATTCCCTAAGTCTTCCCTTCTATGTTATTTTCTTTCCTTTATCTCCCCATGCGATTCCTGTTCTTGTTCTGTATGTGTTATTTTCTCAACGTCTCTCCTTTCTTCTTCTTTTCCTTTCTCTACCTCCCTTTCCTACGTGCATCTTCTTTTCTTGTTCTGTATCCACCTTCATATTCCCTAAGTCTTCCCTTCTTTGTTCTGTGGTTTTCTTCTTCTCCTTTCCCTTCAACGCCTCTTTCTCACCTCAAATCTGCTTTAATTCTCGTCGATTCCTTTATTTTATGCCAAATTTTACCTTTCCCCTCCTCCTTACACCATTTCTTACTCCTCACTCCCATCTTCCTTCTCTTACTCCTTTTCTCACTCCCTACCAGTGGTCCCTTCTCTTCCTCTGCCGCCCCTTACTCCCATTCCATGCCACCTCCCTGACATCATTTCCTCCAATACGACTTCCCCTACTTCCTCTTCTTCCTTACCTCATAACACTTCATTCTTGTTCTCTTGACCTATTTTCTGCTCTATATGTACGTCAGTGTTTCCGTATTCCTATTCTAATTACCCTATTTTTTCCTACTTCCTCCCCATATCTCATTATTATTCTCATATCCTCGTCTTTCTCTTCAACACTCATTTCCTACCTCATATCCATTCTCCTCCCTTTCTTGTCCTAAAACAGCTCCCCCTTCTCCCCACATCCCGCCTCCCCTTTCTCGTCCGGCCCTTGTCACTTGTCACCCCAGAACCACACCCGTTTTGTCCCCTCCCCTTTCGTAGTATCCTTCTCTCCCCGTGTCAACCCATCTTAGCATCCCGACCCGACCAACCCTGTCCACGCTGTCCATGTCACCTCCAAACCTTTAGTAACTTCCACCTGACTCAATTCCTGTCATTCCCAATCCCCATATTCGCCCTATCTGTTCTCCCTTCCCTCCCTTACTCCCTTTCAATGTTCCCTTTCCTCCCTCCCTTATGCTCCATCAGTTGTCCCTTTCCTTTTTACTCCATTCTTTACTCTTCCTTCCTACTCTTACTCTATATCCAGTGGTCCCTTCTCGCCTCTACACCACTCCTAACTCACTCCTCTCTCCCACCTCCCTTACTTCTTTTCCTCCCCTACGACTTCCCTTACTTTCTTTCCTCCCCTACCCCCTCCTTTACTCTCTCTATCAACGCTCCATTCCCTCCCTACCCCGCCCTTTGCTTACTCCTCCCTCCCTCCCACCCACCCTTCTAACAGGTATTCAGTCCCTCAAAGCTACCTACCTTATACCTGCCCACCGCTTCCTCCTCATGGCGGTGGTCGTTCCTCTCTCTTTTTCCTCCCCATCGCCTCCACACACTATCTCCCATCAGTGGTAGGGAGACGAAGGTGATTTTTTGTCCGCCCTCCTTGTCCCTTCACTAATTCGGAACAGCAGACCTTTTGTGTAGGCGAATTAAATGGGTTTTCGCTGACGTTGAAAAAAAAAAGAGGAGAAAATATATGTTTCAGAATGGCATATGTCGTTTTGATGTGAAGGCCATTCGTCTCCCGCCAGCCAGGACAGATTCTTTTTCGTGTTTTTTTTGTCTTATCTACACGGACGAGGCTCTGTCAGTGTCGCATGCCCTGGATTGGCTGAAGAGCTGCATCCTTGACCCTTTGTGTAGATGTTTCGTGTTCCTATACAAGAAGTTTATGGGAGTCAGTGTCGCGATGTTCGAAGTTGAGAGGGCTGAGGAACACCAACAGATGGATCTAACCAACCTTAACATAATCCAAGCATGAGTACCAAGCCACTACCAACACAGTAATCTAACCAGAGCTAACATAACCAGGCCAAACCCAATTCACCCTAGTCAAACCACCTAACCCTGATCCAACAAAGCCTAACCTAACATAGCGAAACCTAATTTTACCTGTCCCCAATCTTATATTCTTTTTAGGAGCAGCGAGTAGCGGGCTTTTTTTTTTATTAATGTTTACTTTTTTGTGCCCTTGAGCTGTCTCCTTTGCTGAAAAAAAAAAAAAAAAAAAACCTGATCTAAGCGAAGTGGCAGAACGCGACACTTCGCGTTCTGGTTGTCAGTCTAGTTTAACCTGCTCCAAGGGATTCTAACCTAATCTGGCCTCAACAAACTTGCTCGAATCTAATCTACCTTTATCAGGCCGAACCTAACCTACACGAACCGGAGCCACTGTACCTGAGGGGTCAAATATTAGACAAGATGAGGCCCAGCCAAACTTACCCCCAGTCTAATCTATCTTTCTCTGGGTTAATTTAACTTAACCAACACTGTTATGTAAAGAGGACTATAGTATACCAGTTGACGCTCAGATATAGACTTCAGCTCATTAGTAACCGCGTCCTCAACCCCCAATGGCACCAATATCTAAAGGATCCAATACTAAACCAATTAAGATTCAGGTATAGGTTCTTACACCCTTTATGAACTGTCCCTCACCACCACCATTGCAAAAGACACCAGGACGACAACAGCAGCAGCAGCAGGTGGGCGAAACGAGTCAGCCGCCGTGTCGCTCCTCGCCGCGGGGGGAAGGAAAGGACATGCCGGCAAAACCTAAATAATGATAATGCTCACGCCAAGTGCTGGTTGTCTCCTCGCGGCGGGCCATTACTGCATGTTCGGTGCTGGCGGGGCATCGCTATAACGGCGTAATGCTGGGTTGGTCGCGACCGAAGCAAGCACAGACGCGCCCACGACCCGCCTCCACGCGTGATGAGCTGCGATTACCGTGATTCTGGTCGTTATTTGCACTGATTTTTGTCGTTATTTCTGTCGTTTATTTTTTTGTCTTTGCTGTCTTTCTTGTCTCCTCCTCCTCCTCCTCCTCCTCCTCCTCCTCCTCCTCTTCTTCTTCAGGTGTTTTGTGCTAATGAGGGACGAGTGGGTGAGCTAAGCAGGTGAGAGAGAGAGAGAGAGAGAGAGAGAGAGAGAGAGAGAGAGAGAGAGAGAGAGAGAGAGAGAGAGAATGTGGACTTATTAATCATGGTCTCATTGTCATTTTCTCTCTCTCTCTCTCTCTCTCTCTCTCTCTCTCTCTCCCCTTGCTTAATGAGGCGTTCACTGTCAATAAGATTCTCGTTTTGCTCGCGTCCATTTCGTGTTCGTTTCCTCGACTCCTGATTTCTTTCTCTATCTCTTTAGTGTTTTTTTGTCTTTCTGGAGTTTCTTTTTTATCTCCTTTCTTTATTCTTGTTCTGCAGATGATGTTCCCTGTCTTACTTTCATCGTTCTTTCTTTTCCCTTGTTTCTCGTTCTCTTTCTCCTTCTCCCCCTCCTCCTTTCCCTCCTCTTTCGCCTCCTACTCCTTCACTTCCTCCTCCTCCACTTCCACTTTTTTTTATATTCATCTTTTTTTTTCTTCGCAATGATCATGTTTCTGGACGGTTGGTAATGGCGTCTGTTTCCTGTACAGTTCTCGTATGCGTCAACAAGTATACCATTCAGACCTGTTTCCTGTTTGTTTCTTGTCTTGCGAAAGGTTACACTCACTTCCTTTTTTCTTACACCTTATTTCTTCTTTCATCTGCTCATTATTCCCCCCCTTCATCACCATCATTGTCCTTGTCTTGTTATTGTCACTGTCTTGTTCCTGTTGTTTTGGTGTCCTCTTTGTCTTGGCTCTTGATTTCTTGTTCTGGATTCTTTGTTTCCTTTTTCGTTTTCTTCTTCTTTTCTTCCTTTTCATCTTGTTTGGTTATACTGCATTTGATTCACTGTGTATTTCTCGTCTTTCTTGAGTTCTTTTTTTTTTATCTCCTTCCTTTATTCTTGTTATTTTTGTTCTTATTTTTATTCCATTTCTTTCGTTTTCTTCTTCCTTTCTTCTTTTCCGTCTGGTTTGGTTCTCTTTCTTTATCTTTTTAGTGTTTTCTTGTCTTTCTGGAGTCTTTTTTTATCTTTCTTTATTCTTGTTCTGCAGATGATGTTTCCTGTCTTACTTTCATCGTTCTTTCTTTTCCCTTCCCTTCTCCTTCTTCTCTTCCTCCTCCATTCCCTCCTCTTTGTCCTCCTACTCCTTCACTTCCTCCTCCTCCACTTCCTTCTGCTCTTCCGTTCCATCACCATATCGTTCTCTCGCCCCCTCCCTCTTTCTTCACTCTCTTTACTTCCTTCTTCTTCCCCCCTCTGCTTCTTCCTATTCGCTCTTTCTTTTCTTCTCTCACCTCCCCGTCCTTTCATCTTCCTCGTATCTCCTTTTGTTGCTTCTTTGCTATTTTTCTTAACAATTTATTTCACCCTCTCGACCTTGTTCTGAGCCTCGTCTTTCCTCTCTTTCTTTCCTTCCACGTCAAAACACTTTATTTTATCCTCCTTTTATGCTCTTTCTTTTATTTTGTATCTACGTCATTTATTCCTCTTTTTTTTATTTCTTTCTCTGTAGCGATTTTTCATTCTCATTTTTACTTTCTCGTTCTTTTTTATCGTTTCTCGCCTTCGTCTGCCTCTCCTCTATCTTATATCCTCCTTGTCTGTTGCTTTTTATATCTGCATCTACCTCTTTTATTTATCTTCTTTCTCTTCCTTTTATTTGTTCTGCTTTCATTTCTCTTGTCTCGTGTATTTCTCTCTTTCTTTCTTTCTTCTTTGTTGTTCCTCCTTGTCTTCCTTCATTTCCTCCATTCATTCTCTCCCCCTTTTCTACACGACGCCTTTTTCATTTTTATTTTCCCTCGTATTTCTCTCATTCTTTCTCCTTCATTGTTGTTCCTCGTCTTCATTCGTTCCTCCTCTTTCTATTCCGCTTCCGCCGCCTCCTCCTCCTCCTCCTGCTCGTCCTCCTCCTCCACGTCTTGTTTGCTTCCATTTTTACTTTTTTTTATTATTATTTCTTCGGAGGTCAACTACTCAACATATTTTTCATGTATATAATTTCTCGCTTGGCTGACTACGGGAGCCTCTGTGTGTGTGTGTGTGTGTGTGTGTGTGTGGAAGGAGGGGTGGTTGTCAATAAGAGAGAGAGAGAGAGAGAGAGAGAGAGAGAGAGAGAGAGAGAGAGAGAGAGAGAGAGAGAGAGAGAGAGAGAGAGAGAGAGAGAGAGAGATAGGAGTCCCAGGTAATTACTATTCTAATGGAAGCAGGAGAAACAATAATCAGAGGGCCGAGAAATGCTGTCTATTCTTGTTACGGGGACGTGTGAAGACCCCCGAGGGACGAGAGGGTCTGGGGGGGAGACGAAGGGGAGCGGGGGGCGGGGGGAGGCTACTTATAAGGCGAGGAATTAAGTCTTAAGGGGAATGGGATAAAGTCTTAAGCGAAAGGGATAGCGTCTTAAGAAGTAGCAGTAGAGACTTAAGGACTTAGATACGCCTCTCAGACAGACTCAGACAGGGTTGGTCAGACACTGCTTCCGCCTCCTATTTCATCGATTTCCAAAGGTCAAAAGGGGGATTAGGAAGTTTTCATGAGTGGTTTTTTTTTTAGGTTCATGGTAAAGGAGAAAGATCTAACTACCACCAGGGTCACAAAGCCGCCCCTGGAAATGCTCAGAACTCCCCCACGAAAGCATTGTCAAATATGTGTGCTTGAGCGGCGAAATGCTTAAGAATATGACCGTAACTTAGACAGAAGGATTAACCTGGTAGCTGCACGGATCATGTTTTTTAAAGGTCCCTCTAAGCGAGAAAAATGAGAAAAAATCATCACTCACACAAACAATCTCATAATATATATCAACGCATTTGTGATCAGTTTATGTACTATCTATTTTGGGTTTTTTATATCATGGCAAAAATGTGGCCCGTCGCTGGTACACGGTAAAGCCACAAATTTGGCTCGTCGCTGCTACCAGGTTAAGGACTATGTCGCAGCGATGCGTCACTTATTACCAACTGGAACCTAACATCCAGGTCTTAACTGCAACAAATATAGACTCAAGGCCAAGGAATGAGGGTCTTTAGGCTTACTGCTGAAGCCTTACGAGTTCGAATCCGAGTCTTCGCAGTAAGTAATAGGATCTAAGAGTACCTATACGAGATTTGAAGCAAGCCATCGAAGTAGTCTTAGGAATAAAGGAATTTGGAACAAGAAGAAAGAAAGGAAAAGACAGAAGATGGAAATAAGAGAAGAAAGCTAAATAGTGAAAATGGGTAAAATATGAGAGGAAAATATACCGTAGGAGAAAGAAAGGGAAAATAATCGTTCGAAGAAGAAAGAGGGTTAATAAATGATAGAGGAAGAGACAAAACAAAGGACTGAAGAGGAAAGAGGAAAAAATAAGTTATAGAAAAAGAGGAAAGAGGGAAAACAAACGATAGAATAGAGTCCAGGAAAGCCAAGCAGAGTAAGGAAAGGAGAGACTGAGGAAAGAGTTTATAAAGGTAGACAGCAAAATATTTTCTCTCCTCTCTTGAGACGTGGAGGTGAAAGGTTGGCTGTGGAGAGAGAGAGAGAGAGAGAGAGAGAGAGAGAGAGAGAGAGAGAGAGAGAGAGAGAGAGAGAGAGAGAGAGAGAGAGAGAGAGAGGAGGGAGAGGAGAGAGAAAACAAGTGGAAGGAAGAAGAAACGATGGAGGAAGGGAAGGAGAGAGAGGGAGAGAGAGAGAGAGAGAGAGAGAGAGAGAGAGAGAGAGAGAGAGAGAGAGAGAGAGAGAGAGAGAGAGAGAGAGAGAGAGAGAGAGAGAGAGAGAGAGAGAGAGAGAGAGAGAGAGAGAGAGAGAGAGAGAGAGAGAGAGAGAGAGAGAGAGAGAGAGAGAGAGAGAGAGAGAGAGAGAGAGAGAGAGAGAGAGAGAGAATCACCCCAACACCCTCACGCCCTCACTCATGTATTCTTAACTTCGAAGCCAACTGGACACGCTTTCAAATCCCCTGTGAACAACTCTTTCTCCTCCTCCTCCTCCCCCTCTTCCTCCTCTTTATCTCTTATTTTCTCATGTATCTCTCTATATTCTTCTTCTCTATATTGTTCCTCGTCTTCGTTTGCATCCTTTATATTCACCTCCTGGTCTGTTTCTTCTTTTTTCCTGCATCTACATCATTCTATCTTCTTTTTATTCCTCCACCACCACAGCCACCATCACCACTGCAACCACTATCACCACTACCAACACCATCAACACCACCACCATCACCCTCACCATACCTTGAAAGCCACTTAGTACGGTAGACAAGAAGAGGAGAAGGAGGAGGATAATATGTTGTAACTACATGAGGAGACTTGATGGTCCAGCTGCCGGCGACGTGTTTGGGTTAAAAGTCTTCAAAATAAAAGGCCGATAGAGACGCCCCCCTCCCAGGTTCAGTAGGGAGGAGGAACCCGTCAATTTACCTGGATCCCTCCGGTAATCATCGTCGCACCTGTCTCATTACGCGTCTTGATTGTTTGTTTGTTTTTATGTGCTTGTGTGTGTGTGTTTGTGTATGTGTGTGTTTGACGGCGGGGGGTCGAGGAGAATATAGTGGTGGTGGTGGTGGTGGTGGTGGAAGTGGACGGGTCAAGGTTGTATTATGTTCTGAAGGGTGGAAGAGGAGGTGGAAGAGGCGAATAAAGAGGAAGAGGAGGTGAAGGAGGTAGAGATAAAAAAAGTAGTAGTAGGAGGAGGAGGAGGAGGAGATTCAAGTAAGTTTGTAAATGGTAGAAATGTTGTAAAATAGAATTAATAATAGAAATTGATCTCCCTCTGCTCGTAAAGGGGGTGTAGGTAAGCCAAGGGAATAAGGAGAGCAGGTGAGGTAAGGGGAAGGGGGGCGAATAAGGGGTGACGTAAGGTGTCCAGTTAATAATAAAACAGAGAGGGCCAGGCTGACGAGGACTGGAAGGGGATGGCGTGGCAATTGGTGACCCCGGAGTGACTAGCTGCTACAATGCTGCGTGGTATAG
Organism: Eriocheir sinensis; assembly: GCF_024679095.1. Taxonomy (NCBI): domain Eukaryota; kingdom Metazoa; phylum Arthropoda; class Malacostraca; order Decapoda; family Varunidae; genus Eriocheir; species Eriocheir sinensis. The sequence continues at coordinate 2,489,797 of NC_066547.1, read as the reverse complement.
GAGATGAGGCTGAGTGTTGGAGATGAATACGGATGATGCCTTTTTATGATTTGGAGGAAGATCTAGGGAGTAAGAAGAGTAGCTAGAAGGGATGGCATGGAGGCGATGCTGTGTGGTCGAGGAGATGAAGCTGAGAGTGTTGATGAAGAAAACGAGTGATGCCTTTTAATGATTAGGAAGTTGTAGGGAGTAAGGAAGAGTAGAAGGGGTGGAGAATGTGTGGATTAATAATAATAAGGGAAATAGTTGATGAAAATGGTAGGGGAGAGAAGAGCTGGATTTTTTTTTTTTTTTTTTTTTTTTTTTTGTGTGTGTGTGTGTGTGTGTGTGTGTGTGTGTGTGTGTTCTCTCTGTCTTTGTATCTGCGTTTGTCTATGCTCATCCGTCTCTCTGTCTGTATGTCTGTGTATGTGTGTGCGTTAGTTGGTCGGTATCAGCAGGCGTCAGTTTCACTTATCACCTGCCGCCCATAATTGTCACCACCTGCGCAGGTTGACAGGGGGCGGGAAGGCAGGACGTCAGCATGAGTCCCGCGCTGCCCGCCCCGCTGATGAGATGCACTGACTGACGAAGCTGCTGACACTGACGCCTTGTTCTGTCAGCTACATGAATGAGCTTGCCTTCCCTCCTCAGTGCTGGATAGGTCCAAATGTGTGTGCGCGCGTGTGTGTGCAACGCTTAACAACGATGTGATATGTATTAGTAAGAGGGTTTCATTAAAGACACTGAAAAAAAGACTGAAAACTTAGGATAAACGATAACCTGCCTTCCTCAACCTAAGAATGAATCAGTAAAGAGAATTATAAGAGAACAGTCTAAAAGATTACTATAATAGGACAGTTTAAATTTATAGTATTCCCAGTAACAATCTATAAACCACTGATAACACGATCTAAACCAATAGCATTTCCCAACCCAAGGATGTAACTCTAAAAGAAAAACTACTGACAGGACAAACAAGAAAAAAAGGGCAAGGGATAGGACAGACCAAGCGTAACATTCCCCTACACCCGCCGGCCAGAATAAATACAACAAAAAAGCGCACCACCATGCCAGCAGCGGTGCCCACGTCTCTATGCTAATTCCACCTTTAATTGGCAGACAATGCAATGCACCTGACGGCCCCGTGTACCTGATAAATCGGCACCAAAACTAATTAGGATCCCCGGCCTTGGCCACGGCCCGGCAAGGCTGACTAAAGTGAAGAGCTTCTCGCGCGCCGACCCGGTTTTCCTCGCCTTACTTTCATGCTGATGACGTTTTATTCCTTGTAAATTGAGTCCTCTCGCGCCTGCTAATGGAAGAGGCGGCGGAGTGCGTAGCGGCGGCTGCAGGAAGTAAACACGCCTGCCAGGGACTAGAATACTGTGCAAGATGATGAGTGGAAGGAAGAGGAGGACTAAAAAGTAAGAGCAGGAAAGAAAAAGAGATGGCGGAAGAGAGAGAAGGAAAAATGGAATAAGAAAGATGATGCGAATAGAGAGGAAAGAAGAGAAAGAGAGGATAAGGTGGAGGAGGAGGAGGTATTTCCTTCGTGCCCTTCCCCGTGACCATTTAGCGCCCTGTTAGCCGACCCTTCTCAACAGGCTGTGTCCGAGGCACCGCCTTGTGCTAATGCTGCAGGAAAACACGCCGGGCTTACGGGTGTGCGGCGGCGGCCCGGACAAACACAGGTGTGCGGCGGTGCGAGGTGAGGGCCGTCGGGCAGGTGCGGCAGGACCAGGTTGGCCATTCCGGGTCCCTGCGTCATCCGCGGCATATAAACGGTCGTATACACGCGTTGTTTTTATAGTTACGTTTACTGTAATGTTTAAGTAAAGAAAACAAGTGTTACAAGCCCGTAGCTCAGCGGCCAGCCAGGGACGTTGTGGCCGCGCCCCGCCGGGGGGTTTATTGCTCTCAAGTGTCTCGTTGCGGCCAAGCGTGTGAAGACTGGCGGGCGCGGCGCGAGGGTTGGACAAACTAAATAAAAGATTCTACTTTTATTTCAACGTCTGCTGGAGCTGTTCTTGCATGACTCCCGCTCATCAGGCTTTTATTGGCCGCTGCTCCAAGGAATAAGAACGTCTTTAACCAGCCAAGCACGCACGCACGTGACTGGTTTTGTAATTATTATTATCAAGACATCACTGTTTAGGGAAGTGACACACGAAGGTGCGTGTGTGTGTGTGTGTGTGTTTGTGCGCGCCCGAGAGAGGCCGGGCCATAGAGGGTCCCTGGGCACCGCCGCCCCGCCTCGTAAAGCCCTGCTGAGGGTCACAACAACGGCGCTGGAGTGGCGGCCGCCATTGCTGCAGCGACGGCACGACCGACGGCTCGCGTGGACGGCATTAATTGCAGCCGTGAGGAAAAAACACTGACATTGCCACAAACTCCAGCCCGGTGCTCGAGGGGAGAGTCGGTGGTATGAGTGCGTGCGGCAATGCAGAGGCCGCCGCCACCCCTCAGTTAGCAGTAAAACTCAGTCATTAAATTCACTTGTGACTGGATATCACAGCGTTTTCAAAGGACTGCAACACACGTACTCTTTGGTTGCGCTCGCAGAAGCATCACTGACCGCCAGCGAACGTAGAGGACCTGCATGCCTTCCCCCCATCCGCTCTTTCCCTCCCCACCAATACCACGACCCAAAAATACAGGTTCGTAAAAATCTACACCAATGGGTTGGTGCTGCAGCCCTGCAGTGCCATCCCGCGGGGCGCCGTGACGGTTCAAATGGGGGTCGAGGCTTTGGCCTGCAACAGAGCCTGATTTATCTCCCTAGCTTCAATACCATTCTATAGGTGCCGCAGCCTCCCATCTCACCTCACCAGCCCGAAATATACCTGTCTTTCTCTTCACCTTCTTTTCCACCTGCATCTCTCTCCCCCGCTGCAGCTCTCGCTCCCTACTTCGCCATTAACATGTCTTCCCCTTCACCTATATTTCTTCCCTCAACTCTTCCTCTCCCGCTACACCCCCCGCCCGTTGCTTAACCAGACTCTTCCTCTTTACGTTTCCTTATATGTTCTTCGTCTCCTCTATCCATATTGCACTCCTGTCCTCTCCCTGTCTTCCTCCCCTTCTCTACCCACATACTCCTCCCATCCTCTTCCTGTGTTCCTCTCTTTCTCTACCCAACATTATCCTCCTTTCCTATGCTCTCTTCCTATGTTCCTCCCCTTCTCTATCCACCTTGTCCCTCCATCCTCCCCCAGTAGTCCACGCCCTCAGCAGACCACTTACCACTTACAAAAGACTCAGAAGATCATGGCCGTGTATGTGGCAGCGAGATAGAGAGGAGACCCACTGCATATATGTAACAAAGGGCGGCGTAAGAGTGTTCAAAGGTCAGACTTAAACCTCCTGACAGTGTTGATCCCCCGTCACGACCTCGTCCTTAAGCCTCTGTCCTGGTTCACCTTCGCTTGATTACACGTGGGCCGTACCGCCACCGCCTCCTTACCTTGCCTAACTAGAGCCCGGGCTAATTGACTCTTCACAGCGGGGGACAATTAAGCCGAGATGGAAGGGCTGTCAGGGTCGTTATCGGCTGGTAAACGAGTTGGTTGAATCGTTAGGCGCGTCACAGCCCAGTTTGCTGACGTAACGGATGGCCCAGATGATTCTTCCCCTCTTTCCGCTCCTCTTATTCCTCCTCTTCCCCCTCTTTCCTCTCTTCTTGTCCACTCTTATCTTCCCTCCATCTGTTTTCCCTCCCCTTCCTAACTTCTCCTTTCCCTCCTTCCTTCTCCTTCGACTCCTACTTCTCCACTTCTCCTCCTCCCTCTGTTTTCCTTCCCTCTCCTCACCACTTCCCATGATCCTCCTTCTCCTCCTCCTCCTCCTCCTCCTCCTCGTCTGTCTCTCCTCTACTCTCTCTCTCCCTTTCTTCTTCTCTCTTATCTTCCCTCCCTCTCTATATATTCCCTACCTCTCTCTTTCTGTCTCCCATGATCAGCTTCCTCCTCCTCCTCCTCTTGCTGCCGTTCGTCTCTCTTCCGCCCTATCTTCCCTTGTCTTCTCGTACCCTCCCTCTCCTTTCTCCTTTTCCATTCTCTCATCTTTCGCTCCCATTCTCCTGCAGGTGAAAGGAAAGATAATGAGGTCCGTGTTGACGTCCTCCAGGTGGTAATTATTTACGTAATGAAGGAAGCAAACACGTAACGGCTTGCTTGACGCTTTAATGAGCTTTCCTTATAAAAAAAATTGTTGTAAAATGCTCAGTGTCGAGAAAGCAACATCACCTTTATGTTATGTACCTTTGAGGGCTAATGGCGACCTTTTCTCGACACACACACACACACACACACACACACACACACACACACACACACACACACACACACACACTCACATGACAGGGAAGTGGTATATCTGCAGTAGTTTGTGATTGAAATGTTTGAGTCATACGTAAAATTCTGGCTATGGAAAGTAAGAGTATGAGAGCGTTCGTGTTATGAGGAAAAAAAATAATAATGACATACGGAGAATTAATTAAAGTGAAGGTTAAAAAATGAGTGGGGGAAAAAAAGGAGAAATGATGAAATGCGTTTTTATCATGGCGATTAAATTATTATGAGGGTGTGCCGGTGCCGGGTGTGTGTGTGTGTGTGTGTGTGTGTGTGTGCTACTTATTTGCTCTTCCCTATTTATTTTTTATTAATGTGTTTTCTTATGTTTGTTTTCTATCTTTTTTGTTTACTTTTTTATGATATTTACCTATTGTCTCCTATCTATTTGTTTGTTGTTAATGTGTGTGTGCGTGTGTGTGTGTGTGTGTGTGTCTGCCGAACCCTCAAGCGTCCCATGACCCCCAGATATAGAAAAGGCCGCCAAATAGCACTCAAAGGTATAAAAGGTAAAGGTGATGTTGCTCTCTCGACCCCCTGAGCTGCTCGCCATGACACGCACGCGGCCCACACAGCGACGTCGAGGTGCTGGTGAGTCGCCCGCCGAGGACCTCCCCGCCGACCCGCCGCCCGCCAGGGAAATCTAACGGCGAGGGTGTTAAACTTTGTGGTGCAGGTGCCCGGACACACGTCAGAATGTAACGAAGAAAAATATGGCGTTTTAAACTTTTCCGGGCAAGTAGGAGCCGTGATGCATGTCCGGATATGAGGATAAATGTGTGCCCGCTGAGTGGAATGCATAAGAGGCGGAGTTAATAAGGAAATCTAAGTGGGGTTTTAAAATGTTCGCGTGTAGGAGTCAAGTTACACGCCTGACTATAAGAACAAATGTGGTAGCAATGAAAAAATAATGAAGGCGAGCTTGATAACAACGCATTATACACAGCGACGTAGGTGTAATAATTTATCATTCCAAATCCTGAACTTAACGTGTCATCAAGAAGTCCCTGCATCATGTTATTGGCTCTGACTGTGTTCGCAGCGCCGTCGCCTACGTCACGGCCCTGCAAGTGCCCTCACACGCACTCTGGAGAAGAGAACGTGTTAGAGACAAGATGAGAAGAAAGAGAAAGATAGATAGAAAGATTGATATAGATAGGGAGAGAAAAAGGGGGAAATCCAAGCTGCCCCATGCCCAGCCAGTCACCTCATGCTATCCTTGCCCTATAAGCACACACCGTTCAGAAGACCAACCCACCACCACCTCTTGCCCTCTCCCGCGTGGTGTCGTGCTGCTGAGGCTTCCCGCCGGTGATTCCTTACGAGAAATCGACAAAAATGACATTTCTCGGTGGATGTTGACAATTTAAGGCAATGATGAAGCAATCAAGGTTTGCCTCGGGCCGCGGAGACGGCGCTGATTGGCCGCCCGTTTTTAGTCGATGTTTTCTTCTTCGGCATTACGGAAAACAGTGTTGGCGGCGGCGGCGGCGGCGGGAGACGGGGGTAAGGGCGGCAAGAGTGGCGGCGGCGAGGGCTACTGAGTGCGCCAAGTCAGGACTTTTCACTGTAGGTTACGAGGCTGCAGGCGCGAGGCAGGCGGTGGAGGGCAGTTGTTTCCGTGCATGGCGTCGCCCTGCATACTGATGTCCTCGCTCAGGGACGCCGCCGCCGCTCTGGGAGTCCCGCAGCGCCTCAGGCTTCTCCTCCGCCCGCGCCTCCGCTGCCTCGGCTTCGGAGGAAGAAGTGGAGGAAATCGATTTCCCGTAAATTTGGCGCTGACCCGAGGCGCGGAGGACACAACTTTTTGGTGGCAATTTTATTTCCTCGTTTTCTGTGAGGAGGGAAAACAGTCTGCGGGTCTTCATTGGCGGGGCGGAGGCGGCTTCTTGTGGCGACGGCGAACGGTGATGTTAACGGTGACAATCCTAACGGTAATGGTTTTTCTTTTGCTATATATGCCGAGATGTCACTGCACTAACTTCCTCATGCAGAATAACCTTAATGCGTATCAGTGTACTTCTTCGCTTGTTTCTGGACGTCTTGGAATCGATGCTGTACTGTACCTTTGAGTTTCATGTTTTAGAGTTTCCCTTTTACGTTTATATATATCGAAGTTATATATAACTTCCTGGTGTATAGAATATTGTTGTGGATCAGTCTACTTCTTTGCAATCTTTTGGAGGTCCTGAAATCGATGTTGTACGTATCTCCCTTCGAGTTTCATGTTTTAGAGTTTCCCTTTTCGCAGGCCGGATCAGCATTATAACTTTTAATCGGAGAAGGCCAATAAAAGACCGCTGAAATTTATCTGGCGGACTAGACGGAGAGCAAATGGATAACGCTGAAAGAGAGAGAGAGAGAGAGAGAGAGAGAGAGAGAGAGAGAGAGAGAGAGAGAGAGAGAGAGAGAGAGACCTAGCTGGCAGACTCACCATTAAGACGCTGGTGATATTTCTTCCCCCCTTTGATGACACTTGCGTAACGGTGTATGGAGAACCTGCACTTCCATTTCTCCCTTCCCCCTTAACTCCCTTCCCCCTTTCTCCCTTCCCCTTCTCCCTTTCCCCTTTCTCCCTTCCCCCTTTCTCCCTGCCCCGTTTATCCCTCCCCCTTGCTCCCTCCCCCTTTCTCCCTTCCCCTTCTCCCTTTCCCCTTTCTCCCTTCCCCCTTTCTCCCTGCCCCGTTTATCCCTCCCCCTTGCTCACTTCCCCTTTCCCCTTTCCCCCTTTACTCCCTGGCCCCTTCCTCCTTTCCCCTTTCTCCCTTCCCCCATTTCTCCCTTCTCCCATTCCTCCCTTCCCTCTTACCCTCTTCCACTTTTCTACTTCCCCTTTTTCTCCTAGCTCCCATTCTTCTTTCTCCCTTTCTCCCTCCCCGCTATACTCCCTCCCTCATTGCTCATCCACACTAAGTATTCGCCCTTTGAAGGGTATTATATATATTTCAATTAACCTTTTTTTTAACACTGATCATAAATGTAAAGCGTTTGCAAAAGTTCATGATGATTTAGAGCTCCATTTTTTTACCCTACATTTAAATTTCCATAAGTTCATGATGATGCAGAGATAGTTGCATTTTTTATCTCGTATTTTAAGTTTTTTTAACCATTAGAATTCGTGAAATTTTAATATTATTCCATACTTTTTTTTCATATTAAGCGCTGACGTCGGCTCACCCTTTCCACCGTGATAATTACAATTTCGTGAATGTTGCCATTGAAAACAGCGCCGTGGCGGGGGCTCGGCACACCGGCAGCAGCAGTGCAGCCACCGTGAGCCCCCACGTGTACTGTAACAACAAGGGGCCGTCACCCCCCGTTTACCCAGTGTTCGCAGCGCCCCCCTGAAGACAGGCTGCCGCGACACTCGGTCAACAGCCTGCCGCCCCCAGAACCCACCGGGGCTGTCTCGGCGCCGTGTGTACGCTGACAGACCGAGGAGGAAAGGCTTTAGGTGCCGGCGAGTCCCCGAGGCGCTGCGTCGTAGGCTGTGAGGTGTTGTTTTGTCCTCGTTGTGACTTACGGAGTTCAGGTTAGACGTTTTTACTCGAAGGGTGAAGTAACCTTACTGGCGGACGGGTCAGAGAGAGAGGTTGTGTAGTATTGTATTATAATCGTTGAAAACTACAAAATGAAGGTTAGACTCTCTCACTCGAGGGCTCAAGGAATATTATTGGCCGACTAGTCTGAAAAGGAGGCTGTGCAGTGTTCTTTTTGACCACGACGAGATTAACTGAACTGTCATTATGTTGTAGGATGTGTTATGATGATTTTGTCCACACTGATACTTGATTTGGCTTTGATATAAAATTGGTAATCGAAAGGTAAAGTTCCCGAGAGAGTAGTTATATAATAGATAATAGGATTGTGTTGGTCAGTAAACAGCATTCGATCTAAACGCATCTATCTATTGGTACTCTTGTCTTCGCATAATCAACCCTAGAACGCCAACCATCCAATCCAGTTAAATTAATATAGTTTCCCTTCCCACCCACTAAGACCGATCGCCCACTGTATCACTCCTCACCAAGACCAGCCACCCTCTGTATCACTCCCTTCCTTTCGGTTTGTATGTTTTTTTACCTCCGTTCCGTGGTCGGGAGTACATACACATCACCGCGTTTTTATTTCACTCTTTTATGCATAATGTACGCGTATCTTCATTTCCGCCCTCCGCCTCCTGGGAAATATCCAGTTATCGGCACTCGGTAATTGCTCTTCCGGGGGAGCGTTGAGGCTTTTAAAACTCGCAACACTTTCTCCCTTTTATTTATTTCTATCTCTGTTTCCTTCTTTCGTGTAATTATGTACGGCGCGTGGGCGATAGCAACAGCCAGCAAGCAAGCAAGCAAGCGTGGGTAGATCTTTCATTACAGTGCTATTTTTTGCTTTTCTTAATCTTGTATCTCTTCTGAAATGTAAAACTGCTAATATATGTTCTTCGATTTTCTGTTTTTCGTAATCTTGTTTGTATACCTGTTATGATATGTATAACCGTAAGTATATATTCTCTAATTTTCTGCTATTCATAATCTTGTATATCTCTTATGAAATGTAAAACTGCTAATATATGTTCTCCGATTTTATGTTCTTCGTAATCGTGTTTGTACGTCTGTTATGAAATGTATAACTCAATGTATATATTCTTTAATTTTCTGTTATTCACAATTTTGTTTAATTTTATCTGTTATGTAATTAATAACTTCAAAAATATATTCTTTATTTTCTGCAAATCATAATCTTAAATAATTTTCTCTGTTTTGAAATCAATAACTTCAAATATATATTCCTTAATTTTCTGTAATTCATAATCTTATATAATGTTATCTTTTGTGAAAACTATAACTGAAAATATGTATTCTTTAATGTTATGTTATTCGTAATCTTGTTTACCTGCTATGAAAAATACTATATACGGCAAATATATATTCTTTATTTTTTTTCGTAATCACATTCTTGTATATCTATTATAAAATGTACAACTGCAAATATTTATCCTTTAATTCGCAAAATGTCGACGCTTCAAGTTAAACTGCAATACATCAGCACCCAAACACACGAACACACACCAATTAGCACGCCCCCGCATCGGCATTATCCACGCATTCCATTATCCCCTTTAGTAATACCTCCACGTTTAATAATATCACCCTTTCCGACGCGCAGGTACAAAAAAAACAGACCATATCACCCTCGCGGCTCCATCTGCACCCGATCCCCCCCCCCCCCCACCCACCCACACGGTCCCATTATTTTTCTCCTGTTTTTTTTTTTTTTTTTTATTCCTTCGACGGAGGATGGCACAAGAGAGAGAGAGAGAGAGAGAGAAGAATGGATTTTTATGGTAATTTTGGACTAATATGAGACGAGCCAAAGTCAACAAGATGATGTCCTCGTCCGAGAGAGAGAGAGAGAGAGAGAGAGAGAGTCAGTCAATCAGTCAGTCAGTCTGGTAGAAATAGAGAAAACGAAAAAATAAAAAATAAAAGAAGTTAGCAAGACAAAATATAGGAAGAATTAGGCGTTAGAAAAGACAGATAGATAGACAGACAGAGACAGAGACACACAGACAGATAGACAAACATACAGACAGAAAGAGAAAGAATGAAAGAAAAGGGAAAGAATTAAAGAAAAAAGACAAAATATGGAAAAAAATCAAGAGTTTGGGAGATAGACAAATACAGACACAGTAAGAGACAGGCAGATGAACAGACAGAAAGAGACAGACAGAGGGACAGAGAGAAACAGACAGCAAGGGATAGAGACAGAAACAGAGACAGCAGGGAAAGAAAGATGCTGGCAGGCGACTGTTTACCCATCCGACGCGAGGCTCCTTCCGCGAGTGTGTTCCTCAGATTGTGGTAATGGCGTCACTCTGGAGTATAATCAGTGTTGACATAGCTGCCCCCCACCCCTCCACCTGCCTCTTCTACCTCCTCCTCCCCTCCAGCGGCTCACCCAAGGCTCCCACGCTCCTCTAGACGGCTCATTTACAGCTGCATGTTTTCCCAGCGCTCAGGTTGCGTCATGCTACCTCCTCCTTACTCTTCCTCCTTCTCCTCCTTGTTCCTGCTTACTGCTTCTTCTTTTTCCTCCTGCTTCGTGTGGTGCCTTTTGGATGGTTGGTTATTGCCTGTCTTTCGTTTTCTTTGCTTCCCGTTTCGAATTCTTGTGTGTGTTTGTTCTTCGCTGCCTCTTCGTCTTCGTCTTGTGGTTGTTCTTCGTGTGATATCGACTCCGACTTCGATGATGGAATTGCCTCTCTTACCGCGCTCTCAGTCTTTCTCTTTCTCCCTCTTCCTCTCTCTCCTTTCTTATCCGCCTCCTCTTCCCTTTCCTGCATATTAACCTGTTTTTCTTCTTCTTCCTCTTCTTCCTCCTCCTCTTCATCATCTTCATCCTTATTTTCTGCTGTGTTTTTTTATGTTACTCTGATTTATCTCTCTCTCTCCTTCCTTTATCTCCCTCGCCATCTATATTTCTCCTCCTCCTCGTCCTCCTCCCCCTCTTCATCTTCCTCCTCCTTCCTCTCTTCCTCTCTTCCTCCTCTTCTTCCTTCTTCTCATGATACTATCCGTCTGACTCTTCCTCGTCCTTCTCCATCTATACGGCTCCTCCTCCTCCACCTCCTCCTCCTCCTCCTCCTCCTCCTCCTCCTCCTCCTCCTCCTCCCCCTCCTCCTCCTCCTCCTCGCACATTTCCTTCCCTCCCCCATTACTCCCACTTACGTAATTGCTTCTCTTCTTCTTCTTCTTCTTCTTCTTCTTCTCTTCCCACATCACACCTTTATTTTTCCTTTCCTTTTTTATTTTCTTTCTTTTCTTTTTTTCTCACGGTGTCATCTCGCGTTCCCTTGTCACATATCTGCATTTTTCCCTTTACTCCCCCGCTTCCTCCTCCTCCTCCTCCTCCTCCTCCTCTTTATCCTCTTTTCCAGCTTCCCTTTTCCTGTATTTTTAACCCTTTTTCTACATTTTTTTTCTCGTTTTTTTATTTGTGATGTCAACGTTTATTATTTTTCTTTACACGTGTAATATTTGGAGTTAACGTTGTTTTTATCGTTATTGTTTTTCTTTATTTTGTGTAGCAGTTGAAAGGTTTAAATATATTTGTGTTTATTTTTAGTTAAGGAAAGGTGGGTGGGTAATGTTGTGTGTGTGTGTGTGTGTGTGTGCAAAGTATAATATATCTCTTGTTTAAATTATCTTCTCAATATCATCTCTCACTCAGTCTCTCTCTTTCGTCTTCTCCAATCCTCTTTCCCTCTCTCACCTGCTTCTCTGTCTCATACATTCCTTCCTTCTATTCTTCCTACATTATTTCCTTTCCTCCTTCCTTCCTTCCTTCTCTCAGTCAATCATTAACTTTTTCTCCTCTCTCAACCTCTCTCACTTTCTCACCTGCTTCTGAGTCTCATATACATTCCTTCTTTCTATTCTTCCCGCCATATTTTCTTCCTTCCCTCAGTCAATCATTCACATTTTCGTCTTCTCCCAACCTCTTTCATTCTCTCACCTGCTTCTCTTTCTCATACATTCCTTTCTTCTATTCTTCCCGCCATATTTTCTTCTTTCCTTCCCTCACGTCATCAATCACACCAGTCAGACGTCTCTCTTTTCTTTCTTCTTCTCTCATCCTCTTTCTCGGTCTCTCTCTCTCGCCCGTCTCGTCACGCATTCCTTTCTCTTCTTCCTTTCTTCCTGTCCTCTTCCCCCCTCTTTCCTCTCTCTTATCTCCTTCGCTCTCTCCTTATACACTCCTTCCTCTTCTACATTAATTTTCTTTACTCTGTTTCTCCTTTCTTACATTCTCTCCAATTCCTACTTTAATTCGCTTCTTTCTTCCCATCTCTCCTTTTCCATTTTCCTTCCTTCTTTCCCTTACTTCTTCACCTCCTTCTCTGGTTCCCCATAGTTATTCTTTTTCTCTTTACTCCTTCGTTTCTAAATACTTCCTTTCTTCCCATCTCCTTTTCTTTCATCCACCTTTTCCACCATCCCCTCCTTTTAACTCTCCTTCCTACTTCTTTCTTTTGCATCCTTTTCTTCTTCCTCCTCCACTCCTTCACCTTCGCCTTCCCAAATCCCCGCCCGCCCGCCAGCCAGCCAGCAGGAGGGAGAGGGGCGGGGCAGGGCGGCGTTGTTATGGGGCTCCTCCGTATACGTTTAAAAGGCCATTAGTAATATTGGAGCATTGTGTAGGAGCGATGGACCGTGACCCGCCCCGCCTCACTACACACACACCCTTCCCCCTCACCCCCTTACACCTGCCCCCTACACCCTCTGCTTATCTAGATATTTCTTCACCTCTACCTCCTGTTCCCCTTCTCTCCTTCCTTCCCTCCGTTCTTCCTCTCCTCTCCTCGCGCCATCTCCTCTTTCTCTCTTTCTCTTTCCAGTGCGTCTCACCTTTCAACCTTCCCTTACCTTCACTCCCTCCTCTTCCTTCTCTCCTCCTCTTCCTCCTCCTCCTCATTCACGCACTCTCACTCCTCTTTCGTGCCGTGATTCTCCTATTTCTGTGTGTGTTTGTGCGTGTTTATGAAGGACAAATCAGGGTATTGAATAGAAAGAGATTTGTTCAGGTTTCGAAAATAATGCCATAAAGAAAATAATCGTTTTTTCTTGTTTCTTTTTTGGGGGGGAGAATCAAAAGGAAATCTCTGTCTGAAATCTTTATTAACTTCAGTATTATGATTTGTTTAGTTAATTTTGTTTTATTTGTTTGTGTTTTTTATGTTATGTTTTATTTGTTTTACTTTAGGCTTAGTTGTGTTTTATAATGACTTTGGTGTTTATGATATGCTCTTTAAGGGACTTCGTATTTATGGCGGAGGTAAATGAGAGGACGAAGACATTACGAATATTCATCTACCCATTATGACTTCCTGGCCACCAACAGTATAGACCCAGACCCAGAAGAGAAGAGGAGGAGGAGGAGGAGGAGGTGAGAGAAGAGAAGAAGAACAAGAAGAGCAAGAACAAGATGAAAAATGAAAAGAAAAAACAAGAAAAAATGAAAATCAGCAAAATGAAATAAATAAAATGGGAAAAGAACAAAAGAAAAGAAGAAAGAGAGAGACGGGGAATAACGAGAACAAGACTGATGGATTTTCTTGATACGAAAAGAGAAAATATTAATGACCGCATGAAGAATAGTGAAGAATATGTTCGTAAATGTGGAATGAAGACAGAATGGATTAAAATTGGAATGGAAGACGATGTAGGGAAGGGAAGGGAAAATAATACAGGTGATGGTAGTGATGGGATAGTTAAGGGAAGGGGGTTGGATCGGGGGGAATGGTGGTGGTGGTGGTGGTGGTGTTGACAGGAGAGACAGATGGGAGTGGGAAAGAGGTGGGGAGTGATGGGAACTGCTCTTGGTTGGTGTTGAGGGGGCGGGGGAAGAAAGATGGGGAGCGATGGGAACCTGGTATTGGCGGTGGTGGTGGTGGCGGCGTAAGACAGATCACCCACTCTGGAGGTGCAAACATTGGCGAGTCAGGAATGGTGTGCTTTTGTAACCTCTCTCACCCCTCTTTCTCTCCTTTTCTCTTTCTTTTTTTCTTTCTTTTTTCTTTTCTTTCTTTTTTTTCTCCTTTTTTTCTCTCCTCTTTCTCTTCCTTCTTCTCCTTCTCTCCTTCTTTCTTTTCTCCGCCCCCATGCATCTTTTTTTTTCTCTCCTCTTTCTCTTCCTTCTTCTCCTTCTCTCCTTCTTTCTTTTCTCCGCCCCCATGCATCTTTTTTTTCTCTCTCCCTCTCTCTTTGTGCTGTTTTGTGCCTTCGTCTCCGCCTTCTTCGTCTCCTTGTTGAACTGTTGCCTCATTCTCCTCCTCCTTCTCGGTTGTCTATCTGTTGGTCTGTTGTGTCCTCCGTTGGTCTTTTTGTGTTCTGTTTTCCCTTCGTCTGCTTTTCCCGTCTCCTTGTTTTCCTTTCCTGTTGTTTATTCTGTTTTTGGCTTCCTTTTTGTTGCTCTTTGTTGCTCTTCTTTCTGTTTGCCATCTGGGTTTTTTTGTTTCTTCTTTTCTTCTTTATCTGTTTCTCTGTTTCCTGTTTGCTTCGTCATGTCTCTCTGTTTCCTCTTTCCTTCACCATCTATTTTTCTTTTTCCTCTTCCATTCATTATATATTTCCCTTTTCCCTCTTGCTTTATCCATCTGTTTTCCTGTTTACTCTTTCTTTCGTCACCTTTTTCCCTGTTTCCTCTTCCTTTTGCTCTCCTGTTAATCTGTTTCCTCTTTCCTCCACCATCTGTTTCCCTGTTTCCTCTTCCCTTTGCTCTCCTCTTAATCTGTTTCCTCTTTTTCACACCATCTGTTTCCCTGTTTCCTCTTCCCTTTGCTCTCCTCTTAATCTGTTTCCTCTTTCCTCCACCATCTGTTTCCCTGTTTCCTCTCGTCTTCGCCTCCCTCTTACACTATTGTCCCTTCCTGTTGCCTTCCTCACCTCCACCTCTTCGTCCCTCCCTCCCTTCCTCCCTCACGCACGCATTCCTTCCTCTCCTCCTTCCCTCAGTCACTCCATCTTCACGCGTGTTTGTCCTCCTCTCACGTCAAGCATCACCTCGTCTTTCCTCTGTCTCTCCTCTTCACTATATCCAGCATCCCTTCCTTCACTTCTTCCTCTTCTTTTCACTTAAAGCACTACATATTTTTTTTTCCTCTTCTCTTTATTGTATCCAGTTTCTCTTCCTTTCTCGTCGTTCTCTTCTTACTTCATATATCTTTTTTTCTTCTCTTTTTTTTCTTCTCTCCACTATATACAGCATCCCTTCTAATTCCTCCTCTTCCTCTCCATTCATCTTCAGTATCTCTTTCTTCCTTCTCTTCTATCCTTCTTCCTATATATCCAGCATCACATCTTTCCTTCTATTCCTCCCTATCCATCTCTAGTATCCTTCCTTCCTTCTCTGCCTCCTCCTCTTCTATCCCCCTTCCTATATATATCCAGTATCACTTCCGTCTCTTCCTCCTCCTCTATCGCCTCCCCCTTCACCTATATATCCATCCCCTCCCCTTCTCTTCCTCCTCCTCTTCTCTCTAAGCCTTTAACTCACTCTCCCCCTCGTCCAGAGCAGCTAAAAGAGCCCCTCGCCTCGCTGTCTTTCATCCTCTGTCGTTCATTAATCATGCAACATAAAGCTCGGGGAATCATATTTCATTACAGGGGATTAAACTTTCAGACGCTCATCGTGTTAGGGGATTTATGCACTCTTTGATAACACCTCTCCATCTTCTCTCTCTCACTCTCTCTCACTCACACACTCACTCATTCACTAACCCTTTCGACGTCCTCCTCCTGCTCCTCCTCCTCGTGTCCCCTCTTCTTCCCCTTCAGTAGGTCCGTCCCTCAGGGTTTCCGCGACGCCCTCCCCTTCCCTGCTTAATCATCGTCTTTCACGCTGAAGACTTTCCACCCACCTCATCCTTATTCTCCAGAGCCCCGCCCACCGCCTTGCTTCACCCCTTCCTTAGTTACTCTTCTTTCTTTTTCTTTATCTCCCTTTTCTGTACTGTCTTCTTCCTGGTTTGCTTCTCTCCCTTTCTCTCCCTTCACGCTTTCTTGTATTATTGTCATTCTTGTTATCACTTCTATACTTTTTCTTCCTTAAATCTTCTTTTCTACTTGTTTTAATCTTCTTTTTCGTCTACTTCACTTCCTTCTCTTCCTCTCTAAATGCTATTACATCTGCCTATCTCTACTCTTCTTTTCAATTTGCGTTTATTCTTTTTCTTTTTCTCTTCTTCCTCCTCCTCCTCCTCCTCCTCCTCCTCCTCCTCCTCCTCCTTCTTCCCTACTGAGCTAATTTCCTCGTCTTCTCTTCCCACAACAAAAGGCGTTTCAAAGTCTTTCACAAAATCATTACATCTCATTCAATTTCTTTCCTCTTTTTTTTCTTTTACTCGGCGGCTATTGAAAAGGCTGCAAGTTCTTTCCTCTTTGATACTGAGCGGAAAGAGGAATTCGAGAGGGAGAGGGAGCGACGGGAGGGAGGGAAAGTTTTGTAAGAGGAGGAGGAGAAGAAGGAAGAGGAGGAGGAGGAGGAGGAGGAGGAAGATATCTTTAGACCCATATTCCTAGTCACGATCTTTGTTTTCCTCCCTTTTTATCTCCGATCTCTCCCTTTCTCTCCCTACCTTCCCTCCACCTCCCTCCTCCATCTCCCTTCTACATCCTCTGCTTCCCCTTCCCCTCACCTCTCCTCTTCTCTCCCCTCCATCTTTCCTCCATATCCCCTTCTTTTCCTTCCCTTTACATATACCCTCCTCTCCCCTCTACTCCCTTTCCCTTCTTCTCTCCTCCTCTACCCTCCTCTCTCCTCCCCTTCTACTCCCCTCCCTCTACCTTCCCCTTCCCTTCTCCTCCATCTCCCTCGTTCTCTCTCTCCCTCTCTCTAGTTTATCTCTGCCACTCTTCGTTACTCGTTCGTTACCGGTTTTTGCTCCGTCTCTCACTCTCTCTCTCACTCCCCATCCGTCGCGCAGCCAAATTGGGAGTGGCGCCCTAAATGAGGCTGTTCCCCATGCCTCAGATACTCCCAAGGGCCCGAGGAGCCTACGAGTGGTGGTGTTGTTGTTGGTTGGGGTAATGGTGGTAGTGGTGGTGGGTGTGGTTTTGATAAAGTGTCGGTGGTAGACGTGGAAGGAGGATTTGTTGGAGTGGTGGTGGTGGTGGTGGTGGTGGTGGTGGTGGTGGTGGTGGTAAAGGTCGTGGTGGTGATTGGCTTGTGGAATCGGAGTGATGGTGGAATTAAACATGAGAGGAGGAGGAGGAGGAGGTGGAGGAGGTAGAACAGGAGGAAAAGGAAGAGAAAGAGGAGGAGGGGGAAGAGGAGGAGGGGGAAATAGTGGTAGAAGAGGGAGAGAAGAAGAGGAAGGGTTTGCAGTATAGGAGGAGAAGGAAGAGGAGGAAAGGGTCGTATTAGAGGAGGAGGAGGAGGTGGAGGAGGTAGAACAGGAGGAAGAGGAAGAGGAGGAGGAGGGGGAAGTAGTGGTAGAAGAGGGAGAGAAGAAGAGGAAGGGTTTGTAGTGTAGGAGGAGAAGGAAGAGGAGGAAAGGGTCGTATGAGAGGAGGAGGAGGAGGGGGAGGAGGTAGAACAGGAGGAAGAGGGAGGTGGAGGGGGAAGTAGTGGTAGAAGAGGGAGAGAAGAAGAGGAAGGGTTTGTAGTGTAGGAGGAGAAGGAAGAGGAGGAAAGGGTCGCATTAGAGGAGGAGGAGGAGGAAGGAGGGGGAGTAGTAAGGGAAGAGGAGGCGCCTGGCAATGTCAAAGGTCAAGGAAGGGCCACAAATGACCAGGTAGGGTCAGGTAGACGACCCTGCTGGTGATGAAGGAGCGTCGGTTCCCTCACCTTCCCTCCCTCCCTTCCTTGCCCCTTCACCTTCCTTAGTCACCTCCCATCCCCTCCTCGCCCCTTCCTTCACCTGCCTTCCCTCCCTCCATCCCCTCCTCGCCCCTTCCTTCACCTGCCTTCCCTCCCTCCATCCCCTCCTCGCTCCTCCATCCCTCCTCGCCCCTTCCTTCACCTGCCTTCCCTCCCTCCATCCCCTCCTCGCCCCTTCCTTCTCCTTCCTTCCCTCCATCCATCCCCTCCTCGCCCCTTTCTTCTCCTTCCTTCCTTCCCTTCCTCCATCCCCTCCTCGCCCCTTCACCTCTCGCTACCTGGGCCAATTCTTCTCGCTTCACCTGTTCAGACACTCGCTCGGTCTTACGTTTTTACAAGAGCTTTTTCAACACCTTCGATTTTTCCGTATTTTTGTTGGTCCGTCAATGTTTAGCGGATCCTCTCTCCCTTGTTATTTATTCTCCCGTGTTTTCTCTCTCCGTCATCCTCCTCCTGTTCCTCTTCGCTATTCTCCTCAGCCGGGCGTCATGTCGTTTCTGATTATCCAACTCTGATATGTTTGCCTGCCCATTCACAGCCTCTCTCGCTCGGCGCGTCCCTTCCACACCTCGCATGCAAAAGGTCCGTATTGAGGGTCAGCGGCAGGAGGCGATCTTGACCCTTTGCCCACACGCCCCAGGACGCCCCATTACCGCCGCACTACACGCATCCCAAAGGCTAAACGGCCCTCCTCCCTGCTAAGTTTTGTTTTAGTGTATTATTTTACTCTGAGGGCCGCTGAGGGGGAGCGTGAGTGACTGTAAATGAAGTGCGGAGTGACGCAGTGCCAGGGCCGTGATGGGTGATGCTCTCCGTGCCTGGTGCAGCGGGTAATGGCCATCCCCGCCCCGCTACCTCGCCGTGGGTGCTCCGGTTAACGAGCGGCGTAATTGACCTGAGAGCTATCAGTGCGCCTGCCTGTCTGGGTCTCAATTACTCGGTTAAAGGTCGGGATCGCTCTTGGCTTTAAGGGGAGAGGGCTTGTAATTTTCCTGCATTAGTGTTCGGTGTGTCCGCCGCAGCAGCCCCGCACAACACCCTCGGCTGCGGGGCGCGTGCTGGTACTCACTTTAATTACGCTTTAATAATGTTATGATGGTGTGTTGCACGGCTGGGCGTGGCGTCCTGGGGGCTTGGAGGGTTTAGCTATTTTTGTCTTGAAACTCTTGCCTCTTATTACCGGCAGCAGCGGCGAGCAGGTACAGAGGAACAAGGGCCAGGCAGGGAGAGAGAGAGGGACGTAAGGGGAGGCTCACTAACGTCCATCAGGCTGTGTTGTGATAAGCCATTGAGGAAGTTGTCCATCCTCGTAGCTGACATGACGATGCAGAGGATGTGAATGCTGCACGTCCCTCCCTCTCTCCCTCTCTCCTTCCCTGTCTCCCTCTCCGCCAGCGTGTCCCTGCATCAGTAAGGTTCCCCGGAGACACTTTCCACTTGACCCCGCCTCACGAGTATCTGCAGGAGGCTGAAAAGGATTAAAGAGGAGCAGAGAAAATTAAAGTCCAGTGAAAAGTTCCGTGACTGGGTCCTCGCCTGGCCTCACCCTCCCATCGTGTGCTGTGTGTGGAGATTAATAGCGAAGGATGAACAGACGGACAGAGACAAAGTGGGATGCGGAGAGAGAGACCGAGACTGAGGATGAAGGAGAGGGCGCCCCCTACTATGGCCCTCGTATGGGAAGGTGGGGTAGGAGAGCACCACCCGCCGGGGAGACATGGAGGCCGACCCAGCTGGCATAAGTACCGCCATTTGTTTGACTCCTCTGGTATTTTGACGGACTCTGCGCGGCATCCAGTGAGCGCCTTGATCCTTACCTGGCTCTGCGCGTCTTGGTGTGGCCGCGGCGTGTCGTTGGCAGCCCCAGATCCCGCGGTAGATTGCGTCCGTCTGTCTTTCAGCGTCTTGTTTTCCCTCGCCGTCGGCCGCCGTACCTGTGGCTTTCTCTCATTTTTTTCATAACTTCCTGTGTTGCGTTTTTACCATTATTTGTGTTATTTTTACGGCGCCGCGGTTGTCCCCCTTCCCCAGCCAGCCGCCCCGTCATCCCTACATCAAGTCCCCGCTCCCCCGTGTCCCCCCGCCCCCGAGCCCTGGCCGCGGGGGGTACGTGGCTACGATAACATTGAGGGCACCTCTCCGCGGCCCCCGACCACTGTGCCCGCCACAAAAACCTTGTCGCCCCACAACAACGAGCCTTCATCCGCCATGCCCACCGCTCCTCACCCTTCTCACAGCCCTCCACAACCCCGGAGAGCGGATGTTGACGTCCACACGCCAGCGAAAACATACAACACTCGTCCGCCACATTCTCACGTACTACATGAAATAACCGCAACGCCTCGAAGATAAATACGAGAGACTGGCGCATGTGAAGGAAAATATTATAACACTCTGTCTCGCTGTCTCTTGCTGTTGTTGCTGTTGCTTCGCCTGTGTTCCCGTGGGAGTGTCTGGGTCTTCGGCGCGGCTCGGGTTTTCAGGGACAGCAAGAAGAGGCGTATGTCAATAGAGGCGCAGTTGGTTTTATATGACGTAAACATTTGACTTGTCTGGCCCCGGAGCGCCCTTGCGAGGACTGACGGGGCGGTGATGTGGTGTGACGGCTGGTGCTGCTTCTGTTGTTACTGTCTGATGGTGCTGTTGTCTGTTGAGGATGCTGTCTCTTGCTCCCTGAGTCTTCCGTGTCTGTCTCTGTCTGTGTGCCTGGTTACTTGCTGTCGAGCTGATCGGGTCCCTCTCCCTCTTTCCTTTTATCTATCTATCTATGTATCTATCTATCTAACTATCCATCTATTTGTCTATCTGTCTATGTACCTATTTATCTCACACAAAAGTAGAGAACCCTGGGAAATCCTCAGAGGGTGGTGGTGGTGGTGGTTGTGTTGTTGTTGGTGGTGGTGTTGGAGGAGGTGGTGAAGGGCGTAGAGAGGGATAAAATATGTATGGTAATCCTATGGTGTGTGTATAGGGAGGAGTGGGTGTGGGTCTCCTAGAATTTGGGTGGAGAGTCTATGGCTGATGTAGGGAGAGGGAGGAGAGGACGAAGGAGAGTAAGGGCGAGGAGGGAAGGAGAGGGATGAGGGCGTGATGGGCGAGGGTAGGGAAGAGATAGGTGAGGTTGGGGATGGGGAGGAGAGGGGAAGGGTGGGGTACGGAAGGGAAGGGGAAGGGAGAGAAAGGTAAGGGTAGGGGGGAAAGGGTATGGAAGGTAAGGGAGGGGAGGGAAGGGTGAAGGTTGTATTGGTACCGCCCAAAACAGGAATTGAAGATGTGTCAACGGAGGGTCGGAAATACTTGACGTGTGTGTGTGTGTGTGTATGAGAGAGAGAGAGAGAGAGAGAGAGAGAGAGAGAGAGAGAGAGAAGACATAAGACAGAAATCCCAAGCCCTCACATAAAAGTCAAGTCGAGCGTCCACCTCCTCCTCCTCCGCCGCCGCGTCAACACACTACAAAAACGATGAAGACATGAATCACCGCTTAAACCAACACCACCACAGCTCAAGGCAAATAAAAACAACACTTCATTTCAACGCAACTGAGCAATAGATATACCGTGAGACACCCATTCCTCGCCACCTTCTTCCCTTCCCCTCCCTTCCCTCCCCGGCTCTCTCCTTCCCTTCCCTTCGTCACGGTTCTTTTTTGCGAGACACGAATAGCCTGTAGAGGTCTTCGCGGCGTCTGTCTTTGTCTCCCTCTCTCCTTCCCTTTCTCTCTCTCTCTCTCCTTCACAAAAACACAGTAAGGTATGCGTTGAGAGCCTTACCTAACCTTACCTTACCTTAGCTTATTGTAGTGCCTCGTTACGGCGTCTCAAGTTACGTTTCTTTTATATGCAGGGAAGAATTAAGATTTTATTCGGGTGATTCTGAAGTCTTGTCATTCTGTTTTTAGTTTCTGAGTCATTACATTAATTTATTTTGTCTTAGTTCAATCATTCCTGCCTCCCTTCTTCCCTTCTTTCCATTTCCTTCCTTCTTTCCCTCCTGTTTCTCTCCCATCTCTCGCTCTTTTACTTACCCCTCCCTCTCTACTTTCCTCTCCCCTTTCTACCCTTGTCTCTCTTCCCTCTACTTTTCCTCTACCTCCCCCTCCCTACCTCCTTCCCCGTGTCACTCTTGTCTCTCTCCCTTCGTCCTTCTCTGTCTGACCCACTCCCTTTCCCTCCCTACCTCCCTTTTCTCTTTTCTTTCCCCCGTCCCTTGCTTCCTCTTTCCCGTCCTTCAGGTGACAGGGCGACAGTCATCTGTTTATACGGTCGCCGGCTGCCCCCGTCCTCCAAAAACAACTTCACCGCCTCGAAAATAAGTAGGTTGTCAGTCAAGTTCCCTCGCCGCGTGAATACTGAAGAGGCTCCGCTGTCCTTCACGTTCGCGCCCTTCCGTGTCAAGGGCGGTGGTCGAGGGGCGCGCGGAGTCAGAAAATGCATTGACCTGAAGTGAGAGAGAAACAAGTGAAGGGGAAAACAGACTCCACCATTAACAGCTTGAATAGATAGGTAAAGCGTGGTGGATAGAGAAGTCATGGTATAGAGAGATGAAAGAATGATACAGGGTGATATCTAAATGATGAGTAATGGAAGGCTTGGAAGAATATATTAGATTGCGCTGAAAAAGTTGGTAGTGTTTAGAAAGTAGTGAAGGGGAAACAGAATGCACCTTTGAAAATTTGAAAAGGAGACTTGGAAAACATAAGAAATAGAGAAGTAATGATTTAGAGATATGAAAGAACAGTGATAGGGTGTAATAGATGAAGGAAAAAGTAATCGAATGTGAACATATGTGAAAAAGAAATATGAAAGGCGTGAGAAATCGATAAATAGTGGTTTAGCGAGATGAAATAATAATGACAGATGGAGATAGAGATATATAATGATAGATAATGATAGAGATGAAGGAAAAATAATTGAAGATATGGAAGAAAGGAAAAAAACTGTAGCTGATAAAGTGGTTAGTGTCCAAAAAGTGTCAGTAGAAAAATGAAAACCAGAAAGAATTGTCGGGGAAACTTTGAGATGAAGAACGCAAAAAAAAAAAAAAAAACTCCCCCACTGAGAGAGAAAGAACGTAACTGACCAAAGACAAACGACCAACTCTCCGAAAGTAATTACTGAAAAGAAAAGAAAATTACCAACGACGACAAAAACAATGAAACACGAGGAGGAACACAACAACAACTAACACGAAGGAAGGCAAAAAAAAGAAAAAAACAGCACCACTATAGACACACACACACACACACACACACACACACACACACACACACACACACACACACATTCTACACCGCCCCCCCACACACACAGTACCTCCCCTCTCACCCCTCCCCACCCTCCACTCACACATACAGTCACGCACGCACTTACAGAACACATACACACACACACACACACACACACACACACACACACACAAACACACACACATACAACAAGAAAACACGATTCTCCCATTTGCACTCAGCCACGCACTTTTAACGTTCCCTCTCTCACTCTCACTCACTCTCACTCACTCTTCCTTTTAACAGAACGCCAACAAAGAGGGAGAGGAAGGAAGGAAGGGGGATGAGGGGGAGGAGGGAGGTCCTGCATCTCACGCCCCACTTACAAGAGCAATGAATCCCCGCCAAACATAATCCTACACATCCTTCCTGCCTGTGCTTTCCTTTCCTTCCTTCGCTTCCTTGGTGTCCTGTAGGAGGGGGTGTAGGAGGGGGTGAAGGAGGTAGGAGGTGCAGGGTGTTGTGTTTCGTGGTGAGTCTCGGGCGAACTTTCTGCTTATCCTGACGACCATCTCAGCGAAACGTCAGGATAACATCGCCTCCTCTTCCTTTTCTTCCTCCTCTTCCTCCTCCTCTTCTTCTACCTGCCCCACCTCCTCGTCTTTCACCCTCCATCTTGTTTGTTGAGTGCTTCCTTCCTTCTTTCGCTCCTTTCTTCCTTGTTTCTGTTTCTCCCTTTCTCTTTATTTATCGTTTTCTCTCTTTTTACTTCTTTCTCTGCTTTCTTCCTCTCCTCCTCCGCCTCCTCCTCTTTCACCTTCCATCTTGTTTCCTTGAGTGCTTCTTTCTTCTTTCGTTCCTTCCTTCCATTGCCTCTTTCTCTCTTTCTTCACATTCATCCTGGTTTCTCATTACTTCCTTCAATCCTTTCCGCCCTCTTCTCCTCCTCCCTGTTTCCTTCTCCTCCTTCCACCTCCTTTTTCATCTCCCTACCTTCTTTCTTTTTAATCCTTTACCCCTCTACTACTCTTCCTCTTCTCCCTTATCCTCTTCCCCATATAT
This sequence comes from Eriocheir sinensis, assembly GCF_024679095.1. Lineage (NCBI taxonomy): Eukaryota > Metazoa > Arthropoda > Malacostraca > Decapoda > Varunidae > Eriocheir > Eriocheir sinensis. Next base: position 2,465,800 of record NC_066547.1, on the reverse strand, counting down.
CGTCCCTCTTCTCTCTTTCCCTTTACCTCCTCTCCCTTCTAACCATCTTTCATGTCCCATATTCTCTTAAGTTTCCCACCTTTTCCTGATTTAGAGCATCGTTCACTGCAGCCTCTTTGCATATTCCTCCTTTACCTTCACCCCTGGCATTTTTTTTCATATATTTCTTCTTTCTTTTCACCCGCTTCTCTGTTTTCTCTTCCTTCTCTTTTTTTCTTTTTTTCTTCCTTCTCCTTGGTTATTACTTCTTTACTCTTACTCCTGTCTTTTTTTTACTTTATTTCTTCTTTATCTTCACTAGCTTTTTTCTTGTTTTCTCTTACTCCTCCTTTTCCATTTTTCTCTACCTTCTCCTTTTCCATTTTTCTCTACCTTCTCCTTTTCCATTTTTCTCTACCTTCCCCATTTCCTTTTCCTCCTCTGGCTTAGTAACTGTCCCGTCCCCTCTCCCTCACTCCCTCCCTTTCTTTCTCTCTTGTTTTCTATTCTTCAAATCTGTCTCTATCCTCTTGAATCTTACAAGTTCCACCCTCTCCTCCTCTCTCCTCCACCCTAACACTATTCTGCAAGTCATTCTTTTTTAGATATCTTTTATCAGTCGTCCCTTATACATTTTTCTTTCATATTCACGTAAAACAACATCGGTTAGATATTTTATAGGAGAATTTCTGTTTAGTCTCTATTTTAAATGGTATACGAGAGAGAGAGAGAGAGAGAGAGAGAGAGAGAGAGAGAGAGAGAGAGAGAGAGAGAGAGAGAGAGAGAGAGGGATTTACATAGATTTACATAGAAAATCAGACCACACAGACCCCATGGTCCAGACTTGGTGGTCTGTCCTTAAACCTAAGTGATTTTACATTAATCAGAAGACTCCAAAACGTTGCATTTCTACTCTAGTTAATATTACGTTGAAGGAAGTGACGGTCGAGCTTATTTTTGAAGGAGTCAATCGTGTTGCACTGGACCACTGATGGTGGAAGCTTATTCCATTCTCGCACTACAACGTTGGTGAAGAAAAATCTGGTGCAGTCTGAATTTACTTGTCTACATCTGAGTTTTACGCCATTGTTCCTCGTGCGCAAAGTGTCATCGATCAGAAACAATGTTGATCTGTCTACATTCGTGAAACCATTAAGTATTTTAAAACATTCGATCAGTTTTCCTCGGAGGCGACGTTTCTCAAGAGAGAACATGTTAAGGGTAGAAAGCCTTTCTTCGTAGGATTTGTTGCGCAAGGAAGGGATCATTTTCGTTGCCCGACGCTGAACACCTTCTAATTTAGCTATATCCTTTGCATTTAGGTGAGAGAGAGAGAGAGAGAGAGAGAGAGAGAGAGAGAGAGAGAGAGAACAAAAAGGAAGAGTAATACCAGTCTTTGAAATTTAATCTTTACTCGAGTAGAGAGAGAGAGAGAGAGAGAGAGAGAGAGAGAGAGAGAGAGGGAAAGACAGAGAGAGTATGTAGACAGTCCTTTGTGAATATGTTTTCTTTACCTCGCGTCCGTTGCTGCTGCTGCTGCCAGAGGAATGAGAGGGAAAAAACGTAGGTACTGTCAGGCCGTATTACAGGTGCGGGAAAAAAAACGGAAGGCGTGCGTTTTTTTATTCGCATCCCTTGTTTTTTTTTGTGTTGTGTTATGTTGGGATGAAAAAAAAACATTGACAGTACGTATTCTTATGTTGATGTGTATGTGTGCGTGTGTGTGTGTGCGTGTGTGTGTGTGTGTGTGTGTGTGTGACAGATAGGCAAGGAGACAAACACACAAACAGACAGACAAACGGGCAGTTAAAGATAGAAAAAAAAAATGACAGTCGGGAAAATAGGAGATAAACGATGGAGAGATAAGGAGAGAGAGAGAGAGAGAGAGAGAGAGAGAGAGAGAGAGAGAGAGAGAGAGATACATACATACAGACAGACAGATCGACAGACAGACAGACACAGAGAAAGCATCACATCTCAAGGCTGCTGCTACAAGGATCTTTAGGTAGAGTGTACAAAAGGGCCAGACAGTCACCCCCCCCCCTCCCTCCCCTCCCCCTTGACCCACCCCCTCCTCCCCCTTTGACCTCCGTGACCTACCTCTGCCCCTGTCACCCAGCGTCCGTCACCCTCAACTTATCACCCCTGCCTCGCCCTCCCGTCCTGCCACCGTCTGTCTATCTGTCTGTCTGTTTGGTGGTCTGTCTGTCTGTCTGTCGGGGCTCACTGGACTTATCGTGTGTGTGTCTGTCTGTCTGTCTCTCCCTCTTTTTTTTTTTTTTTTGTATGTGAAATTTAAGGGATTTTCTTTTTAATTTAGACAACGATTCATTTTTTCTTCTTTATATTTAGTTTTCAGTATTTTTTTTTATGTTGGTCTTTCTTAATATTCAGAGTAAACAGTTTTTCCTTCTCTTTATTCATCTGTTGTTATCTTTCTATTATTTCCGTTCTCTTTTTTTTTTTTTCTCTAAGTATTTTTTATCCATTGTTCTTGGTCTCGTCTTATTTACCATCTTTTTTCATTCCCAAACTAACGTCTCAATCTTATTTCTCTTTTATCTTTACTCTTTTTTTTGCCTGTCATTCTTCTGAGCGTCGATTTTTACCACCTCACCTCAAATCACACACACACTTTCTCTTTATCTATCTATCTGTCTCTATCTCTCTCCCTTCCACCTCTCCTCACACCGCCTGTTATTCCCTCACCTCACCCTGCCAGCCTGCCGACCCTGCCAACGCACCTCATATTCACGTCACTCTCTTTACGGGGGAAAAATCTCCTCTATTTTATTTTCTCCTGCTTTTTTCTCCCCTCGTCCCTTGAAAACACTCTTGTCCCTCTTCCCCTCTCTGTCTGTCTGTCTTTCCTTCTCTCTTCCCCCTTGCATTCCCTCTCCCTCTCGTGTCTTCTTCCTATCCCCTCTTTGTTTTGTCCTTGTCTCTCCTATCCCTCTCTTTTTCTGCCTCTTTCTCTCTTCTTCTCTCTCTCGTCCTCCCTTCTTCTCTATTTCCGTCTCCCTCTTCCCCTTCTTTCCCTCTTCTTCCACGCTTTCTCTCTTTCTCCACCTCTCTTCCTTGTCTCTTTCCCTCGCCTCTTTCTCCCTCTCTCTCTCTCTCTTGCTATGTTGGTCTTCCCTTCCCTTCCCTTCCCTCTCTCTCTCGTTCTCTTCTTTATTTATACATTCCATCTGTCTTGCCCACTCGTCATCCTTTCCCCTTCTTCTCTCGACTTCTTTTTTTCATCTGACTTCCTCCTCCTCCTCCTCCTCCTCCTCCTCCTTCACACCTCTCTCTCGCTCTCATCTCCGCCCTCCTTTCATTTCCCTTCCACGCATTTTCCAGTCCTTCAAATGTCCCAGAATATGCTCATTTGCATTTTCTATTAACGTGTTTTTTCTTTGGTTCCTGTTGCCTTTGTTTTCACCTCACCTTCATCGTCTTCACCTTCGTTTTCTTTATTTTCTTGATTCGTGTCCATGACGTGTTGTTGTTTTTTCTCTGTTTTGTTTAATCTTGTTTGTCTTTTCACTTTTTTGGGAGGACTAATGAGAGAAGGAGTTTTTCTTTTTATCTTTTAAGTTCTTTTTTTTCTAACTATTTATTTCTTGTATTCTTCTTTGTCTTCGTGTTTTCTCTGTTTAATCAATATTTTCTTTGTTTTTTGTATTTTGTTGATTGCCAATGAGAGACGTTTTTTTTTTTTTTATCTTCAAGTTCAATGTTTTCTCGTATTTTATTTCTTCTACTTCCTCTTCTTCGTTAGGTTGAGGGTCGTATTATAAGACATTTCATCGTCCAAAAACACATATTTGACAAGGCTTTCATAGGAGTTGTGGGCATTTCCAGGAGTAGTTTTTGACCCTGGTGGTAGTGTGACCCTTCTTCTGTACCATGAACCTGACTGACCCCCTCTTGACCTTTAGAAACAGGTGATCTGAGAAGCGGAAGTGTCTTGTAATATCAATCTTAATCTCGCGTCTCTGTTTATTTATTTGCTTTAGTTTCAGTGATAAGAAGTGCAAGGATTTATTTTTCTTTATACATCAGGTTACTCTTGTCTTTCTCCTTCTCATTTCCTCTCCCTCTCCCTCTAATCTTAATCCTTCACTTCCTTCCTCTCTCTCTCTCTCCCTCTCTCCTCTTTGTTTTATTAATTTCTTGTGTGTGTGTTTCATATCCCTTTCCTCTTTGCTACTACATGTTTTTTTTATATATTTTTCCTATCTTATTTATTTGCTTTCGCTGTTACGCTAATTTTGATACTTCCTTACCTTTCTCTCTCTTTTTGTTCTTTTGTTAGCTTAGTTTTTGCTTCTTTCATTATTTTCTCCTTTATATTTTCCGTTTATTTTTTGTTTCTTGTCTAATCCTTCCCTCATAGTACTTCCTTCCTCTCCAAATCCCTCTTCCTCCTTTTCCTCTCTCAATCTTTCCTCTACAAACCCTAACGCTTTTTTCTTTCCTTTGCTCTCTCCCTTTCCCAATCCTTTCCTCCTCCTTTTTCTCATTTTCTCTATCTCATACACTCTTTCCTTAAACACACGAACATAGACACATTTCAAGTCCTTCCTTTCCCTCAATTCCTTCTCTTTTACGTTCCTCCCATACTCCCTTCCTCTCCAAATCCTTCCCTCACCTCCTTTTTTTTACTTCCTCTCTCTCATACACTATCTCTCCTTAAACACACACACATATCAAGACCGTCCTCTCCCTTAAATTCCACCTCTTTTGCTTTCCTCCCATAGCTACTCCTTCCCTTTTATCTCCTCCTCTTCTTTCCATTCCACTCCTTCACTCACGCACGCAAGGTCCTTTTTTTCACCTCCTCCTCCTTCTCCTCCTCCTTCTGCTCCTCTCTCATTCGCGTCGCCCTCCTAATTCTTCCTCCTCAGCCGTCAGATAATTCTTTAAGGAAACTGCCTCTATTTTACGCCCGACATAAGTCTCCCTTTATCTGGCTCTGTTTATTTAATCTTAAGGGAGTGACAATGACAAGCTTCACTGAGAGACACTCGCTCGCTTACTTGGGGTTGGTGGGTCGCTTATCACACTCCTGCATCAGCGAGCGAGTACACACACACACACACACTCACACACACAGCACACAGACACACAGACTCTTTCCTCCGTCCTTCCTTCTTCCCTTTCTTCCTTCCTTCCTTCCGCTCTTCGTTTCCTTTCCTCCTCTTCATTTCTTTCTCTTCTCTCCCCCCTCTCCATCCCCGCCTTTGTTTTCACACCACGCGTCGTCGCCGGGAGCTCGTCTTTTAAGCTCGGAAAAGAACTTATGCACAAAAACAGAATAATATTGCCTTAGGATTTCCATTGTAAATCATGCCGGATGCAGCGAGAACAGGTACGCTCCTCCTCCTCCTCTTCTGCCTCCTCTACCTCACTTCATTATCTTAAGCCAGAGAGAGAGAGAGAGAGAGAGGGAGAGAGGGGAGAGGAGGGGGGAAGGTATAGTACTTAGGTGGAGACTCTTGCAGATGGTTCTCGTAGGTGGTTCTCGTACAGGTGGTTTGCAGACGACCCGAAGTAGAAAGGTATTGTAAGGATGTTAGTTTGTTGTGATAGACGCTGAGGCAGAGATGAGCACCGAGGCCACGCAGAGGTATAGTGCATGTGTCCCCAACCTCTTTACTTCGCCGTTACAGTGAGATCGCCTTTAGATTGTTCGAGGAAAGAAAACTGTAAGGAAAGAAAGATTGATAGAAAGGGAAAGAAAGAAAACGAAACAAAGAAAGGAGGAATGATGGAAGAATTGAAAGGAAAGAAGAAAAATAGAAAAGAAAGAAGGAAGAAGGTGGTGGGAGGAGCTTCTAAATCTAATGCGTTGGGTAAGAAGAGAAAAAAAGGAATATGGAAATAAACAAAAATATAATCAACTCGCTTTAAGATTAAATAGAAAACAAAGAAATACAATACAAAGCAACACAAATGAATGATTGGATAGATTAATTTGCAACACTGTATTAACTAAAGCGAAAGATACAAGAAAGAGGAAAGAGGAGGGACTGAAGCGTAGAGGAGAGGAGGAGACGCAGAGGTGAAGAGGAGGTGAAGAGAGAGAGGAGGAGGAGGAGGAGGAGTGAAGAAAGGAAGGTAGGGAGGAGAGAGATATTGAAGGAGAGAGAGAGAGAGAGAGAGAGAGAGAGAGAGAGAGAGAGAGAGAGAGAGAGAGAGAGAGAGAGAGAGAGAGAGAGAGAGAGAGAGAGAGAGAGAGAGAGAGAGAGAGAGAGAGAGAGAGAGAGAGAGAGAGAGAGAGAGAGAGAGAGAGAGGAAGAAAGGACGGACCTGCATTTCGGAGATGAGAGGAAGGAGAAGGTGTGAAGGAAAGAGGGAGGAGAGAGGGAGAGAGAGGAAGGTTGGTAGGTGTCTTGAAGGAAGGAAGGAAGGAAAGGAAGATGGGAAAGGTCATTGCGGAATGAATGAATGAAGGAAGGAAGGAAGAAGGGAAAAGGAGATTGGAAAGATGAAGACGAAATTGATGAAAGGAGAGGAAGGAAGGAAAGGAAGATTGGAAAGATGAGAACGGAATGAATGAAAGAAGAAATATAGGAAGGAAGGATAAAAGAAAGAAAGAAAGAAAGAAAAAAATGAAACTAATAAAAAAGGGATGTAAAAAAAAGAAAGACTAGACAGAAGGAGGAATGAATAAATGAATAAATAAGAGAGAGAGAGAGAGAGAGAGAGAGAGAGAGAGAGAGTAAAGCGAGAAAAAGGAAAGAACTTTAGCCTGGCCCTGGGACGTGCTTGGAAAGGAAATTGTGAAGTGTGCCTTGCTCCTCGTGGGCGTGGGTGTGAGAGAGAGAGAGGGAGAGAGAGAGAGAGAGAGAGAGAGAGAGAGAGAGAGAGAGAGAGAGAGAGAGAGAGAGAGAGAGAGAGAGAGAGAGAGAGAGAGAGAGAGAGAGAGAGAGAGAGAGAGAGAGAGAGAGAGAGAGAGAGAGAGAGAGAGAGAGAGAGAGAGAGAGAGAGAGAGAGAGAGAGAGAGAGAGAGAGAGAGAGAGAGAGAGAGAGAGAGAGAGAGAGAGAGAGAGAGAGAGAGAGAGAGAGAGAGAGAGAGAGAGAGAGAGAGAGAGAGAGAGAGAGAGAGAGAGAGAGAGAGAGAGAGAGAGAGAGAGAGAGAGAGAGAGAGAGAGAGAGAGAGAGAGAGAGAGAGAGAGAGAGAGAGGATGTGGAAATGCCGGGGCGTTGCTTGGCCAGTAGATGAAAACAACACAACACAACACAAACTCTCCATATATCAAAACCTTATCCTCTTGCCATTACTCGTCTGCCCTTTATTTTTTCTCCCTCTAGTTTATACAGTACACAAAACAGAACTTTTTTTTTATCACAGAGCCTATGAAACGGACTAAAGTAAACACAAAAAATAAACTAGAGAAATATTTACGTATACCGACACAAAAATAACATTACCATAAAGTCACTACCATCACCATCATCACCATCACCACTACGATCAAGGCAACAGCAGAACCAATTGGCGCTTCTCTTGGTAGTACAGCATCAAATTACGTGACTGAGGTGGAGAAGCAGAAGGAGGAGGAGGAGGAAAAGGAGAAGAAAGAGATGGCGAAGGAGAATAAGGATGAGAAGGAGAAGGGAAAGGAGGAAAAGGATGAGAATTAGGAGAAGGAAAAAGAAGAAAAGAAGGAAGAAGAAAAAGAAGAGAAAGAGGAGGAACAAGGAGAAAGAGGAGATGAAAATGGAAACAAGAAAAAGGAGAAGGAAAAGGAGAATCACCAAGGAGTAGAGGCACTAGGGAAGGACGAACAAGAGGAGTAGGAGGAGGAGGCAAGAGAGCAAGAGAGACGCAGGAGAGCTCAGTACAAATAGGTGAGCTTGCCCTGTTAGTGAAGACCATGCTAATTGGCGCCCACGAGCTTGGGGATGGGCGAGGTGCATGCTCCGGGGCGCTGTGAGCATGTAAATGGGCGTAATGAGGCGAGAGGCTGCGTGAGGGAGTGCGGGAGGCTGGAGAGTGATGGGAGAGAAGGGGATGGGTGAGGGGAATCGCAGAGTGGCTGGATTGAGCTGTAAGGACTTGGAGGGAGGAAGAAATTAATGGTTAAATGTATGGGGAGGAGATGAAATAAGGAAAAGGACTTCATAAACGGAGGGGAAGGAAAGATGGTCCTAATGGAAGGGGAGGATAAAGAGAGAACCGTAAGGAAATAGAAGTGGAGGAAAAAGAGCCGTAGATAAGTATGGGAAGGAAAAACAATCGTAAAGAGAGGTTGGGATAGAGTGAGGAACATAGCAGAAGGGGAGGAAAAATGATGGTGATGGGAGGAGGAGGACGCAGAGGACGAGACAGCGACAGTGAAGGGTTAAGGAAGGGAAGGGAAGAGTAGGGAAAGATGGAGTAAAAGGAGAGGGGAAGACAGGGTACAAGGGGAGAGGAAGGGAAGGCTATCAGTCCAGTTTTGAGGGGAGAGAAGAACTGCGTAAGGTGGAGTAAAGGAAGGGAGGAGGAGGATAAAGGATAAAGAGGAAGGGAGAGGAAGAGGAAGCAAAGGGGATGTGTCCAGTTCTAGTCTCTTGGCGGTGGGGGAGGCGATGAAAAAAAGATCAGCGTTATGTTGTTGATATGGACGTTGAGGCGCCTCCCTGCCTGGCCCAGCGGTGCGAGTTACTGCGTCTGTGTGTGCGGGAGGCCGTTATGAGGCGCCTCGTGTGTGGGTGGGAGGGGGTGCGGGGCGGGGCGGTGCTGTGAGGTGTCGAGACGTATTGGCCTGATCACAATGTCTCTTCGGCGCCTCCGGACTGGCAGTGACGGGCGGCGGGGCGGGGCGGGGCAGCGGGGAGGTGGTCTGGGCGGTGTGTGTTGAGTGGGCGAGGTGACACGCGTCTTGGCGCCTCACAATGACTGTTTCCGCGACCCTGAACGCTTAAGGGACCAGGCAACGACGCGGAGGTGTGACGAGGGAGACAGCAACACCTTGGCTCTCTCTTGCTCTCTCTTTTTCTATCTATTTATCTTTATCTATCTATCTGTGTATCCCTTCCTTTATCTCTTTAACATCATTATTTTTCTCCTATTCTTCCTTTCCTTTCCATTTTAAACCTTTTCAGTTTTTTCATCCATTTCCTTCATCTCAAACCCCTTCATTGCTTTCTTCCCTTAATCCCTTTCCCTAACACCTATTCAGGCTTGCTTTAATTCTCTTCCTCTGATCCCTTTCCCATAAACACATTCGATCCTGCTTTCATTCCTTCATTTCCTTTACTATAAACTCCCTTATACTCTTCTCCTCCTTCCCTTTACCTATTCATTCTGCCTTCCTTTCCTTTCCTTTCCTTTCCTTTCCTTTCCTTTGCCCCCGGAACGCTTCACGCCGACGCCCCATCCCTTTGTTGTCGCTCCTCCCCCTTTGTGCCGCCGTAACGTGCTGGGTAAACAAGGACCAGCGTTGGGTAGTTCTTGCGTCAGTGCTTCACAGAGGGCGGCGGCGGCGGCGGCGCGTCAATTTGGCGGGCCGGGCTCATGCTGTTTCTAGGCTTCCCTGCTGCTGGTGCCGTGTTGCGGGTGGCGGAGAGAAGGTCTGAGTTGTATAGAGTTGTTGTGTTCGCTTTTGTGACTGGATTTGATGGTGTTTGTTTGAGTTATCCTTTTGTTTTACCTTTACCTGCAGTTTTATCCTCTCTTTTTCTCTCTCTTTGTATACGATGGTTATTAATCTGACTTCAGGTATCAGTGCAAAGAAATTATTAACTCAGGTATTGCATATGAAGGGCCACACAAGACGCATTAATTAACAGGTCTATTTGATTTTCACCGTTCGTTGTCAGCGGCAGGTGAGGTGAGGGAGGATTCAACGCCTCCTCGTAATGATGATCAAGTTTTCTTACCGACATGCAAGTTTAATTAAAGGTGTGAAGGATGGGCAGGTGATTAACGCACTTCAACAAAACACGAGGGTAGACTAATGACAAACAAACACACACACGCTCACGCACACGCTCACAATAGCACTTTAACAAAACACGATCCTAGACTAATGACAGACAAGCACACAACACACACGCGCTCTCATACACACACACACACAATATATAAAAAAAAAATTATCTCCATACTCTACGTTACGCCAGTCCCGACTCTTTTTCCCACCCCTTCCGTCCTACCAACCCTTCCTGAACATAAACACACACACACAATATTAAAAGAAAAACACTTGTCTACACCCTATGTTTCGTCAGTTCAGCTCTTTTTTCCTCCCCATCCTCCAACGAACCCTTCCTCTCCTTCCTCCCTTTCCCAAACACTCCCGCCAGAGCACTCTCCCGGTTAGCGCCCGACAGAAACAGGAGAGCGTCGGCACAGCGGTATCAAAGGGTCACTCGGGGCGCAGATTATACTTCCAGAACAAAAGCTTGACTACGGCAGCGAGAGAGCGAGCGACCCGAACCTGTGCGCTCTTTACTACGCCGGCGAGCAAGCGAGCGACTGAACCTGAGCGCGCCAGTCCCGGCCGCCGCCAAAAGCCCAATTTAGCCAATGGTGAGAGGCGGCTGTCTGGCTTCCTGTAAACAAGGGCTGACAACCTGCAAAACTGAGACGGACGATACTGCTCCCTAATTGGCCGGAACGCAAACGGGTGCCCGGCGGGAGGGTGGGAGAGCTGTTAGACGAGGGGGTAATGAGGTCGCGGGGGGCAGCGAGGGGGGCGGGAATGGTTATGGGAGGCTAAAAACTCTGCAGGCACGAGGAGCTGGTGTGGAGGAGGGGTATTGAGGGGAGGGGGTCTGGAAGGAGAGAGAAGCACATAACGCGGTTGATTTTTTTTGGTGATGGGTGACTTGACTTGGGAGAGAGCACCTGTCTTAACGAGAGGAGGGAAACTAAGGTGAGTTCTACCTGAGAGAGAGGGAGAGAAACAAAAGTGGCTTACCAGAGGCTAGGAAAAAGGAACGTCGAGGATCAAAATATATGTAGAGAAAGATTACCTGTAGATTAATAGATGAAAATAAGTATATATGTCGATGTTAAAAAGGGAATGTGTAAGCCTTGGGCATGTGTCGCAGTGTGTCTCTGGGAGTTGAAGTAACGTATTTAATGATTCGTTTAATGAACCCAAAACAGTAAGAAGGAAGCGAGGGTTGAAAGGCGAATGTGTATGTATGATCGTGAAAAGGAAGACGATAAGGATACCGAAAAAGGCAAAGAATCTTCAAATGGATTCATAAGGTATAGAATGACTTGGAACCAAAGAATTAACACAAATACCCATGAATGAAGGGAAGGCGGCAAGAAGTGAATCAAAAGGCAGAAGAGGGAGGCAAAAGACACCGATTATTATATCCCAAAATGCAAGCAATACAAAAGAGTTATATATAAGGTACTAGAAGAGCAAAGAGTGTATAGATATAAACCCGTGAACCGACACATACATAACACACGTACCCGAGACTGAACCAAGAGACGGCGGCGGCGGCTGTGACAGGGGCGGCAAAGAGTATATCAAAGGGTAGAAGAAGGAGATAAATGGTACCGCCGAGCCATGAAAGATTGCAAAGGGGGACTGTGCCATAGCGACGAGGGTACACCGGCTGATCAATGGTCCGTGATTAGGAAGGGATAAAGGCCGATCCAAGGGCGTCACCTGGGGGCAAAGGGCAGTGAAGGCAGGTGGCGAAGGGACGGAGCCAGGTGACCGTGTATGTGTTCCCCGCCCGCCCGCCCAGGTGAGGTGATTACAGGTATGGATACGTGTACGGGGGGGGGGGGGGAGGCTGGAGGGGTGGTTGAGGGAGGGGGGGGTCGTGTGATTGCAATACATGATACACACTCACTCAATATTCACGGACGTCCATTATGTAGCGGTGATAACTTTTCTATTGGCTTGTGCGTGTGTGTGTGTGTGTGTGTGTGTGTGTGTGTGTGTGTGTGTGTGTGTGTGTGTGTGTGGTGATGTAGTGGGGTTGGAGGGAGGAGGGGAAGGACTTGTGTGTGTGGTGTGTGTGTGTGTGTGTGTGTGTGTGTGTGTGTGTGTGTGTGTACGTGTGCAATATTTATCTCACAAAGGCACTCAATTATAAACACAAATAAAATCAAAACAAATAACAACAAAAACAAAATCGTTACTACATAAAAGCCAATTAATACTCTCTCTCTCTCTCTCTCTCTCTTTTCCATCGCAAAGGGAGGAGGAGGAGGAAGCTAATGTACCTCTGATGACAACGGAGTGATAAAAATGGAGGAGGGAGAGAGAGGAGGGAGAGAGAGGAGGAGGAAAGGAGGAGAAGGAGGAAATGGGGAAGACAGGAGTAAGGGAGGGAAGGTAAGGGGAAGGAAAGAAGCGGAAAGATAAAAGAAAACTCAGGTAATTTCATACGTTCTTAATGTCGACTTCTTCCTCTCTTTCTCACTGTTAATTGTGCATTTTTTAGCATTTTTAGCGTAAGTATGCGAAGTGAGGTCACGACAGGGCAGGGCAGGGGAGGGCAGGTGAAGAATAGATGGCAGAAAGGTGTTGACAGAGGGTGAGTGGGAGTGGGAGAAGTCAAGGGCGAGAGGAAAAGGAAACATTAGGAAGGGGAAAAGAAGGAATAGGAGGAAGAAACACGTGCTGACAGAGGGTGGGTGTGAGGGAGAGAAGTTAGGGAGGGAGAGAGGAAAAGGAGGCATTAGGAGAGGGAGAAAAACGGAATGGAAAGAAGGAAGAAGTCAAGGGCGCGAGGAAAAGGAAACATCAGGAAAGAGAAAAAGAAAGAAGGAATAGGAAGAAAAAGGAACACACATTGAAGGAGATTGATTGTAAGGAGAGGGTGAGAGGAAAGAGAAGGATGGATGAGAAAGATATACATTACGAGAAAAAGAGTGGAATAGATTAAAGAAATAGACATTGAAAGAGGGTGAAAATGAAGAGAGTATAGAAGAGAAATTAAGAGAATAAGAGGAAAATAATGCAAGTTAAAAGATTGTGTGTAGGTATGAAAAATTGATGAAAAGAAAGAAAAGGATGAAAGAACACTATATTAGAGAAAGGAAAGGAAATGAAGAAATAAAATAAAAAGGATCCAAGACTTAAAAGGAAAGAAATGAAGGAAGGTATTGGAGGAGAGAGAGAGAGAGAGAGAGAGAGAGAGAGAGAGAGAGAGAGAGAGAGAGAGAGAGAGAGAGAGAGAGAGAGAGAGAGAGAGAGAGAGAGAGAGAGAGAGAGAGAGAGAGAGAGAGAGAGAGAGAGAGAGAGAGAGAGAGAAAAATGCATTGTAATCGTGTAGTCAGAAGAGTGCGGTTTGATCCTTTGGGAAAGACCTGGATTCCTCTTGGCCTTAGGATCTATATTTGCAGTTGGCGGCGGCGGTGCAGCGGCTGGGAGGGGAAATTGGTGATCACAAGAAAAAATTACACCTATTATATTAGTAATGAGCAGGGAAAATTGTGTGTACGTAATGTTTTGTAAATTAAAAAGACAACGTTGTGAAAAATATCAGGTTATAATGTTTTCTATCTTTAATTGGACGCAAAATATAAAATCGAAAATGGTCATGTAGAAGTATCGGGATCGAGGTTATGGCCACAGAAAAAAAGAATCCTCGATCGTGGAAGAAAAGTGAAAACAATATAGCAAGCAGCATTGAAGTTACGAGCAGTCCCATAACCTTGAAAATACAATAAAACTCTCCAGCTGTGAGAACGTAAACTTATGAACCCGGACGGAGGAAGAAGTCATAAAGAAAGTTAAAAATAAAATGAAACGAAGAAAAAATAGACATAGCAGGCGAGACTGTACCCTTAAAAGAAGAGGAAGAAAATCAAGGAAGAACATATGGAAACAGGAACAACACTACATATAAACCTTGCTGATCAGAAACAGTTTGAAGCAGTGACTGATAAGAAGAACATTTGAAAACAGAGGACAAGGGGGAACAATGAACAGCAGACTCAGGAGAACAAGACCTAGTAATCGAGTTTGATGTCTAGAAGGGAGAATACAACCTTGAACTGGAAGAGGAGGAAGAGCAAGAGCTGAATGAAGAAGAGGAAGAAGAAGAAGAAAAAAAAGAAGAAGAAGAGCAGAGTGGGCGAAAGCAAGAAGTCGAAAATAAGCTATCCTGCCGAAATGAAGACTTGCGGAAGAATTTAAAAAGAATGCGTATAGAGAAAGAAAACGGCCAGACGACTGATTCCCTCGCCGAAGAAAAGAAAGTGATAAAAGTTGAAAAGAAGCGCAAGAAGCAGGAGAGTTATAAAAGGAGGCAACAAAAGCGTCCGGCCACGGCACTAAAGGAAGAGGAAAAGAAAGGCAAGAAGACGTTCGTGAAAGCAATATGGGATGTGAAAGAAGGAAAAGGAGTCATACGAGAAATGGTGGGAGGAAGATAAGAGGAATAAAGGAAAGGCGGAGAAAAAGAAGAAGAAGAACAAGCAGAGAGGGGAGTGGAATGATATAAGACGATAAAGAAAAGTCAGAAAAGAACAACAAGAATGTAAAAAGCATATAAAAGGAATAAAGGAAAGACGAAAAAGAAGAACGGGAAGATAAAGAGAATATAAGGGAAATGAAGAAAAGGCGGAGAGGAAGAAGAATATAAATGCGAAGTCAGGGCAGAGGAAAAGAGAAGGGGGAGAAAGAGAGGAAAAGGAGGAGGGAGGAAATAAAGGAGCAAACAGTGGCAGGAACTAAAAAAAAAAAAGTCGAAGAAGAATAAGGAAAAACAGAACGACCAGTAAAAGAGAGAATGAGAAGGGAAGACGGTAAGAGAGGAGGAAAAGGAGGAGGAGGAAATGAAGTAAGGGGCAAACAGTGACATTACCTGCACGAACGACAAATTAGTGATATTTACACCTGGAGCGGAACAATGAAGTAACGACACACCTGCACTGGACGACCCTTTCCTGCCAGGTGTTCCTCTTACTATAATACTTTAAAGGTAAGAGAAAAATAGCAATAGTGACGATCATATATAAAAGTTGCGGGAGTCTTACCGAGCTGAGAAATGGGTTTAAATGACCGTGAGGGAGATGAAGATTGGTGGGCCAGAGAGCTATGTTTTGGGAGGATGAGGGAGGGGGGAGGAAAGAGGTGAGGACAGAGAGGGTGAGAGAGAGAGAGAGAGAGAGAGAGAGAGAGAGAGAGAGAGAGAGAGAGAGAGAAATAAAAAAAGATAAAACAAACGAAGGAAAGAGTAATAGAAAATGACAAGAAAGAAAGACAAAAATATCAAAAAGACTCATAGAAAACAAAAAGAAAAAAACAAAGAAGAAAAGAAAGATAAAACGAATGGAAGGAAAATTGATTGAAAATATGAAAGAAAAAAATATTAAACGAATGAACGAAAGATTAATAGAAAACAAAGAGAGAGGAAGATGAAAAGAGAAAAGAAGACAAAGAAAAAATAAAGATAGAAAGGAAGAAAATGAAAGGAAATAAAGTGTTTCAAGAGAATGATGGACAGGACTCGATACAACGTTTCCTCTCACCCCCCCCCCCCCCCCTTCTTTCTCTCTCTCTCTTTCTCTCTCTCTCATTCCTCCCTCCCTTCCTCCTCTTCCCCCTCCTTCCATCCACCCTTTTGAGGTCACTCGGTTTCCTTTCGCAGCATTTAGCTCTACGACTGTTTGTTACTTGCGTTTCAACTCTAAACTCAACCTCGACAAGGGAATTGACACGCTTTCATGTTTTATAATAGTCCTTTTTTTGTTTGTGTTTGTTTTGTTTGTATGGTTTTGTTATATATTGTTTTTTTATATTTATGTTGTGTTAGGAAAATATTTATAAATGTTTTAAGGAAGTGAGAATTGTTTGTCATTTTGCATTCTCTCTGTCAGCGTCTGTGTCTCTTTCCCTCTCTCCTTCTCTCTTTCTCCTCTTTTCTTCCTCCTCTTCATCAGCTACCTACTTCTCCGCTTTTTTCTCCTTGTTCTCTGTCTCCTCCACCACCTCCTTCTTCTCATTATCATTAGTATCTCATTTCCTCCACTTTTACTTCCTTCTCCTCCTCCTCCAATATAACCTCCCTCTTCTTCATCCTCTTCTTTGATTATCTTATTCATCTCCTCCTCCTCCTCCTCCTTCGCTACCTCCTCCCTCTCTTTCCCTTCCTTTCTCTGGTTATCACTGAAGCCTTCCTTAAATAAAATAGTTTCCACCCTACTTGAGTTTAATAATATAGTCTGTAACAGTTAATAATTCTTTTTCTCATCTTCTCAGGTACGTGTCGCCTCTGTTCCGCCTTGGTTGACGCCGCAGCATCCACCTCAGACGTTGTGTAAGTACCCATTAAGGCGACTATACTGAATAACTTTGCTGAGCGACTTTCCTGAGCGCCTTTACTGAGCAACGCTACTGAGCAAATTTACCGAGCAACTTGACTGAGCAATTGTACTGAGCGATTTTGCTGAGCAACTTTATTGAGCAACTTGATAGAGCAACTTCACTTCCTCGACTTTTGCAGCAACGACCTAGGAGGCTTTTATGCGTGAGTGTGTTAGAGTGTTCGTGTTAGTGTGTGTGCGTGTGTGAAGTCAGTCTTTGGCCCATTTGTACACGCATAAGGGTGGGAAGTAGGCCTATAGAAATTGCGTGCACCTATTTTTGCAACTAATTTATAGCCGATGAGATAAAAACATGTCATAAGTCACCCACTTTCCTACTTTTCTTACACCTTATCATCATCATCATCACCCTTGTCATCGCCTTATCATCCATCCCCTTGTCATCTATCACCTTCCCTCTTCGCTACTTCCCCCTCCCTCCTCCTCCTCCTCCTCCTCCTTCCTTTGTGTCGAGTGAGCCTTCTAAAAGTTGGTGAAGTAATTTTCCAGGAATGATCACGGAGTCTTCGCTCGGCTGGAGGGAGAAAATAAGGTTGCGGTGATATAGACTGTCTTGAAGCTTTGGGTGGGGAAGGGATAAGGAGAAGGAGGGAGGGTGGGAAAAGGGTGTTGAAGCGAGGTAGAGGGAGGAAGAGGATGAGGATGAGGAGGAGGAGGTGTCAGTAAGGGTGAGAGGAAAGAGAGAAAACGCAAATCCTAGAAATGAAGTGTGATGTTGAGAGAGAGAGAGAGAGAGAGAGAGAGAGAGAGAGAGAGAGAGAGAGAGAGAGAGAGAGAGAGAGAGAGAGAGAGAGAGAGAGAGACTGAGTTATGTGCCCTCTTTATAGCAGCATCACACAGCATAGGCCTAGAAAGCAACCCAGTCTGTCCTCTTTCTCCTACTCTCTCCGTTCTTCCCCCTTGCACTCACTCTGTTCTCCCTTCCCCTCTTAACACTCCAGGTTCCTCCCTTCCTACTCTCCGTATCCTTCCATTCCCATTGTCCTTCTCTTCCCATTTCTGGTTATATTATTGCCTTGAAACTGATACCATACAAGCAATCGTGAGTTTAAGAGAAAGAAAATCAGTCACCTCCGAACTTACCCTACTCAAGACCAGCCAAGTCCCATTCGACGCCACAGAAGACCCCTCTCTGTGGTTTAAGTCTGCTCCTCTTGCCCCTCTTAGTCCAGTCCAGTCAAATCCTTTTCTACGTCACATAAGGACCCTCTCTGTTCCTTTTCTGTCGTGTGGGTCCGGTCCTTCCGCCCCATTGTTGGTTATCTCGGTGTATCGCCAGATGGTACTGTTCCTCGACCTGCTATCTGCGGCCCCCCTCTAAAGGCACAGTTGGTTGAGGGTAATAAAGTGTGCGACAAGGAGGTCCGCCAGCTGTGTTGAGGGGAACCGGTACTCTTCCCCTTATCCTCCCCTTCTTCACCTTCCCCCTCCCCTCTCCTCTCCTCTCCCCTTCCCTCTTCTTTTCCTACTATAACTTTTCTGTCTTTCTTTTTGTTTCTTGCGTTCTTTTTTTTTCCTATGTCTGCTTATTCCATCTCTTTTTTTTCGTTTATTTTGCTTAATTTTCCTTGTTTTTTTCAGATTTATAGACAGCTTAATTTTCTGTCATTTGCATTTCTCTCTCTCTCTCTCTCTCTCTCTCTCTCTCTCGCTCTCGCTCTGGCTCTCGGTTTTTCTCTCTCTCTCCTTTTCTCAGCCTCATCTTTAGCACTTTTCTCCTTTAAACGTCGCCACTACTTCCTTTCCCTCCACTGTTCTCTTTAGTCCTTCCTTCCATACCACTCCTCCTCCTCCTCCTCCTCCTCCTCCTTCTCCTCCTCCTTCTCCTCCTCCTCTCCTCCTTCTCGGGGCCATAATGTCGGTGACTCCCTTTACACTCTTGAAAATGAGCTTCTGGCGGCTACAAACATATCTGAATGTCGTAGTAACCCCCCTCTCCCCCCTTTCTCTCTCTCTCTCTCTCTCTCTCTCTCTCTCTCTCTCTCTCTCTCTCTCTCTCTCTCTCTCTCTCTCTCTCTTCTAGCTACTATTAACATACTTTTGAGATTGGTAAAGATACGGTTCAGAACATCGGTAGAAGACACTGAAGGGGAGGAGAGAGTGAGTGTAGGGGGAGGAAGAGGAAGAGGAAGTAGGGGAGAGAGTAGAGGGGAAGCCGAGGCAGGGAGGAGAATGTAGAAGAGGAGGAGGAGGAGGAGAAGGAAGCGATAGAGGAGTGGATACAGGGAGTCAGGGCAAGGAGGAAGAGGAAGCGATGTAGGCAGGGAGGGTCAGGCAGGCAGAGAGGAGGTTCAAGAGGAGGAGGAGCGAGCGAGATAGAGGTGTTTCCAGAGGCTATCGGGTGCGTGTCTCGCCTCCATATTTACTGTTGGTTGTGATATCCTCTCAAGTTTACTGTAAAGTGGAATTTCGTCGGAATAGCCCGGAGGACCCGAATAAACTTTTGGAAGGAGAAACGAACCTGTTGTGCAAAACGTTTCGGTCACGGAGAGTAAGGAGTTCGTTATGCGTGGCTTGTGGGTTGCTTGCGTTGGGTTGAGTTGGGTTGAGTTGCTCGGTTGGTGTTTTTGCCATGGTGAAGATATTTGTCGGTCTAGTTTATCCTTAGTGTTATATGTTTATTCTCCGTTTTACTTGATTATTCTCCTGTTTCTCATTCACTGTATACCTGTTTCTCTTTTCTTTAATCATCTTCTTAATCGGTTTTCCCTTTTATTATATACTTTACCTGTTTTCCTCTTCTCTAATCATCTCCTTTATCGGTATTCCCTTTTCTCATTTACTGTACTTGTTTTCCTCTTTCCTAATCATCTCCTTTATATGTTTTCCCTTTTATTATATACTTTGCCTGTTTGTCCTCTTCTTTAATCATTTCCTTTATCTGTTTTCCCTTTTCTCATTTACTGTACCTGTTTTCCTCTTTTCTAATTATCTCCTTTATATGTTTTCCCTTTTATTATATACTTTGCCTCTTTATCCTCTTCTTTAATCATCTCCTTTATCGGTTTTCCCATTTCTCATTTACTGTACACCTGTTTTCCTCTTTTCTAATTATCTCCTTTATCTGGTTTCCCTTTCAATATACTCTTTACCTGTTTGTTCTTTTGTATATCCTCCTCTTTTTCTGTTTATCCTCTCTTTCCACTGCTTTACCGCTTTATTCTCCTTTGTTTATCCTCCTCTTTACTTGCTTATCCTCTTCCTCTATTAATCTTCTACTTTTCATCCTCTTGGTCCTTTAAAAAGTAATGTGTTAGGGAGGAGGTCATGTAAGCTCTCTGTCTGTATGTGTCTGTCTGTCTGTCCACCAACGCACCACTCCACCTATTTGTTATCCACTTGACAACCCTTCCTCCTCCCCTCCCTTCCCCTAAAGCCTTTCAAAACACTGTGTCGGTAAGGGCCTATAGGCTGTCCATCTATCTGTCTATCTATCTGTCTTTCTGTCCACCAACGCCCTGCCCACCGCTGCGCCCTTGTTATGCAGCCGTCAGTCAGCCGTCCATTAGGCGGCCTAACGAGTGTTTGCAACCACCCATCGATCTGTTATGAGGTGTGCTGCTCATAATGAAACACCTGACCTGGGGCTGGACGGGGACAACAGAAGGGAGGGAGGGAGAAGAGGAGAGGTGAGGTATGGTCTAAGTTGGAGGGGCAGTGCAGGGGGAAATGGTGCAGGTGAAGAGTAGGAATGAGGGAAGGAAGGATAGAGAAAGGAACAATATACACTTCTTTACGATGAAGCACTGCAGAAGGGAAGGAAGGGAGGGAGGGAGGGAGGTCTGTCCACGAGTACCACACACAGGAATTTGAACGGACACTGCAGACGGAAGGAAAGGGAAGTGCTGGAGGGAAAGACTGACGGAAGGAGGCCAAGTGGGAGGGAAGGAGAGGAAGGAGGGAGGGAAGGCTTGTCCATGAGAGGCTTGACGGACACTGCGGAAAGAAGGAAGAGAAGAAAAGGACGATGCGAGAAAGGAAAGTCTGACGGAGGAGGCAAAGAGGCAGAGGAGGAGAAGGAAGGGAAGGCTTGTCCACGAAGGCTTGACGGGCATTGCAGAAGGAAGGAAGGGAGAAGGAGGCACGAAGATACGGAGAGACTAAAGAAAGGAGGCAAGACACGAGGGAGGGAGGGCGTGAGGGAGGCATGTCCAGGGAGCCTCCACGTCAGCACGCCGCCCTTCCCGCCTCGCAGACCCACCGTGAATTTTACACACGAGACCCGGCACTCTCCAAAATTGCGGCCTCGACGATATGCGAGTCACATCCTTGTCCAGTCGGGTGTTCCGGCGCGCCCACGGACTACCGCCGCGGCCGCCTTTGTCTGGAACGTCCCCGGAGCTTGGTCGGCACGAGGTCGGGTCCGTGGTCGGGTCCTTTCCTCCGCGGCTCACTGACTCGGCCTCGGCTCGTTGCGGCGGCATGGTGAGGCGAGCGACGAGGGAGGCTGCGGCGTTTTGCTTCCTGTTTCGCTGCCGCTGAAGTGAAACGGCGGTCAAAGGAGAGGAGGAGAATAGGAAATGGTTACTGTTTTCGTAGTGTATTAGTGAAACGGGGGTCAGGGAATAGGAAGGACGGGGAACGAGAGTACTGCTTTGCTGGGGCTTCATGAAACGAGGGTCAGGGAAGAGTGAGAGAAGGGGAAAGAGGTACTACTATGCAGGTGCTATAGTGAATTGTAGGTCAAGAAAGGGAGAACTGAGGGGAAGGGGTTACTGTATTGCTGGTGCTGGGGTGAACCGGGGATTATAAGGGTACACAAGGGTCAGAGAACGCCACTTTTTTGCTTGTATTAGTGTGAAAATGGATGTCTGGGAAAGGACAGGAGAGAGAGGGGGAGAGAAACTAGAACATCTTCCCTGCTACACTAAGCCATACCCCAAGACTACAAAGCCACACTCACTTACAAGATATATGTAAAAACTAAAAAACAATTGATTACCCCTCATAGAAATCAATGCACAAACTGACCTCATGACCTCCTTACCTTCACCTACCCGTACCCTCATACCCTTCACCTTTCCCTCCCCCAAAACGAAAACAGGTTAAAGGAAGGGAGTGACAACGTGTACGATACAAGTATTGACCTGGTTTTGGCGGCTCCCTCATGACCCCTCTCCGCTTCTCCTTCTCCCTCACCTCGTATCACATCAGGGCGTCTTGTCTTGCCTTCAATATTTTATCTTAATGGCCTGGTGGTGGTGGTGGTGAGGGTGGTGATAGTGGAGGATGGGGGGAGGAGGGAGGGGAGCAGTGGGAGAAGATAAGGCCATTCTCACACCTTTCCTCCCCTCCCTTCCCCCTTCCTATATCGTCCTCCCCTGCACCTCCATGTTTCGAATTTACTAGTTTTCAGTCTTTACGCCCGATTTGGCATTTGGTTTCTTTTTTTTTCTTTCAGTTTTTGGTTTTATTTTTATAGTGCAGTTTTTTTTCTTTATTTTGTGGAGGTTTGATTTTTTTTCACGTGTATGTTGGGAAAAAGGAGGAGGAACAGGAGGGAAAAATATCGCATTACTAGAGAAAAGAGAAGCAGAAGAGAGGGAATGGGAAAAAATGAGAAGGAGAAGAGGAAAAAGAAGATAGTTGAGCGGAGTAAAAGGAAAGGAAAAAGATAAAGTAAGGAATAAAATTAATAAAAAGAAAGAGGAAGGAGAAGAAGGTTTAATAGAAAGTTAAAAGAAGAAAAAAAAGACGAAGTAAAGAAAGTGGATTTTTTTTTTAAAGGAGGAAAACAGGACAGGTATTTTTTTCCTTCTTTCCTCAGGTGTTTCTCAGGTGCTGTCCTAACCCTTCTTCCCTCCCTTCCCTTCCCTTCTCCCTTCCCCTTCCTTCCGTTTCCCTCCATCACTTTCCCTCCTCTCTCTCCAGCCTCACCATAACCCTCACTCATACTCTGATCCTCATAAATGTAGGGGAAGAGGAAGGGAGGAAGATGAAGGAGAGAAGGAAGGGAAGTAGGAAATTGAGGGAGAGAAGAGGTTGATGAAGACTGGAGACACTGACGAAGGAAGATAATGGAGAGAAGAGGAGGAGGAGAGAAAGGATAATATTGAGGGAGGGAGGGAGAAGTTAAAGGAAGGTAAAGGAAAGATAGAGGGAGGAGGTATGTGAAGGAGAAGAGGACGAGGAGGAAGAAGAGGAAGAGGAGGAGGTAGAAGATAAATAAGAGGCAATTGACTGATAAGGTAACGGGAGAGGAAAGGGGAAAGAAAGAGAGGAAAGAGAAATGAGAGAAGGAAGAATAGGAGAAAGGAGTAGGAGGATAAGGAAGACGAGAAGGAGGAGAAGGCAGAAGATAAATAAGAGGCAATTGACTGATAAGGTAATGGGAGACAAAAGGGGGAAAGAAAAGGAGGAGAAAGGAAAGACTGAATAAATATGAATGAGGAGGAGGAAGAGGAGGAGGAGGAGGAGGAGGAGGAGATAAGATAAGTGACAGCAAGAGAGGTTAGACAAGACATGAGGTGGAGAGAGCAAGGGAAGGACAAGGCCTCCGTCAGCCACGCCTGCAGGAGGAACCTAACGAGCCGCTCAGTGTTCTGCGTCCCTCCCTCCCCCCTTCATGTCTTCCTGTGTCGCTAATCAGCTGAGTCGAGTTGGCGCCGAGTTAGCGGAGTTAGCGTACTGGTGAGGAAGGCAGGGCGTGTTCGACTAACTGAATGCCTCGGCCATCCACCTCTACCTCCTCTAATCTCTCCTCGTCCTTAAGTTTCTGGGCTATTCTTACTGTTTTGTGTTGTTCGTCAAGTAGATAAATGCCTCTTTCATCCACAATCTAGCTAAATGCCTCTCACGTTCTTCTCGAGCTGAATTCCTTGACTATCCTCTTCTATTTCTCATCTTCCCGACTGGCCCTTTCATATGTCCATCCGTATTCCCTTGCCTTTATATTCTAGTAACTATATTTCTCGCCCAACCTTCACCTCGCTAAATATCTCTTCTGTCCTTTTTTTCTAGATAAATGCCCCTCCCATCCTCTTTTACCTTCTACTTTTTTCCTACTAGCTCATATTTTCGTTTCTCCGTATTCCCAGTTTTCATATTCCATTTTCTTTTATTGATAGTACCTTCTCTGTCTTAGAGCCCGAAAGTTGTACCCAGTTTTCCCATTTTCCTTCCTTCCCCTTTCCCCTATCTCCGTCTTATCCAGCTCTAGTACTCCTCTCCGCTCTCTACTGCCCATAGCTCCTCCTCATCCCCTCCCCGCCCCTGTGTCCGATGTCTCCCTCGTATTTTTAGCCTTTTTTGCCATCCTACGCCACGCTCCTCCTGCCTTTATCTTACCTTCCGTCTTCATTAAACTGGCAGTAAATTTTGCCTTTGCTTCTGTTCTTCTCCCTTGCTTTGAGGTGAGATGGTTTTGTGCTTGATTTAAACCCATGCAGTCTCTTTATCAATCACTTTCTCTATGATTTCAAGGTCTTAACACTGTTCCTGTCTATCCTAATACCTTTTTCCTTCTCTCTTCTCAATATCACCCTCTTATCTACTTCTCTTCTTTTCTCCCTTCTTTCTTCAATAGTTCTCCTCTTCTTCATCCATCACCTCTGTGCCCTTACTTCATTCTCTTTCCCTTTCTCATGATCCTATTTCCTCCATCTCTCTCACTAAATTCTCTCTCTATCTCTCTCGTCTCTCCTCCTGACTGACTGACTGATTTTTTTTTATCTAAACTTCTCCTCCTCCTCATCTTCGTCCCTGTCCATTGTCTCAACTGTCCTTCACTACATCATCGTCTCCTCCTTCTTCGTCTTCTGCTTCCTCCATTTTCTTCTTCATCCTCCCTTCCTTATTTTTTTCCACCTTAGCTTCTCCCTCTCCTCCTCCTCCTTTCCGTCCTCTGCCATTACTGCCCTTTACTGTATTATCATTCTGTCTTCTTCCTCCTTATTCGTCCCTCTTGTCTATCATTCGCCCGCCTAGGAGAAGCAAAAAGCAACTAACTGGCCCTGCTATTGAAGGAGAGGACGGCCAAGTCATTCGGTCTGTGAATAAACGACGGAACATTAATTGCGAGATGAGTGATTGGATGAGTAAGTAACTGGAGGGAGGGAGAGGGAGGGAGGGAGAGAGGAGGAATGTCACTTGGCTCACTCCCTTCCTCACTCCTTTTTCTTCTTCGTCTTGTTGTTTTTCTTGTTCTTCTAGTTCTTGTTGTTCTTCTCTATCTTCTCCTTTTTTAACCTCTACTGCTTTTTCTTCTTCTTTTTTTCTTCTTCTTCTTCTTCTTCTCTTCATCTTCATCTTCTTCTTTACCTTCTAATTCTGCTTTTTTTCTCTATTTCCTTTTTTCATCATTTTTTTCATCATTCTTCTTTTCATTCTTTTGCTATTTCCTTCTCCTCATCCTCATCATCTCCCTCTTCATCCCCCTTGCTCCTCCTCTTCTTAGCTATCTTTATCCTCCTCCCTCGTCTTCCTCCTCCTCCTCCTCCTCCTCCTCCTCCTCCTCAGGGCCTACCGGTAACTGCATAATGAACTAACAGACGCAGAGGAGAGTTAATTCCGATGACGCCCATGATATCCCGAGCGAGTGTGAGTTAGCGGCAACAGAGTCCATACTAATAATATTTTGTGGCCTGTGTGTGTGTGTGTGTGTGTGTGTGTGTGTGTGTGTGTTGGTATTTGTCTCGTTGTTTTTCTACTTCCTCTTGTTCTTCGTTCTCTTCTTCATCTTGTTCTTTTTCTTCTTCGTCTTCTACTTCTTTTCTCTTTTTTTGCAGCATTTTTTCTCTATCATTCCAATTGTTATTCCTTTATGCTTTCCTCCTTCTCCTCCTCCTCGTGGTGGTGGTGGTGGTGGAGTTAGTCAAATGAGGAGAATGGTTATGGTTGTGGTGGAGACAGAGACAATGGTGGTGGTGGTGGTGGTGGTGGAGGCGATAGTGACAGTAGTGGTGGTGAGCGGGCGGAAAAGGACATGTTGGGCGTGTCTTCTCTACCTCTCCAAAACTGTGATGGGAGGGAGAAGGGGGGTGGGAGGAGGAGGGAGAGGGAGGTAGAGTAGAGTACGGGGAGTGGAAGAATGAAGTAAGAGAGGAGGGAGAGGAAGAGGAAGGAGGAAGAGGGAGAGGGAGGTAGAGAAGAGGACAGGGAGTGGAAGAATGAAGTGAGAGAGGAAGGAGAGGAAATGGAAAAATAATAATAATAATAATGAACTTTTATTTCCACTAAAAAGTGGTTATTCTAAACATCTAAATATACATGACATAACACATGGTGTATATACATCTAAACATACATGATAGAATATACAGAAGGCAGTAAAGTAGATAATACATTCATTCAGAGGTCAACATCTTTTTAAGAATTGATTTTAATGTGGGTCAGATATGAGAGTCTTTTATTTCATTCTGTAGTTGGTTCCATAATTTAGGAGCTACATGAAAAGGGCTCACCACCTGTGTCGGTGTGGTTCTCGGGACGTAGAGATTGTTTTGTTGCCTTGTTGTTGAGTTAACAGTTGGGAGAGAGAGGTCTGGGTAATATTTTATTCACTTTTGTGATGAGGTTAAAGGTGATCAGGTCTTTGATTTTAAGCCATTGTAAATCTTTAAATAATGGAGTGACATGATTGTATTTCCTGGCTTTCCCATCTGCCACTTTTATCGCGAAGTTTTGTAGTTTTTGCACTTTGTTTATTATATAAGAGGGAATGGAAGAAGGGAAAGGAGAGGGGAGGGAAATGGTAGAGAAGGAGAGTAAGGGAAGGGAAGGAGAGTAGAGAGGGTAGAGGAGGCAAAAGGGAGGGAGGGATAGAGTAGGAAGGGACAGGGAGAAGGGAGGGAGGGAGAAAAGATAGGGGAGGCACAATGAAGAGATGGAGAGGGTAGGAGAGGCACAAGAGGAGGAAGGGAGAAGGGAGGGCAAGAAGGGAGGGGTCTAGGGGGGTACAAAAAGGGAGGGAAGGAAAGGACTTAAGAGGGAGCCGGCGAGACAAAGTCAATATTGTATTAAGTCGTTATCAGTTCTCCTCTACCAACTCTCCCACTCCTTAGACTCTCCCTCCCCCCCTTTTCCTTCTCTCATCCTCCCTCCCTCTCTCCCTCCCTCTCTGACTCCCCTTCCTCTGTCCCTCCTCCATCCCTAATTCTTCTCCATTCTTATTTCCTCCCCTTGCCTCTCTCCCACTCCTTACCAACTCCCCCCTTCTCCTTCACTCACCCTTCCATCCCTATTCTCCTCCCTCTGTCCCTTCCCATGCTTCTTTTTTTCTTCCTCCCTCTCCCTCCCTAATTCTTCTTCATCCATATTTCTTTATCATGCTTCATTTCTCTCCTTTCCTTCTTCCTTCTACCTTCCTTCTTCTTTATACTCCCCGTCTCTTTATTTATTTATTTCCTGCCTCCTTCTGTCTCTCTTTCCATTCTTAATTTAGGTCACGTCTCTCTTCATTCCTTCCTCTTCCTTCTTTATACACTCTCCCTCCACTTTCCTTTCTCTTTTGCTTCCCTCCATCTCTCCTTTTCGTAGTTTAGGTCACCATCTCTTCCTTCTTTTTTGTCACACGTTTATCTCCCTATTCTTTTTTTCTCTCCACTCCTCCCTGTCATCTGTTCTCTCTACTTCTCCCCCCTCTCTCTTCCCTTCCTTTCCACTTCTCATCTGTTCCTCCACTCCCGCTGCTTCCCCTCTTCCCTCCCTCCTCTTCTCTCTTCTCTCCCTCAGACATGACTTCGGCTTCCTAATTAGGCACCTGTGCATACCTGTTCCTTGAGGTGGAGGTGTAGGAGAGGAATTATACAAACGAGAACTACCTCAGTTAAATAATACCGACAAATTGTGGGGGAGGAGGGAGGGACACACACACACACATCTGAGGAGAATGATCAGGTGAGCCTGTAAGCGTGTGTGGGGAGGTGGGAAGAGGGGAGGAGGAAGAGGGCAGTCAGGTGGTTGAGTGCTTCCAGGTGAGGTGACTCCAGGATGATTGCCCAGAAAGATGCTTGTGCTGCGGCGGCCCGGGATGGAAGCAGGAAATGGGGCAATCTGTTTGATGTCCTATGATCACTCTTTGTTTATGTGTGTGTAAGGGGAAGGTGGTTGAGGTAGGAGTTGTTTGTTTACTGCCTTTTTTGTTTATGTGTTAATCTGTGCGTTCCTCTTTATTTGTTATTGTCACTCACTCATTCACTCACTCAATTATTCACAGACTCACCCAAACACTCATTCAACAACAAAACCTTCTATCAACTCATTGATTATCTCTTTTCCTTCAAATTATATCCATCTATCAGCCTGGTCTACCATCTATCTATCCATCTATCTATCTATCTGTCTATCTTTAAGAACTAGCCACCTATAGTTGTCAGGATCATAGGGTCTGTGTAGTCTGAGTATGTATGTAAATCTATGTAAATCTCCCTCCCATACCAGTTTGCTTCGGTCTGAAACTCTACGGACTCAGCATTTCAGATTTCACTACCTCTGGGTATTTCCTCCGTAGATTCTCTCTCTCTCTCTCTCTCTCTCTCTCTCTCTCTCTCTCTCTGGCAAATACTTTTTCTCTTTCTCGTTCGTCCCTCTCTCCCTCCCAGCCTCCTTCCCCTCCTCCATCTCTTCTGCTTCCTTCCACTGTACTCTCTCTTTCTCTCTCCCTCAAGCTCTCCTCCCCTCCCCCCTCTCTCTCTCTCTTTCTCTCTCTCTCATGAATAACCAAGCCCAGTAGCAGCCAGCGAGCACAACGTCTTCATTAGCGGAGAAGCCTCAGGTTTAATAAGCGGTCGTCAGTCATTTGGTCCGGTTTGGTGCATTTTTATCTATTAAGAAGGCGAACTTTTTAGTGGCTGGATAATTTTTGTTACTAGATTTTTGCTGCTTCTTAGGTGAGGTTATGGAGGAGGAGGAGATAGAGAAAAGGAGGAGGAGAAGGAAAAGAAGATGATGATGAAGATGGATTATTAAGAGGTGAAAGATGAAGAATAGAATGTCCACTAGAGGCAAAACATATTTAGGAAGGAAGAGAAGGAATTTAAAAATGATAATAAAGAATGGAAAGAAGAATGGGATGAATAAGAAAAAATAGCTCATATAATAAAGAAAAATCACCAACGGAAAACAACAAATCAAACAAATTAAATAAGAAAAACTAAATAATAAAAGAATAAAAAGACTAACTCAAATCTCAAGGACCAACGAGACGAAAATGAGCACAGAGGCCACGCGTAAATTAGCGAATGTTCCCAACTTTACCTTTACGAAAACTTAAAATGATATCTTCTCATATGTAAATCGTCAATGAATCATGCCAAAAGAGGTATCAGGAGGTGCAGTAAATCTGATTCTCTCTCTAACCTTTTGCTAACTGATGCTGATGTAAGAATCCCTCCATATTAATCTTGTTCTCTTACCTCCCGTCTCTTACTTCTTTATCTTCCTCCATCCCTTCCAGTCTTTTATTTCCTCTTCCTCTTATCTTTTTTTTCACATTAGAGGAAACAGCTCAGTGGCAAAAAATAAGGAAACAGTAATGAAAAAACGCTACTCACTGTTCCCACAAAAGGTCAAGATGAGTGGCCGAAAGAGAGGTCAATTTCGGGAGGAGAGATGTCCTGATACCCTACTCTTTTTTTATTATTATCTTTTTCCTTTCTAGTTTTCCTCTTTCTTTTCTTATTATCTTCCTTTTCTCCTTCATTATCATTTTCCTTTCCACTCTTCCTCTTCCTCTTTCTCCCTTCCTCTTACTTAATTATATATTGATATAGAATTAATCCTCCTTTTTCCTTTCCTTTCATCCTCTTTCTTTTCCTCTCACTTTCCTCTTCTTTCTGAATTATTTCTTTTTTTTTCTTTTTCAATTTTTCTTTTATATCTCTGCCTCTTACATCATCTCCCTTTTTCCTCTCCAGTCTTCCTCTTTTTCTCTCTCTGTCTCTCTCTTCCTCTTGTTAAACCTCCCACGCTGTTCACCATAATAATAATAATACCATCATCTCTATCTAAGCATTTTTCCAATAGGTTATATATATTCAGTAAATTATACATTAATCTATTCATGGTACGCTTTTTTTGTGTGTGTGGGCTTGCACGTATTTGGCTGAGAGGAAGAAGAGAACTAAAGAGGAGGAAGAGGAAAAGGAGGAGGGGGATGTTGGATGATCGGAAGGAGAATAAGGGAAGAGGAGAAATAAATGATGGATGAAAAAGAGAAAAAAATAATGGAGAAGAAGAAAAGAAAAAAAATATATTGTTAGTAATGGTGAGAACGAGAAAGATAGATAGATAGATAGATAGATAGATAGATAGATAGATAGATGGACAGATAGATAAAGAGAGAGATGAGACAGAGATGGACAATATGATCCGTGTGCGTGCGTGCGTGCGTGTGTGTATCTGTGCCTGAAATTGAGATGAGTTTGCCATGTAGTTTATACGCATGCGTCAACCTGCGATTATGCGCGCGCCCATTAGCACTAAGGGGTCGAGATTGGTTCTGATTGGTGTAATTGGGAAGGGCGCGAAGGTAAAACTGCTAGTCGATTAGGGTACATTAACAACTATAATGATTCGCTAATGGGTAATGCTTTAACCCCTTGTTTGGATGGGGAGGGAGGAGGAAGAGAAGGAAAAGGTGGGGAACGGGGATGAGGAGGAGGAGGAGAAGGAGACAGTGGAAAATAAAGGGATGATGATTAGAAGTAGTAATATGATGAAGAAGAGGAAGAAGAAATGGAACAGGATAGTAAAATCAGAATGGAGGAAGAGGTAAAGGAGGAGAAGAAGGAGGAAGAGGAGGAGGAGGAGGAGAGGAGACAGTGGAAGAGAAAAAGAGGATAATGGTGAGAAGTAGTTACAGGAAGAAGAAAAGGAAGATGAGGTAGAGGAAGAGAACATTAAATCAGGATGGTAGGAAAGTAGGAGGAAGACGAAGAGGAAGAGGAGGAGGAGGATAAGCAAGGAAGTATCGGTGTTGGAGAATAGGAAGGAAGCGGAGAGAGAAGAGAAACGGAGGAAGAAAACGAAAAAAAAAAGACAAGGAAAAGAAAAAAATTATGATTAGTAATGATGAGAGAGAGAGAGAGAGAGAGAGAGAGAGAGAGAGAGAGAGAGAGAGAGAGAGAGAGAGAGAGAGAGAGAGAGAGAGAGAGAGAGAGAGAGAGAGAGAGAGAGAGAGAGAGAGAGACCATAAACTCACATCATTATATACGCCGACCTCATAAATAAATGCACTGAATTAGCATAATGCATACTGACTTGACTTCATCCATTATTATTACGCGCTATCTATCTTACTTACATTCCATTCCTTTCCGCTCCTGTTAATACCTTACTCCTTTTCCCTCCTTTCCCCTCGCCTTCCCTTCCGTCCCTCCCTCCTTTCCCCTCGCCTTCCCTTCCTTCCTTCCCTTCTTGACGCGGCCCATGCAAGTGGAAGGATGCGAGGGTGTGAGATCCTTAGACTCCTGAAGACAAAGGACTGAGGGAGGCAAGATCGTGATGCTAAGGGCTGTTGAGTTTATGATATGAAGGATTTCTTGGGTTGGTAATGTGTCTTTTTTTATGGATCAGCGCGATGTGGTAGCGTTTAATATTGTGTTTTCTGTGGTTTCCTCTAAGTTAGTTTGCCTTCTATGCTGTTAAAAGGCGTAGAAATGGACGTTTATTGAATTTCTGAACTCTTTTGGAAATCTACAAATAAACAAAATCTCTTACTTGCATCACTGTAGGAGAAGCGAAACCCGATATTGACCTCTCTTTTGGCCACTCTTTACTACACGCTTTTATAGGGGCAGTTCTTAGAGGACTTTTTGTTGTCACGTGTTTTTTGCCCTTGAGGTTCTGCCTTTAGTGTAAAAAATATCATATAGTCACATACATAGTTGTCTGTACAGAAGACTTTATGGTAGGAGGGGGGTTAGAAGAGGCTGTGTAAGTGTGTGTGTGTGTGTGTTAGCGATGTAAAGAGAGGAGGAAAGGATGGGGACTGCTCAGGCGTCATGTGGCGTATTGATTCGTCCTCATGTGACCGACGCGAGAAGAACCTAATGAGTGGCGCCAGTAATTAACAGCAAACAAACTAATTATGTAACTGATGAAGCTGAGACGGCCTCCTCATTTTCCTTTCTCCTCTTATTCCTCCTTTCCTTCCTCCTCTTTTCCTTACCCTCTTATACCTCCTCCCTCCTCCTCCTATTCTTACGCTTCCTCCTCCTTCTCTTCCTCCTTTTTACAGTCCACTTTTTTTTCTATCCTAATCCTGGTCATCGTCCTTTCTCTCATCCTCCTCCATGATTTAATATAGTGGTACTGATGAGAGAGAGAGAGAGAGAGAGAGAGAGAGAGAGAGAGAGAGAGAGAGAGAGAGAGAGAGAGAGAGAGAGAGAGAGAGAGAGAGAGAGAGAGAGAGAGAGAGAGAGAGAGAGAGAGAGAGAGAGAGATAAACCGCTTTTCCCCGGGGTCAGACAAGAGCATAATGTCTAATATTGTCCGGCTCGTAACCTTACTAGTCAGACTTGACGAACCTGTAGAGGCATGACTCAGCCCTCTGCAAGTGGCCCCGCTGCGAGGGGTCCGCCGGCTGCATAACTGGACCCTCACTTGTCTCTACTTGCCTGTGGGAGCGGAGAGACGGGGCGGGGCGCGGCGGGGGGATGCGTGGGACGGAGATAATTTTGGGGGACGGAGCTGGAGGTTGGGGCGAAGGAGCTAAGAGAGACAGGAAGGAGCAGTGTGAGACGGAGAAATTATGGAGACTGGGCTTTTAATATTGGGACAGAAGCCTAGCGAGACGGGGCGAGGTGATGGAGCGAAGAAACTAGGCGAGACGGGGTGGTGTAAGACGCGAAAACTATGAGGGAGACAAGGCGGGTTGCTGAGACAGAAGAACGCGGACATAGGACGGGACGATGCGAGCGGAGAACGGAGAAACTTTGGAGGGACGGGGTAGGAAGTTGGAACAGAGAAACGGGGAGAGACGGGGCGGGGCGAGCGTGAAACAAAGATAACTGAGGAGGACTAGGTTGAGTGTTTGGACATGGGAACGGAGCTGGACGGGTTAAAATGAGACGGGGCAGAGTGTTGCAGCGGAGAAATCTTCCGAGACTGAGATGGAAGTGGGTGGAGGATCAAAGATGAGGCTGAGATGAGGAGGAGCAGGTGTGGTCGAAATGAGGTATGTGGCTAATATTAGGAGCAGATATAAGGAAATGAGAAGCAGGTGTGGTCGAGATAAGGTATGGCAAAGGTTGGGAACAGAGACGAGATGAGGAACAGGTGTGGTTGAGACGGGGATAGGAGGAGCAGGTGAGGCTGAGATAAAAAGGTGTGGCTGGTTTGAGTGCCAGGTGTGCAGTCCGCTTGTCTCAGAGGTCACCACCAAAATGCCGATGTAAATGATAAGGGTCAACGGGGCAAAATATTCCTCTTGATAAATGTTTCTTGATAAAATTCTACATCTCTGTTTCTTGAAAGTGAAGCACCTGGGCAAGAATATTACATGCAGCATAAATGGCTTCTTCTGGTGTATATAGACAGGGCATGGGAACTCTTCATAGTCAGAGAGGCACAAAGACCTTATGATTTCTCTACTGTCTGCTACCAACTATATCTTGTGCAGTAGTTTGCCAAGGATCATGTTTGCTTTTGTCGTAATAAATCTTCCTAAAGCTTAGTCATATGTTAGACCCATAGGTTAGTAAGTAAAGTAAGGTTAGGTTAGGTTAGGTTAGGTTAGGTTTACCACATGTAGCATTTTTAGTTATTTTTGTGCATGATAAACACAGATATTGGTACTTTTCATTCCCTTTCTACTCCTTAACACGTATTTCTAAGATCCTTACCTTAATTTGTAAACCTTTGTGAAACGAGACGTAGCTTAACAGAAAGAAGAAAGTTGTATGAGAAGGAAGGGACGAAAGAATGGAGAAACGGGACAAAACTAAACGGTATGTCAGGAGGAGATGCAGAGGAACTTTGAAACGGGAGCGCAGCGGGACAGAGGGACCAAAGAATAGGACAAGATGAAGCAGGGCGGGGCGAGGAGGGCCGGGGCGGGGCGGGGTAAGGGTCAGCAAACGGTCCCTCTCCGCGGCTTATCTTGACGCGGGACAGTCTCGCGGTTGAGTCACGGCGCAGGTCAGGACTTGGGCTCTTTATCGCTAATGAGGGTGACGGAGCGACGCCCTGCCCGCTGTATCCCTCCCATGCATCATTTGCCGCCCACCTTCACCGCCACCACCAAGCCTCCTCTTCCTCCTCCTCCCTCCTCTTTCCCCTTTACATGCCGGTTAAGGTCCAGGGGCGGGCTTATCAGCGGCCTGGCGTGCTGTGTTGGTGGTCGGGCTGGTTGGTATGGTGTGGGTTTTGATGTGAACTCTGGCCTGCCCTAACTAACCTAACCTAACCTACAAAGCCCTGACCTGCTACCTTGAACTCCCCTTTACTTCAGTCTTTTTTTTTCGCTTCCCTTCCTTCTTTTTTTTTCTTTACCTTCTTTTTTTTTAACATAGCAAACTCTATACTACTACTTTACTTACTTTTTTCCCCATTCCTTTTACTTTCCTTCCCTTCATATCTCTCCTATCCCTCTCTCTACCTTCCCTTTAATTCCCTTTCCTTCCTTTTCCTTCCCTTTAACCTAGCAATCCGTATCCTACAACCTTAGCCCCGTTTTTCTTTTCTTTCTTTTCTTTCTCCTTTCTCCTTCCCTTCCCTTCCCTTCCCCTTTGTTCCATTCCTTTCTTTCCTTCTTTTCCCATTTTCCCCCTTTTTCCTTTTCTTTCTTTTTCTTCTCCTTTCTCCCTTCTCTTCCCTTTCCCTTTCTCCCATTTCTTTCTTTCCTTTTCTTCGTACTCTTTCTTTTTCTTCCCTGCTTTTCCCTTTTCTACTTTCCTGTCGCTACTTTCCTATCCCCTACTTTTACACAACCTTACCTTACCTCACCACACCCTAACTTACCCTAACCTAACCTAACTTACCTTCAACTCCAAGTATCCTAACCATCAGCCCGTCTGACCGGATATAGATAACCCACATGTTTGGTTCAAGGGTGAGGAGTGAGTCGACTTGTGTGTTTGTGAGTCCGAACTGGCGGCGGTGGTGTTTGATTGCTTCTCCTGATGGCTGATGAACTGACGGATAGACTGACTTGCCCTGCTGACGGACTGACTGCCTGTGTGAATGAGAGACAAGACCTTACATGACTGCCCGGCTCGATGATTGACTAACTAATTCAATGACCCGAGCAATTGGCCGACTGAATGCCTGACTGATTGCCTAACTGGCTTACTCGTTGGCTGATTGACTGAGAGAAGACGTATCTGTCATATCGTCTGGCAGAATTGAGAAAAGGAGTGGACGAGAAGAGGAAAGGAAAGGAAAGGAATGTATGGGAGAGAAATGAGGAAGAGGGGAGGAAGGAGGCAGGTATAGAACAGGAATAACAAGGAATGGGAGGAGAGCGGAACGAGGAGGATAACAAAAAATGGAATGCAGGAAAGTAGGGAGGTAAGAAAAAAAGGGAGGGAATGAGGAGTGTAGGGAGAAAAAAAAGGAAGCAGAAGTGAGGAATAAGAGAAAAGAAGGAATGTAGGGGAGTCGAATAAGGAATAGAGGAATGAAGGGTCAGAGATAGGGGAAAGGGAGAAAGGGAGGGGAGGGGAGGGGAGGGGAGGCTTAAGCAAACAGTCAGTCAGTTCGTGCCCAAGTGCCCCGGGGAAAGATAGTCAGCCAGTCTGCCAGTCACTGCATTAACCCGAGACCTTACCCCACAATGCCTCGCTCCCTTCCTTTAGTACTCGATCACTCCCTCTCTCCCTCCTTCTATCTCTTCCTCTCCCTTATGCTTTCCTTCCTACTCCTTCCTTCCTTCCTTAATTCTACTCTCCCTATGTCTTCTCTCTCTTTTTCCCTCCCTCCCTCCCTCGCTCCCTTCCCTTAGTACTCGATCCCTTCCTCTCTCCCTCCTTCTATATTTCCATCTCCCTTATTCTCTCCTTCCTACCCCTTCCCTCTCTTCCTTAATTCTATTCTCCTTATATCTTCTCTCTCTTTCTCCCTCCCTCCCTCCCTCGCTCCCTTCTCTTAGTACTCGATCCCTCCCTCTCTCCCTCCTATCTCTCCCTCTCCCTTATTCTTTCCTTCCTACTCCTTCCCTCCCTTCCTTAATTCTACTCTCCCTACATCTTCTCTCTCCCTCCCTCCCTCCCTCGCTCCTACTCTCCCTTATTCTTTCATTCTGTGCCGTCTTCTCTCCCTCCCTCCTTTCCCTCCATCCCTATACATATGTACTTTTCCTTACACACACACACAAACACACACACACTACTTAGTCCATCCCTACCTCCTCCTCTCCCTCCCTCACTTTCTCCCTCTTCTTCTCTCCCTCCCTCCCTCTCCCTTCTCTCCTTGTCTACTCTCCCTCCCTTCCCTATCTATACAATAGTTCCATACACACTCACACACACACACACACACACACACACACACACACACACACACATAGATGAGGCCCTCCACAGTCTTTTTATGGCCTCCTTGTATTGCATTAGCACGAGAATGTTGTTCAAAAGAAGGAAGAGATCTACCATTATCACCAGCACCATCACCACCACCACCACCACTACCAACACCACCATCACCACCACCAAAACTACCACCATCACCATTACCACCACTACCATCACCACCGTCACCGCCACCACCATTGAAATTAGGGAGTAGACACCCGGAAAATTAAAGAAAAATGGGCGGTAATTAACGTCTGTGTGAGGATATATGTCATTTCTGAATAAAAATAATGATGATAATAATAATAATAATAATAATAATAATAATAATAATAATAATAATAATAATAATAATAATAATAATAGTAGTAAAAAAGGAGGAGAAGAAGAAGGAGGATGATAATAATAAGTAATAAAAATAGCAATAAGTGATGAAATAATACTAATAGGTGACCGAGAG
The DNA here is from genome assembly GCF_024679095.1 of Eriocheir sinensis. NCBI lineage: Eukaryota > Metazoa > Arthropoda > Malacostraca > Decapoda > Varunidae > Eriocheir > Eriocheir sinensis. The sequence continues at coordinate 2,429,616 of NC_066547.1, read as the reverse complement.
AGAGAGAGAGAGAGAGAGAGAGAGAGAGAGAGAGAGAGAGAGAGAGAGAGAGAGAGAGCGAACATTTGCATTTTACAATCACGCGGACAATTTTCAGGCTATAAAAAGTTTGGATTTCCGTATTACCATCACCGAGGGAGAGAGAGAGAGAGAGAGAGAGAGAGAGAGAGAGAGAGAGAGAGAGAGAGAGAGAGAGAGAGAGAGAGAGAGAGAGAGAGAGAGAGAGAGAGAGTGCGTTCGTGTGGAAGTGTAAAGAGTAAGGTCACGGAAGAATAGACAGGCAGAAATGACCAAGTGAATCTCTATATGGAAGAAAAGGAAGAAAAAAGGAGACAAAGAGAAAATGCCGAAAGAGGAATAGAAACAAAATGTGTGTGTGTGTGTGTGTGTGTGTGTGTGTGTGTGTGTGTGTGTGTGTGTGTATGGAGGTGTAAAGAAGAGAAAGAAAAGAAAAAGGAACTAAAATAAAAAAAAAATACTATAATCTGTTTCTATGTGACGTAAAAGGAAAAAGAAAAAAAGCAAGAGAAAGAATGTCAAGAGGATGAAAGAGAGAGAAAAAGAGTGAATTAGTATGTGTGAATGGAGCGTCGTGTGAGTAATGAGCGTGAGAGAGAGAGAGAGAGAGAGAGACGGGGGGGTGGGGGGTGAGGGTTACCAAGATGACTCGAGAGCGCACGGCTGGGAGGACGAGAATAGGGGAGCAGGCGAGTGGCATTTAGCGTCTTTATGAAGGCTGCCTTATACGCGATACTTGACGGGACGAGAGTTAGAAGACCATACAGAAGGAGGAATAAGAGGACGAAGAGGAGGAGGAGGAGGAAGAACACGAGTAGAAAAAGAAGTGGTATAAGGATTAGTGCATAGAAGAGGAGGAATGGGAAGAGGAGGAGGAGGAACACAAGGAGAAAAAGAGGAAGGATAAGGAATAAAGCATAGAAGAGGAGGAGGAGGAGGAGGAGCAAAAGGAGGGTAAGGAAACAGATTAGTGGAAGGAAGCAGAAACGAAATGGTAAAGAAGGATCGAAGGAAAAAAAGAGATAGGAAAGAGGAGGAGAAAGAAGACATTACAGATAGGAAGATAGATAGATAGATAGATAGATAGATAGATAAATAAATAGATAGAGAGATTTTAAGACACAAAAGGAGATAAAAAGAGTAAATGAGAAGAGAATTAACCACACCACAGCGACAAATGAGACTGGAGAGAGAGAGAGAGAGAGGAAAAAAAAAGAAAATTAAAAGAAAAAGAAAGAAAAAAGGTCCAGGAAAAAATTGAAACCCCAAAAAAGTGTGAAAAAAAAACTGAGGATTATACCGGAGTGATGATGAAGAGAGGGGAGGAAAAGGAAGAGAGGAAGAAGAAGAAGAAGAAGAAGAGGAAGGAAGGGTGAATCAAGGCTGGGTGTGAGCGACAGGAGAGGAGGAAGAAAGGAGGAGGCAGGGAAGGGAGGGGAAAAAGGAGGAGTGAAGCAGAGGAGAGGAGGCATAGGCGGGCATTCACAAGCTATGGGATGAAGGGAGAGGGATGAAGGAGAGGATATGGAGAAGAAAGGATGTAGGGGAATATTTTGAGATGGAGGGCTTAGAGGGAAAGGCGTATGGGAGGGAAGGAGGTGTGTGGTGATATGGTAAAATTGTGTAGAGGGAAATTTGTTTAAGAAATAGAGAAGAGTGTACAGACAGGCGTATACAGAAGACAAATAACTAGAGAGGAAACGAGTGAGTGTAGAAAAGATACGGAATAAAGACGGAAAAAAGACTAATTAAGGAAATGAAGAAAGGTAAAGAAAAGGAAAGGAAAGGAGAGGAAAAGAGGAAAATTACTGAAAGCTACATAATAAGAATAAAAAGTAAAGGGAAGAATGAAAGAAAAACAATATGGAAAGACTCAGATGAGACTAAAAAGAAAACAGAAGAAAAACTTGAGATAAGAAACTGTATGCTGTATGATAAGATGCACTCCAGGAGATGAAAAGTGCTTAACGGACTAAATACTGAATGCTGGAAGGAAAGCGTAGAGAGAGAGAGAGAGAGAGAGAGAGAGAGAGAGAGGAGGTACCATAGGAAAACCATATATAGATGACAGCGGCGTATGGATAGGAGAATAGGTAAGATGGAAATAGGGCAGGAAAAGAGTGAGAGACAAGGAGAGGGAGAGAAGGAAATAGAGGGGGAAGAGAGAGAGTGTTAATGGAGAAGGGGGGAAGGGAGGGAGGGTGTAAAGGAAAGGGAGGGGTGTTAGAGGAAAGGGGGAGGGGGTTGTCAAGGGGTGTGTGTGTGTAGTTTGCATGCATCATTTCCTCCGTCTCGTCAACGTTGGCAGGGAGGTGGAAGAGGGGATAGGGGGAGAGGGGGGAGGGTAGGGGGTTATCTGTGACAGCGAAGAGAGGGTCCACACGTCCTCCTGTGATTGATTACCTCCATTATCACCATCTTTCCTCCTCCTCCTCCTCCCCTTCCTCCTCCTCCTCCTGGGTTCCTATCGCATCCTCCTCTCTCATCTTCCTTCCTCTTCTTCCAATACACTTTCCATGTCTCTCTATGCTTCTTCTATCTCCTCCTCCTCCTCCTCCTCTTCGTATGTCAACACAGAAGAGCATTTTGAGGGCTGATAACGTGTCCTTTTTTTTTGTCTTATTAAAAGTGTGTGTGTGTGTGTGTGTGTGTGTGTGTGTGTGTGTGTGTGTGTGTGTGTGTGTGTGTGTGTGTGTTTAATGAATCCATCTCACTCTTCTTGGAATTCTTTCGACACAATGAACATCAAATTTCCTCGATATTATGTTGAGAGAGAGAGAGAGAGAGAGAGAGAGAGAGAGAGAGAGAGAGAGAGAGAGAGAATGCACTCAAATTTTTCCTTCCTCAATATCATTTCACATCCATTTCTTTCTCCCTTCCAAATTTCTTCTCTCCCTTCCCTCTTGCCTTCCCTCCTTCCTTCCCTCGCATTCTCTTCCTTTGATTGCTTTTCTACCCTAATTTCTTTTCTCCCTCCTTCTCTCCCTCCCTCTCTGTCTTTCTCTCCAAATCTTCACTAACTTTCTCCCTCCCTCTCCCTCCCTTCCTTCCTTCTGTTTCCCCTTTCTCCTCCTTCCCCTTCTACTAATTCCCCTTCTTCCCTCATTTTCCGGGCCTACACATCCTCCTCCTCCTCCTCCTCGTCCTCGTATGACTCAGAGAAGGGAGATAGGGAGGAAAGTGAGAGAGAGAGAGAGAGAGAGAGAGAGAGAGAGAGAGAGAGAGAGAGAGAGTGTTGCCGTAAAGAGAGAGACAAGAGAGCATGGACTGTCACGGGAATGTGTCACTGTCAACATGTTTACAGAGTGTCGCGCAAAACATCATTTGGGGAATGGAAGAGACTTGTCCCAGCTGCCAGTCGGTCTCTCTGTAGTCCAGGAGGGGAGGAGGAAGAGGGGGGGAGGGTGTAGGAGAAGGGGAAGGAAGGGAAGGGAAGAAGGAAGAGGGGGAGGTTGTAGGAGAAGGGGAAGGAAGGGGAGGGAAGAAGGAAGAGGGGGAGGGTGTAGGAGAAGGGGAAGGAAGGGGAGGGAGGAGTGAAGAGGGGGTTAGAAGGGGATGTATACTCAGGAAAGTCTATCCATTTCTTTCTTCTTTTCTCTCTCTCGTCAAGAACCATCCCCCCATCTTCCTCCTTCTCGGCTTTCTCATCTTCCTCCTCCTCCTCCTCCTCCTCCTCCTCCTCCTACTACTACTACTACTACTCTCCATCTATTAGAGTTACTTGTGACGGTACTACTTTTCTACTCCTTTCACTACTATTTACTACTACTACTACTCTTCCTTTCTTCATCTCTCTCTTATTTTCTGTTCCTCCTTCTGTTTTCTCTTTTTTTTTCTATATCGTGTTCTCTTTATCCTTCCCTGCTTATCTTCCTCTTCCTCTTCCTCCTCTTCCTCATCCGCCTCCTCTTTCCTGGTTCATGCTGACTGACGTGTAGGATTGGTGTCTCGGCGTATATGGGTTCCTTTATAAATGAGTCGATCAGCTGAGTCTTCGCTGTGCATAAGGGAATTTTTTTTTAATGCTATACTATATTTTTCTTCCTCCCTTAATTTGCTCATCTTTTTTTCCCCTATTCTTTTTTGTTTTGTTTTTAGTCTTCCATTTTATCCTCTATCCTCCTCCTCTTTCTCCTAGTTTTCTTTTGCTTCTCATCATCCATCTTTTTCTCTCTCAGTTTTTCGTTTAATTATTTTTTTTAGTATATGTTTTTTTTCTTTCTTTTGCTTCTTTATATTCTCCTCCTCACCATCTCTCCTTCCCTCCTTCCCTCTTTACCTCTCTGTCTCTCTCACACTCGCATCTTCTTCTCTTCATCTCTTTAGCATCATTCTTCCTATCCCTCACTCCCTCTTCCCTCCCTTCCTTTCCGCCCTCCTCATCCTTCTTATCCCTCACTCCCTCTTCCCTCCCTTCCTTTCCTCCCTCCTCATCCTTCTTATTCCCCTCTTTCACCCTCCCTCCTTTACTTTTCTCCCTCCTCATCCTTCCTATTCCCCTTTCTCTCCATCCCTTCCCCTCCTATCTCATCCTTACCCTCCCTCACCCCCCATCACATCCTTCCCTTCCTTTCCTAGCTCATCCTTACTCTCTTTCACCGTCCCTCCCTCTCCCCCCCTCCCTTCCCCCCACCACCACCCTCGCGCGTGCAAATCCAGGCTGCATTTGATTATTCCTGCCCCGCGCCAACACACCAATTACTTTCCATTTAATTTGGCTGTCAAGTAAGCTTAGCGCGGCGGCGGGGGAGGTGCGCCATCACTCCCTCCCTCCCTCCTACCCTCTCCCTCTCTCTCTCTTTCTCACTCGTTCGCTCACTCCCTGGCCTCTCCTCACTTCCTTTTAGTCTAGTCCTTCGTTTGCTTCCTTCCTTCTCTTTATTTTCGTGTCTTATTTTTTTTTCTCTCTCTCTTACGTCTCTCCTTTTCCTGTACTTGTTCTTCCTTCCTCCTTTATTCCATTCCATCCTTGTTATTTTCTCTCTTTTCCAACTCCTTTTCCTCTCTTTCCTCTATCTCTCATTTCCCTCTTTTCTTCCTCATTCCTTCTCACCTTCCCTTTCTCTTCCCGTTCTTCCTCTCCTTTTCTCTGCTATGTTGGGTCTTTTGCTGCCTCTTCTTAACTCCTCTCCTTCTTTTATCTCTCTCCTTCCTTCACATCGTCTCTCCTTCCTTCCGTTCGAACACTCCCTTATCTTCATGGCCGCTGCGGTACCTTCCTTTACAAGTTTTCTTCCTGTGATATTCGTGCGTGTTGTGATGCCGCTGATAGGTCGGTGTCTCCGCGATTTGGCTTACCTTAGGGGTGGTTTGACTTCGTTCCTTCCCTTGTGTCTTGTATTAACTGCTCTTTCTTCTTTTGCAGGTATGTGTTTGTGTGTGTCGATCATTTTGGAACGCCCCTGCATCGCTGAAGTTAATGGTAATGTACTGGATTGGGGTTTTTTTTGTTTGTTTTTTTGTTTGTTTTGCCTGTATCGACTCACCTGGGTTGTTTTTGTTCACCTGTATTGCTCTCATTGTTAAGGTCTGTAGTGGAACGTGCCATCACCAGCATCATCTTCGTCATCTCGGACACTTCATCCCTCTCTTCATCACACTCCTCCTCCTCTTCTTTTCTTTCCTTTTCACTTCCTCTTTTATTTTATTCTTTTATTTTCGTCACCGTCATCCTCCTCCTCCTCCTGCATGTTTTATTCATTTTCACTTCTTCCTTTCCTCTATTCTTTTTATTTTCCTTCCGATCTTCCTCCTCCTTCTCCTTTCCTTCCTCCTCCCACACCACCAGCACCTTCACCTCCTTCCTCTGCACCTCCATCATCATCATCACCACCCGTACCACCACCACCAGGCAGACAGACAACAGTGATAGCGCCAGACATCCCCCTCAATTCCCCTCCCCCCCTTGCCAGGCCTTCTTCCTCGCCTCGTAATCTGTCGGCCCGCATGGAGGAGGAGGAGAAGGAAGAGGAAGAGGATGAGGAAGAGGAAGATACCCAGACGCCCCACCCTTCATCTTCATTCCTTCACCTTCCTCTACCTTCTGTTTTTGTTGTTTTGCTTCTAAAGACAAAATATTAATGAGAATTCTTCACTTTTTATTCATATTTACTTTCCTCCGTCCACCGTCCAGCTCTTCTCTCCTCTCTCTCACTCTTTCTACCGCTCTTTATCCTCCCTGTTCTCCTTTCTCAATTTCCTCCATCATCCTTCCCTCGCTTGTTCTTTCTTCATTCTTTTTTTTCTCTCACCTTCCATTTCTCTTCGCGTTCTTCCCATCCATCTTCTCTCTCTCTCTCTCTCTCTCTCTCTCTCTCTCTCTCTCTCTCTCTCTCTCTCTCTCTCTCTCTCTCTCTCTCTCTCTCTCTCTCTCTCTCTCTCTCTCTCTCTCTCTCTCTCTCTCTCTCTCTCTTTCTCCTCGCCTTTCCCTCCCGTTATCTTTAATCAAACGCCTTGTTGAGTGTCTTGTATACTCCTCGCTGGGCGTATATGGAGTGCGCAGACGAGGAGGAGAAGGAGGAGGATTAGGAGGAGAGGGAGGGGGAGGATCATATTCCACCAAAGGGCACGTGGGTGTGTATGTATGGTAACGCTGGACGCCGCGGATCTGACACACGCTTGCCTGGAGGAGGTAGAGACTGATAGACAACACGGGGCAAAGGTTATAATGCTTTCAGTAATATTTGGAGGAACACAATAATTTAGGAGTTAACGATTTGTAATGTCAGACGTGAAACAAAAAAAATGCTAATCAGGTGGAGTTAAAGAGCGCTGGACAACACAAAACCCAAAGTCATTATTGGTTCTTGTAATATTTTGAGGAGCACTTTTATAGCACACAAGGTTTTATAACTTCAGACGTCGTAGATCTAAATATAATGTCCTGAAAGAGTTAAAGACCGCCAGACATCACAGGACAGAGATCATTAATGGTTCTTGTAGTAGTTCGAGGGACATTATTATAGGACACCAGATTTCACAGCTTTAAACACCATGAATCTAACTTAAGCCCTTATTCTAAGTCGCTTTTGGCTCTGACAACAAATATATCCAAAGGCCACAAAGATGAGATGGTATACAGAAGCCTTGTCAAACTACCACTAGGCTCATAAAACTACCCATGAGAAGTACCTACACAACCTCAACGAAAGCTTTATTTAATGTGGTTGTGAAAGCTTCGAAATGTTTGAGAGTGGGGACCTAAAAGTACTGAAACACACGCCTGGAGTAGTTCGAGAAAGCTAGAAAAAGGGCAAAGGTCATCAGCGCTTCTTGTGGAACACGGAAGGGCACATTTAGGGAACAAGGAAGGGGTCAGGACCGTATTCCATTTAGGAGCGCGAGGGTGTTCAGCATGGTGGGCCGGGACACACGACACATGCCAGAGGGTGTGAGGGAACGACCCAACACGAGGGGAGAGGTCAGGGACGATTCACGTATCTCCCTCGACATGTTTGTTTAAGGGACTGCGAAGGGTTGAGGACCGTATTCCTAGTAAGGGCACGAGGGGGTGAAGGGTTGGAGGATATGGAGACACTTACTTGCCTGGAGATGTGAGGGATTTAAGGGGAGACTTGAGAGATTAGGACGGCTCTTGTTTCGGTCCAAATTAGCGAGTCTCAAACACCCAAGCCAATACGAAACGAAATAAAACCAAACAACTTATGTGTCTTATATATCATGAACACAAGGATACGCAGAGACTTGTTGACTATATAAGAAGCCAGTTGTCTATATAGGTAACTAGAACCAGAGGGAGTTAATATCTCTAGGAGCCAAGGAGACGTATTTAAGCTGAAAATCCTCCATAGAAAAAAGACCAAGAAAATAAAAGAAAGAGTAAACAGAAACTTTCATAATAGGCAACTTGTTCGAGCCCTTATTTAGAAGCTGCAAATTACGATCTCCATCATTTTCATTATTGCAACTACTCAACTGCCTTCCTTTTTTTCTCCCTAATTAAGTAAGCGTTAAGGAATAAGACAGACCAGCGCACGGCATATGTTACTCCACCTTCACCTTCTTGGCCCTGACCTTGAGACTCGTGTAAGTAATTTTCAGCCTCATGACCGCTGCTGCTCCCTCCCTCCCTCCCTCGCTCCGTCGTTCCTCCACCCTCATGAACATTAATTTCAGGCGGGGGAACCATGCAAACGCTCCACTGTGCCTCCTCTCCCTCCTTGCATCGCTCGGCTCCGCTCTCCACCTGCCCTCACCGCTGCCTTCCTTCCTTCCTTCCACTTGCCTCTCCGCCTAACTCACGTGGGCCTCATCTGCATTATGCTCAGGCCAGCAAAACCTCACGACGAGCCTTTTGGATAGTAAATTAGCGCGTTTTCCTCCGCATTCGTTCACTCGCATGTGTGCTAAATGTACCTATCTGCGTGTTTTTGGTTTGGTAGTAATGTGAAAATGCATAAAAGGAAGGACCCATGAAATACTACTGATTATACTGAATGAGTGTATGGGTGTGTGGTATGTGTGTTAGGGGGGGGGAAGGCAGCTTGGGTAATGTGAATGACTGACTTACTGACTGGACTTGCTGACTGACTGATTTCTTGACTGACTGGGTGACTGATTGGCTGACTGACTGGCTGTGTAGTTAATTTGCTGACTAATTGGTGACTGGCTAAGTGACTGATTGGCTGACTGGCTGACTGACCGGGCTGGGTTGGGTTCCACGGGCTGTCTGGCGGCGGTGATGGAGTGGCCGCGGAGGGTTCGCGGTAATGTGGCGGAGTTAATGAATCTCTGTAATGACCGAACCACCTCGTTAGCCCCGGAGACCCTCTTGTTCCTCTGTGGCCCGCGTTGTTATGTACTCGCCTGTACTCGCCTTCCTTTTCTTTCTCTGTTAATCTCCTTTTGTCTCTTCCTTCCTTCATTTCTCTCATCTTTCTCCACCTCTATCTTTCTTTCTAGTTCTTCTTTGGCTCCTGTTTCGTTTCTTTTCTATATTTTTTTGGCCTTCTCTTTCTCTTCTTCTCTTTCTCCTTTCCTCCCTCTCTCCTTCATTTTTTTCTCGTTCTCTCCCTCTGTCATCCTTTTCAGTTTCCTTTTCCTCCTCTTTCTCTCTCTCGACTTTGGTTTCCTCCTCTCTCTCTCTCTCTCCCCTCCCTCTCTTTTTTCCTACCCTCCTTTCTCTCTATATATCTCCATTTCCAGTTCTTGTTTGCCTCCGATTTCGCTTTCTTTGTATTCTTTTCTTTTCTCTTCTTCCTCGTTCTCTTTCTCCTCCAACCTGCTGTCTCTTCCTCCTCCTTTATCATCCTTTCCACCTATTGCTTAGTCATTTTTCGCTTCCTCTCGATATTTCTCTTTCCTCATCTTTCTCCCAGTTTCCCCGCCAAATCTATCTTCATATTTTGTCGCGTTTTCTTTCTTATTTCTCTTGTTTTTGTTTTGCTCATTCATCTCCATCCTTCTTAGGGAATAATGCGTTGCTTCCTTCCTTTCTTTCAAGTTTTCCAATGGCCATAAACTTTCCCACTTTCCTTCCTTCTTTCCATTCTTCCTTTTCCGTTTCCTTTTCCTTTTCCTCTTCCGCTACTTCCACATCCCACACCTTCCCCTCTATCTCCTCCACCACCTTCGTCGCCTCCACTCTCTGTTCTACTTTTTTTCACCTCATCCTCATCCACTTTAACCTCTCCCTGTATTTTTTTAGTCATCATAATCATCAGCATTTCCATCGTCCTTGTCTTTTTTTCTTTCATTCTCCTTTATTCTCCTTACGTTCTGTGTTTCCGTTTACTCCACTTCCTCCTCGTCATAGTCCTCCTCCTCTTCCTATTCCTTACCTTCACAAAGCCTTACTAATAACAACCTTCTTCTTCTTCTTCTTCTTATTATTATTATTATTATTATTATTATTATTATTATTATTATTATTATCATTATTATTATTATTATTATTATTATCATCATCATTTTCAAACGTCAAGACAAAACACATTCCACATCAATAACTCACGTCAATGATAAAAAAAATAATGAATGGAGCAGCTGGTATGCACAGTAAAGAGAACGGGCGAGCAAGGTTATAATGAACAGAAGAGTGAACAAGATGGGGAGCAAAAGAACAAGAGGCCGGCCGCGCAAGAGGGTCAAATCAGTCTCGGGAAGCTGTGCCTATTTACGGGTGAAGGCAAGAGCTCGTGTAATATCCGTTCATCACGCAACGATTTACTTCTCCTCTCGGCCGGCGATAAATTCCGCTCTCCGGCGAGTATTGCTGCGGAATGACTCCTTCTCTGGACGTGTTTACCGCCCTCATGCACACGGCCAGGCGACGGGGTGGGGTGGGGGTGGGGGGGGGGTGTCAGAGAGAGAGAGAGAGAGAGAGAGAGAGGTGACTCGGCATATTCTCCATCTTTCTTTCATTTATTTTCTCTTTCTCTTAAGGACACGTACCCTATGTCCTTCCTTGTCCGCCCCTGTCCTACCCAGTCACCTTATTCTACCCTGTCTTGTCCTACAGTATCCTGCCTCTTTATAAAGATTTTTCCTTCTCTTTTCTCTTAATCAATACTTTCTCTTCATCCTTCATTTTTGCATTATATCCTTTCTTTTCCTCTATCATTTCCCAACCCTAAGCTAACCAACCCAATCTACCCAGTACCCTACCTTACCTTAACTTACCCATACCCGTCCATACCTTATCCATGCATCTCATATTTAGCTCATCTCACTCTTTCTCTTTGCATGTAACCCTTCCTTTCCTCCCTTAATCCCCTACCCTAATCTAACCAACCTTATCTGCCCCTCACCCTACCTTACCTTACCTTACCTTACCTTACCTAACCATACCCAGCCTTACTTTCTCCATACACTTCATATCAAGCTCATTTTACTCCTCCTCTTTGCTTATAACCCTTCCTCTCCTCCCTTCTTCCCCTTACCCTAACCTAACCAACCCTATCTACCCCGCACCAAACCTTACCATACCTTACCGTGCCCATACCCTCCCATACCCCGCCATACCCTCTCCATCCATCTCATATCTAGCAGTCATCGGTGTCTCGTGTCCTTCTGCGGGTGTGAGGCGACTGCTGGTCCTCCTCGTCACCCAGCAGCGCCACCGCCTCGCCGTCCGGGTCGCCCTATAAGTCTTGCTTAGTCCCCGACTGCTGTCCGCCGCGCGCCATAAGTTCCTATTCGCCCCGCAGCCTCCCCGGACCCGACCCCTCCTTGCCCCATGCACCCCCCACGGCTAAATTAATAACGTCACGTGTCTGGAGGCCGGAGAAGGAGATAGAGGAGGAGGAGGAGGAGGAGGACTTGGTGTGGAGGAAAAAAAGTGTTTGTGTTGTAACCTTTTTCGTGTGTTTCATTTGGCGAATTTTTGCTACCCGGGTTATAGCTTCTCTCTCTCTATCTATCTATCTATTTCTCTTGCTCTCGCCCTCTCGCCCCCCCTCCTCCCCCTTCTGAAGTGTGGATATATATACGGTTTAGTGGACGCAGAGAGTCGGACAAAGGGAGGGAATATTGGGACCCTAAGTTCGTCATCTGTTTGCTCTGATTCTTATTCAAGTCTCGTTTCTCGTTTTTCTTTCTCTCTGGCTCTCACTCGTCCCGTCTCGTCTCCTCTCCCTCTCTCTGCCTGTCGTCCCCTCCTCCTCCTCCTCCTCCTCCTCTCCGCACACTCATTATTCCCTTAGAGTAGCTTCCCTCTCCCTCAATTTCCGCTGCCTTCACCCTCACCCCTGCCTCTTCGCGCTGTCGAGGAGTCACCGGGCTGTCCCTGTTCTCCTCCTTCTCTGTCCCCATCCTTCCTCTCCCTCCCGATCCGTTCTTTCTTTTCTCGCACTCATCTCGCACTTCTGATTCCGCCTCGCAGCCCATGCCTCCTTGACACTGTTTCTCTCGTGCCAAAATGAGGTTATGATGTATTGTTTTATGTTTCTCTGTCTTGTTATTAGTTCTGCTTCTTTCACTGGGATTGTTTCTCCTTATCGCTACAAACTATTGATGAGATAGGGAGTTCTCACTATGTCCTCTCTTTCTTCCATTTACTAATACATTCTTATAGCTACTCATACTTTCTCATATTTTGTCTATTTCCTATACCCCTGGACCCAAACATACACTTCCTTTCCTCCCCTCCTCCTTACCTCTCCGTCTTCCAATCCATACCATTACCACTGCTCCCTCCCCTTACTCTACCATATACTCATACCTCCTCATACTCGTCTCTCACCCATACCCACACACACACATACACGTTCCTCCCCTTCCCTCCCCCGCCTTCACTCCCTTTACAGAACCATACACTCATACATCCTCATACTCGGCCCTCTCCCATACATTTACACACATATACACGTATCCTCCCTTCCCCTTCCTTCCTTCTCTCTCTCCTCCACTCCTCGCCGCCGCCGCCACTGCCTTCTAAGCCCAAACACAAACGGTGGGCGTCGTGCTGGGTCAACACGGCACTGGTATTGAGGGTCGGTCGGGGAGGGCAGGCTTCAGACACCCATATATATCACGATCAGTCCCTAGCCCATGTCACTGCCCTCGCCCTCTCGTTCTTGCTCCTGGTGGCTTGGCGTTTAGTGTTTGTGTGAGGTTGGTCTGAGGTCGTGTTAGTATTGTTTTGATAGGTCTTAGGGTGTTCAGTTGGGTCTCGTCGAAGTCGTAAGCATATAGTTAGAGGGAGTGAAGGTTTGTCGTGTAGGGCAGGTGTGAGGTTGGTGTGATACAGGTTGGCGGTGGTATTACTATTGCTGTTGTAAATTTTAATGGGCTTCGTTGGGCCTTATTGGTGCCGTGAGTAGTAGACCAGAGGGAGTTGAGGGTTTTATATATGTTTTGACAAGGAGGAATGAACTGTTTAAGGACATTCAAACGAGGTAGTTGAGGATTTGTGTTCTTTCTCCTTCCCTTGCCTCACCACACACACACACAAACACACACATGAATAGACGGACGACCTGTGTGTGTTGGCATGTGTGTGCGTGTTTTATTTTCTTCCCGAGGATCAATATATCACATCGCTTATTGGCTACTCGAGTTCTCATTCTGCACGCGCGGCACACGGTTCGGTACCCATTTAGATAAGCGAGTCGGGTTGTTTGGACTCTTACTTCCTTCCCCTCCGTACAGCTGCTCCTCGTCTCGCGTGTCCCTCGTGAATGCTCCCCTTGCAATCTCTCTTATGTGGAAGCTGATAATAATTTCTACTCAATTACAGTGGAAACAATATACTAACCCTTCCTCTGAGTCTTTCCTATATAACTCCACACTGCAATCATAACATACAAACCCTTACTCCGACCCTTACCCCGAACCCTTCCTCTATAGCTCTGGGCTGCAATTTCCTTTAACGCATCTCGCAAACAGGTAACATTAAGCATCGGGGCTATTACACGATGATGCCCAGGTAAACACGTGAGGGAGTATGGGGATGAGGTGGTATTACGCGGTGCAGGGAAGCTTGGGAATGGTTTGTAATTATGAAAGGATGTTATTGGATTTAGTTTCATTTTTACTGACTCGTTTTGGAAGGGAGGAAGGACTTGAGTGGAGGAAGGGAAAAGTGGGTGAGGTAGAAAAGGGTCGCTAACACACACACACACACACACACACACACACACACACACACACACACACACGTTTTATGTTGAGTCTTTTGCTGAATCCATTTGGCCAGAAAGAAAATAGTGTCTTGGGAAGTTCTCCTTGTTATTATCATTATTATTATCATTATTATCCGCTTAACATTAGTGGAAGTGTATGTATTTCCAAGCTCTGCGTTCATCCATCTCCTGAATATAAAAATTGTAAGCCTTTTAAGATCAAAAATACCGTTAAAAGGAGCAGAAGAAAGAGGAGGAGGAGTGCATACAAAACTTGGAACAAACAGAATAGTAAAGAAAAGAAGGATAGAGAAAGGGAGAGAAAAGGAAGGTAGAAATCCAGAGCAGACAGAAAAAATAATTTGCAGGTAGGAAAAAGGAAAGAGGAGAGAGAGGAAGAGGGAAAAGAAGATATGAGAGAGAGAGAGAGGAAAGGAATGAAGGTAAGAAGAGGAGGAGGAGGAGAATAGTTAATACATGCAACGATAAGAGAGTGAAAGAGGAAAAAGAGATGCATTCGTGTAGTAGACATGTTTGATTTTGGTTCTTAACTCGTTTGCTGTAAGAATTTGTCTGAATATAGGGTATAGGGTGTATAAGGTATAAGGTATCTGGTATAGGGTGAGAAGCAGAGCAGCAGGAGGAAGAGGAGTACGGTGTCGGGCATCCCCCATTAGCAGGAAACTCGGGGCCGGGAAGGGAAGGAAGGTGCTGCGAGGGTCTGAAAAGAAGAGAAACACAACACCGCGGCCACGATTTCCTCCTCTCCTCGCTACCACCGCCACACTCACCCACACTCTGCCACACTCTATTCACTCCCGACCACCATATTCACGACGCCACACTCAGCCACACCACACCACACTGTTTTTCACCCCCGGAGCCCCTTTTCCTTCACCACCACTACCATTACCACCACACTCAACCACACTCTGCCACACTGTTTTCACCCCCGGAGCCTCTTTTCCCTTCACCACTACCACCACCACCACACTCAGCCACACTGTATTCACCCCCGGAGCCTCTTTTTCCTTCACCACTACCACCACCACCACACTCAGCCACACTGTATTCACCCCCGGAGCCTCTTTTTCCTTCACCATCACTACCACTATCACCACACTCAGCCACACTTAACCACACTGTATTCACTTCTAGAGCTTCTTTTTTCCTTCACCACCAATACCATTACCACCATATTCACGACGCCACACTCAGCCACACACACTCAGTTACAACACACCACACTGTATTCACTCCCGGAGCCTCTTTTTATTCTTTCACTATCACCACCATCACCACGCTCACCACACCACACTCACAACACCAGTTTATTTTGAGTGGCTCCGGTTATACTACTCCGTTTTCTTTGCAACCAACTTTATTTGTTTATATATTTTTTTTTTTACTCCTGTGTTGATCTCGTTCTTCTATCCCTCGTTTATCCTGTCCTCGTCTTCCTCCTCCTACTCTAACTTCTCCCTTCCTCTCCACCATCTTCAACTCTTTTCCGTCCCTCCTGCAGCCCTTCCTACGAGATTCTAAGGCTACGTGTATATTTTTTTATCTAGAGTTTATTTCTTCATGTTAATCTCGTTTTTCTATCCCTCTTTTCTCACTCTTCATCCTTTTCATCCTCATCTCACTCACTTCTCCCCTTCACTCACCTTCAGCTCCTTCCCCGTTCCTCCTTCAACCCTTCCCCTAAGATCCTAAGACTGCCTCATTAACCCTTTTTTCGATCCTTTGCACAGCCAGTTTTAAGACTCCGGTAATCCTCCCCAAGACCGACATTTCCCAAGAGTATTAATCCCTACGACAGGACTTCCCTCTCTCCCTCCTCCCGAATTCCCCGTGACCGTGCATCAGCGTCAGGAGCGAGGCGAGTCCTTCCCTCCGTCAGCAGATTAGTGATGTTATCTCCCTGATGGATTGTGGGGGACAGGTGTTCTCGATCCTGCACCTGGCGGAGGTCATTAATCCGTGTGACTCCTTCCTACCCGCTGACGAGACTCGGGGACATGAATAACCCGTCCCAGAGGCGATTCATCAAGGTGTTAATTGCTACCTCTACTGACGCCGGTGGTTACTCCTGCTCCTCCCCACTTAATGTCCCTCTGTCTAGTTTCTCCTCCTCCTCCTCCTCCTTCTCACTTGCTTCCCCTATACACCTGTCCACCGCCACATGCTTCATTAAGTCTCATTCATTCAAAGTCACGAAGGTAAACAGAAGGTGAGATATTTTTCCGTGGTTACCTGTGTGGGCCGGTATACAGGTAAGGTGTGTGAGGGAGGGAGCGGGGTCTGGGTAACGACGGAGGCAGGTAAACAGACCGATCTTTGCGAGACAACTTTTTCACCAGACATCAAACGGCGATAAGCGTTGGATTCCTGGCAGCCTTGACGGAGCCGCTGCATTGCCAGGCCAGTTTTACGCGGGTTATTGTTCGAGTGTTTGGCGGCCGGCGCGGTGGTTGTAAGCTTTCGGGTTCTGTGTTTTAAGGGTTCTAAGTCACCGGTTAATCGTCCATCACTCCTGTTTGTGTGTGGGTATGTGTGGAGGAATGGATCCCTCTTCTCTTTCGGGTGGTTTTTGCTCTTTTCTTCATTATGTCCAGTTAAGGCAAAGTCATCGAGGCAGTCCTGTGTTGCGTTCCTCTGGCCCGTAGTTTCCACCATCCTGCGAGCCTTAATACCTGCCCGCGTCGCTTTAATCACCATGTTTGGCACCGCTCACACTCCCTCCCCGCGGCGCACCTGCCAAAGGATTCCAAATGGTCCCAATGCAGTTTCGTGTCCTGAACGTTGTTGCGCAAGACCCGTCAGTCAGCTTGAAGACTAAATTTTTGCTTCATTTACACCATTTTTCGCGTCTCACTTTGCGCCGGGAAGCAGCTGTCGCTCTCTTCATTAGCCGGACGAGGCGGTTACTGCTAGCTTGATGGCCGGCAACTAAGGGCGATTTGGGGCTTGCTTTGAGGAGGAATGACGCCGCTAAGACTCCAGTCGTTAGGATACTAGAGGAGCTTCGTGGGTAAAGTTGTCACTAAGCTGTAATAGCCCAACCACACCGCATTACACCAAGGACACTCCATTGTTTACTAGAGGAACCGCGTGGGCCAGGTCATCCTTAAGCTGTAATATCGCCCGCCACACTGCATTACCAAGGGCTCTCCAATGCTTGTCTGCCTCGCCGCGGCTGCTCACACACGCCCACTCGCCCGTCCACCTCCCTCCGCCTCCCGCTGCCTCCGGCCCTGCGCTCGTTTGTTACTCGGCCACTCACGCGAAACAGAGAGAACCGACTCGAGTAACGACGGGACCAAGTTTGTGCCACGCAAGACCTGAGCGGCGGTGTTCAAGGGGACCAACTCA
This sequence comes from Eriocheir sinensis, assembly GCF_024679095.1. Classification (NCBI taxonomy): domain Eukaryota; kingdom Metazoa; phylum Arthropoda; class Malacostraca; order Decapoda; family Varunidae; genus Eriocheir; species Eriocheir sinensis. The sequence goes on along the minus strand of NC_066547.1, from coordinate 2,412,640 downwards.
GGAGGGAACCCGATACTGTTGCTGCTGCCGGGCGGGTGTTTATGAGGCGTGAAGTTGGGTTGTGAAGGGCAGGATTACGTTATTTTAGTGTTATGAGGCATAGAGACCTAAAAGAGTTATGAAGTTAAAGACCCAAAAGAGGCTATATTAGTGTTATGAATTTGAGATCCAAGAGAAACATCGCTATCTTGTTGTTTTCATTTACTTTGGTTCTGTTGAAGGCCTCCCTCTCCTTCCTCGTACAGTATTCTTGCGTCATCGGTGCCGCGCTGGTGAACACTCTCAGATAATTAATTGGGTTTGTTTGTCCCTCAGCGCGTGTGGAATTTACATACATCTGCAAGAGGTGGCACTGGGGTCGCTGGTTTGCATGTTTTCAGGCAGTGGAACGCTTCTCTTGCACTGATTTCGATCCCACACGCTTGTTTTAAGTTAGATCGTATCCGTGTAATCCCCCTTTGCATCTTTGGCTTTACATGCGTCTGCAAAAGGAGCCGCTGTTGTCTTTGGTTTTCATGTTATCAGGCAGTTGAACGCTTTTACTGCACTGGTTTTGATTCCTTACACGCTTGTTTTAGGTTAGATCGTATCCGTGTAATCCTCCTATGTACCTTGGTCTTTACATACGTCTGCAAAAGGAGCCGCTGGTGTCACTGGTTTTCATGTTATCAGGCAGTTGAACGCTTTTACTGCACGGGTTTCGGTTCCTTACACGTTTGTTTTCGGTTAAGTTAAGGTAGCTCCGTGTAATCTCCCTACAGACTTTGGGCTTTACATACATCTGCAAAAGGTGGTGCTGTTGTCTGGTTTTCATGTTACCAGGCAGTGGGACGCTCCTGGTGCACGGGTTTCGGTTCCTTACACGTTTGTTTTCGGTTAAGTTAAGGTACATCCGTGTAATCGCCCTTATACACCGAACTTTGTATTAGGGTCATGCATCATCAGGGATACACAACACTATGATGTATCCACTAAGGGCCCCGAGATACACAACACCACATGATGTATCCAGCAAGGGCCCCAAGTGGAGTGTTCCCCGAAGAAGAGCCAGCCCGGTATTCGCTGTCCCATTCATTCCCTCCTGATGGTTTAGCTCATCAAGCCGGCTCTGTAATCTTGGGCAAGGTGTGTAATTGTGAGGTGCAGTCCTGTACGCTCCGGCTCACCCCTCACGCAGTTATGGAGCAGCTTAGAGGCGGCAACGGGGAGGGGAGAAAGGCCGAGGAGGAGGCGAACAGAGTGACACCTTGGAACTGGAGAGCGACAGGGTTGGGAGGCGAGGATGTTTAACTAAAGGGTTGGAGACGGGACACGTAAACATATGCATTACATTTTTGGTGATTGTAGTAGCTTCGAGAGGGAGGATGAGTGGGGGAAAGTAAACACAGGGAGCATAATGAAAGGAAAATAAACTAAGAAAGGGGAGGGAATGAGAAAGGGAAGAGAAGAGAGAGGAAGAAGACAAGGACGTGAAGGGGCATGAGAGTGATGACGGTAGCGTGGGAAGAGGTAAGAGAGGACCCATTATTTACCTTTCCCATTATTTCCACGTAGATAAACACAGGCTGAGGGAAAGGGTTGAGTTAGTACGTCTTCCCGTCCCTCTCTGCACCTAGTTATGACTCTCCGTACACAGGCTAAGGGAAAGGGGTTGTGTTATAAAAAAAATACGCCCTTCCTGCCCCTCTCTGCACCTACATAGCATTGACTCTCCGTGCATTGGCTAAAGAAAAGGAGTTGTGTTAGTTTGTGCCTCTTCCAATTCTCTTTCTATCTCTTTTCTGTTTACTTATTGCTGTGTCTCCCTTCGCTTAACTTTTTATTTTCACTTTCCTCCTCTATATACTTTTGCCTCTTCCCTCGTGTGTGTGTGTGTGTGTGTATGTGTGTGTGTGTTTGTGGATTTTCTCTAACTTATACACCTGGCGACGACTCCGCGCACTAATCAACGGCCCACTTACCCACAACACCCGACCGCCGCCAGGTAAGGCTATCGCGTAGGGAGGTCAGAGCGGATCCGATTTCGGCTCTATAATTATTGGCGTCCATCTAACACTTAGCGGCCGTGTTATGTTTAGCCGTACTACTTGGCGCGGCCGGCGAGACTGAGCCAATTACCGCCGCCGTGTAATGCATGGGTCGGGTTGAGGATGGTCGGGGCGGGATGGAGCGAGGCGGGTGTGTCCTTGCCTCTGCCCCCTTCGCCCCGTTCGATGCTCCCTGATTTCGGGTCCGCTGGCTCTGTTATCTGACGGAGCATCTCCCCGCGGGGCACGAGGAGGGGAGGCCGGGGGAGGGACTGGTGAGGTGAGGAGTGCATGGGAAACGACATGAATAAGTTAGAGAAATTACACACACAAGAGAGAGAAAGAAACCGCAAGTAGGTGTAAAAAGTGAAGCGGGGGAAAAAGTTGATAAGGTAATGGGAAACGAGATGACATTATAAGTTATAGAAAATACACACACACGAGACACCACAAGTAGGAGTAGAAAGTGAAGATTAAAGGGGAAGTTGAGAAGGTAATGGGAAATGAGATATAACTGAAAGATAGAGGTTACAGATATGAGTTAAAGGAAATACGTAAATAGAAATAGAAAAGGAAGTTAAGAGAAGGGAGAGACAGCGATTAGTAAACAAAGAAAAGATATAAGTTAGATTTAAGAGAGAGAGAGAGAGAGAGAGAGAAACGTACATAGAAATAGGAAATGAAAACAAAAGACGAAATTAAAGAAGGGAGACACAGCACTAAATAAAACAGAAGAGAGTTGGAGGAGGCAAGAAAAATCAGCAGGTACGAAGGTAGGGCGGCAGAGGCTGTGCGCTCCACGGTGGTCCGCAATTAGAGTGACCCTCGAGGGACTGTAAATTACATCTGGCAAGCTGGCGGGGCTCAGGGTGTTCCTTGGTGAGCCGGGTTAGTGTTGTTGTTGTTGTTATTGTTGTTAGTGGTTGTTGTGATTGTGGTTGTTGGTGGTGTTTGTGTTGTTGTTAGTGGTGGTGATGCTGATGAGTGCTGTTCTGTTGTTGTTGTTAGTGGTTGTGATTGTGCTTTTTGTTGTTAGTGGTGGTGGTGATGGTGGTGAGCCTGCTGTTCTGCTGAAAGAAGAGAAGTGAGACAGAAAAAAAAATAAAGGGGAAAACAGGAGAGGGCATGTAAGTTCTCATTAGCAAGAAGTTAAAGAAATATACGACTGGTGGAAAAGGAGGAGGAAGAAGAGGAAGAAAACGGGAAAGGAGGAGTGCAAGGGAAAGAAAGAGAGGGACAGTAGAAAGGAACATGGAAGGTCTGATTGGCAAGAAGTTTTTATGAAGCAAAAGAAACGCGAAGACAAAAGGCGTGGTAGGAAAAAGAAAAGGAAGTGAGTGGTAGAGGAGAGCGAAAGGGACCCAGGAAAAGAATACAACAGTGTTGGTGGTGTTGCTGCTGGTGATGATGATAGTGAAAATGATGGGGGTAGTGGTGGTGGTGGTATATTCTCATCTACTATTGTTTTTGTTGTAGGTTTGTTGCTCCTATGATAATCTAATCGTGCGGTGAACCCATTTATAAGCCTCATCACCAGACAGATCGACAGTTTACAACGAACAAGGTTTAGTCACACCATAGTCGACGGTTGGTTACATAACTCTTCCTCGTGGAGCAGATCTCGGGGCCTGTGGCGGGCTGTTCACCTCCTGGGACATGAAACGGCCGCCTTGCCCTCGTCACCACAACCACCCCCTCCGGTGTCACCTCGGGCACTGACATATCAAGTGTGTCTCAGCTGGTGGGTGGATTGACGGCGTCACCTACATGGGCATTGGCTTGTCCTTCCCACTGTTGTTGTTGTTGTCTTTTTACAGGAAAGGCTAGACATAAGTTACATATAAGTTGCAGATATATTACAGATAGAAGAAATACACAGACACAAGAGAGGGGAAAAACGTTCGATGGCAAAAGCAATAAAAAAGCAGAAAACTGGAAACAGAAAGGAGTGGCCAGATGAGTGGTTAAATTTCTGATGGAGAAGTGTTTGATACTCAGCACTGTTCGACGTCCTGTTCCCGTACAAGAATACAGAAATGAATGGCCAAAAGAGAGGTTAGTTTCGAATAGAGAGGTGTTTTACTACTCCTCTCTGTTCGGCGTTCTATTCCCGCAAAAGAAAGCTGAAATAAGTGGCCAGAAGAGAGGTCAGTTTTGGATAGAGAGGTGTTTTAATACTCCCCAATGCTCGACGTCTTACATACACACTAACCGGCGAGTGAGAGAGGCCAGCGACCCCATAGCCACACACCACTCGCAACGTATCCCAAGTCAATAGTCCCAAGAAAGTTAAAAATCCTGTAGTTTTAAGAGGAACCAACGTGAAAGGAAGGCGTGTATGTTCTGTACTTTTCAACTCCTCCAACAAGGCACTTAAAAATAGACGAATTGAGTGAGTCTAACCGCTCAGAGAAGGAGACAAATAACGCTGCCCCAGATAGGTTCCACAAAGGGATCGAGGAGGGTAAAAGATAACAATAAAGAGAGGAATACAAAGACGGACCAACCACACGCGTTCAGAGGAGAGATAAAAGATAAACAAAAAGCCAGACGAGCCGAGGCGACGCGACGGAAAAAACAAATAGAAAGACTTGAAGGACAAAAGACAAAACAGATACAAGGAAAATAGACGCACTAACTAAAGACAACAAGACGGCAACAGAAAGGGGCCCAGGGACACGAAGGGACGCCAGACAAAGGGCGGACCGACACGACCTCACCTCAACGCTAACTACTTCACCTGCCCTGTCTTACTTAACCTTGCCTAACCTAACCTAACCTAATCTAACCTAACCTTATCTTACCTTACCTTGTCTTGCCTTGCCTAACCTCACCTTGCCTTACCTTACTTTGCCTTACCTTGCCCTGCCCCCAACACCCCCTTCTTCTTTTCGTCCTCCTCCTTTTCCTCCTCCTCTCCCTCATCCTCTTTTTTACACTTTTCTTCTGACTTTTCCTCCTCTTAATCATCCTCATCCTACTACTTGTCTCCACTTCTTCCTCTTCTTCCTTCTCCTCCTCCTCCTCCTTCTTCTTCTCTTTCTCCTCTCCTCTCCTTTGCTTTTTCCATCCTCTTTTTCCTCCTCCAGCTCATCCTACGACTTCTTAACCTCCTCCTCCTCCTCCTCCTATTCTTCCTCTTCTTCCTCATCCTCTAATTCGCCTTTTTCATCCTCCTTTTCCTCCTCCTGCTTATCCTACGACTTCTTACCTCCTCCTCCTCCTCCTCCTGGGCAAAAACGGCGCCTCCTCTAAACTATTAGGAGCGGGTGAGCGCCGGAACACGCCGATTTATCTCGCGGGGGGGACGAGGAGACAAGTAATGGGTGTCGCGCATTCATCTCGCGGCGTCATTAGCATCGGAGGCTGAGGACGCCGAGAGGGAGGTTGTTAGTGGTTGTCGCCTCCTACTCCTATCCCTCCCCCTCCTCCCCCTGCTCCTCTTCTTCTTCGCCTTCTTCCTCGTACTCCTACTCCCGCTGCTCCTTCTTCTACTCCGACTTCTCCTCTTCCACCTCCTCTTTTATTATTGTTGCTGTTGCTGTTGCTGTTGTTCTGCTTCTTTTTCTTCTTCTTTATCTTCTTCTTCTTCTTCTTCTTCTTCTTCTTCCAACTAACCGACTCTACTTGCTTGCGTCTCATTCCTCTAAAACCCTCCTCTTTTTCTGTTCTTTTTTTTTCATTTCCTCTTCCTCTTCTTATTAGTTTTATTGCCATCTTCCTCACCTCTTCTTTTTCCACTCCTCTTGTCCCTCTTCGCTATTTTTCTTTCTACTCCTTTCTCCTTCCTTTCTATCTTTTACCTTGCATATTCCATCTCTCTTTCTCTCTTCCTTGTCAATTGTCTTTCAAAGTTAGTATTTCAAGATGTTATCTACTCTTTTTCCTTCACCTTCTCCTCCTCTTCCTCCTCCTTCGCCTAGGCCAGCATCACCTACCTTTAAAACCCACAAACCACGCCTATGTAATTTTCAGCCTTTTATATTTACTTTTTCTTTTGCTCTTCATACTGTTTTCATCCCACAACACCTTCTCTCTTCTTCCTCCTATTCCTCTTCCTCCTCCTCTTCTTCCTCCTCATCCTCTCCTTTGCCTTTTTCATCCTCCTTTTCCTCCTCCTGCTCACCCTACGACTTCTTACTTCCTTTTAATTTCGGTTTGATGGCGTGGAATTCGCCTTTTCTTTCTTTCCATTAGCGGTTCATTCCTCGCGTCACGCCTTTCTCTTGTTTCGATGTCTGACGCGTCGGGGATAAGACAGACACAGACAGGTAGGTAAAGGTAATTAGTCAGTGTCCTCGTGAAGATAGGAAAGGTGAGAAGATCAGTGTTAGAGCCAAGAACCATCCTGTCTTTCCTTTCCCTTCTCCCTTATCCTCATACCCCTTCCTTCTTCCAGTTTCTCTCCCTTCCTTTCCCTCTCTATCCCTTGTTCTTTTTCTCCTTTCCCTTCTCCATATTCTCCCTCCTACCTCCCTTCCTTCTCTCTCTTCTCCCTTTTCTCTCTTTTTCCCTTATCCCCCTCCTTTCTTCCTTCCTTTCTCTTCCTCCTCATTCCCTTTTCTCTCTCTTTCGCTCTCGTTCTCGCTCTCTCACCCTTTCCTCCCCTTCCCTTGCCTCCCTCCCCCTCCCTTCCTCCTCTCTTCCTCCCCCTTCCCTTCTCTCTCTCTCTCGTTCTTCCTTCTCTCTCACCCTTTCCTCCCCCTTCCCTTGCCTCCCTCTCCCTCTCTTCCTCCTCTCTTCCTCCCCCTTCCCTTCTCTCTCTCTCTCGTTCTCCCTTCTCTCTCACCCTTTCCTCACCCTTCCCTTGCCTCCCTCTCCCTCCCTTCCTCCTCTCTTCCTCCCCATTCCCTTCTCTATCTCTCCTTTTAGCTTCTCCCTCTCCCTTCCTTTTTATCTCCCTTCCCCTCCCTTCCCTTCTCTCTCTATCTCTCGTTTGCTCTCTCGCTCTCGTAACCAGTCTCGCCCGCGGCCCCGGTATGCGTTCTTGTCAGGCCTTCTCCTCGTCCCTCCCGAAATATTTACCTGACCTTAATTAGCAGATCGGCCCGCGGTGGGTGAACAGGTGAAGGAAGCGTCGGGTGCCTCCTCCTCCCCTTCCTTCTCCTCCTCCTCCTCTGTTTCCCACCGCCTACCTGAGAGAAAGAAAAAGTAAAAGTCTTGTTGTACTCTGGGAGCGGGAGAAAAAACGTTAGGGAATTTAAGTCTGGGAAAAAATCTAATAGTTAAGGAAATGTTTGGAATTGTCCTCATCGTTCTACGGCCATTAGCGAGCGTTTTGATTTGCCTTCATTTGCATACCGGGTCGAGTTGTTAGTGTTTTTTTTTTTGTGTGTGTGTGTATTTTTTTCTCCTTTTTAGGATGGTTGAGAGGAAGCGGTGGGAAGATGGAGAGATGAGAGAGAGAGAGAGAGAGAGAGAGAGAGAGAGAGAGAGAGAGAGAGAGAGAGAGAGAGAGAGAGAAAAAAAAGCAGAAAGAAAACGGAAAAAAATAAGAAAATGATTGTGTGAGATGAAAGAATGAAAAAAAAGAAAGAAAGAAAGAAAAGAAACAGAAAGAACGAGAGAGAGAGAGAGAGAGAGAGAGAGAGAGAGAGAGAGAGAGAGAGAGAGAGAGAGAGAGAGAGAGAGAGAGAGAGAGACAGACAGACAGACAGACAGACACGTAGTACAGGCGCCCTATAACCCGAGGGGACAAGGTGTAGAGAATCTCACATGCAATGCTTCTGTTGGTTATGATGATGATGACGAGGAGGAGGAGGAGGAGGAGGAGGAGGAGGAAGAAGAAGAAGAAGAAGAAGAAGAAGAAGAAGAAGAAGAAGAAGAAGAAGAAGAGGAGGAGGAGGAGGATGGCGTGTGATATACTTCGTTCAACCTTGGAGGAAGATAATCGCTCAAGAAGAATGAAAGAAGAGGAGGAGGAGGAGGACAAAAAAGGATGTGTTGTAATACTTTGATCCTAATTGTGTTGTCAGCGCCGCGTGTTTCTGGTCGGAGATAATTGCCTGCTCGCCGTTCAGAAATCCGCTTGCCTTATCCCGATGCATGCAGAACCTTCACGGATGGTCGCGCCCTAATGTGATCCTTCTACGACCATCCCCTTTTTTTTCTATCGTCTTCATTCCTCTCAATCTCCTACTTGATTTTTTTTATCCTCCGCTCTTTCCTCTTCGTTCTCCTTTCTACTTATTTTCTCTTATTGTGCTTTCCTTGTTCTGGTCTTTATTATTTTCTGCTCCTCTCTTTCCTTTTCGTTCTCCTTCCTACTTATCTTATCTTATTGTGCTTTCCCTGTTCTGTTCTTTATTTTTCCTGCTGTCTTCATACCTCGCCTCCTCTTTTTTGTTCTCCTCCCCTCTCTCATCTCCTCCTATTCCTGTTTGTTTTCCTTCTTATTCCCTTTTTCCTGTGTTTTCTTTACTCTTAGCTCCTCCCTCTTTCACTTTCTTCTTTTTCCTTCATCCCTCTCTCCCTCCTTCTCACCCTTCTACTCCTCCGCTTCTCTTCCTCCATATCTCACACTTTCCTCTCACACTATTTTCTTAACTCACCCACTTGCCAACTCTTCCCTCTCTCCTTCCCTCCTTTTTCCTTCCTCCCTCTCTCCCTCCTTCTCACCCTTCTACTCCTCCGCTTCTCTTCCTCCATATTTCACACTTTCCTCTCACACTATTTTCTTAACTCTCACTCACTTGCCCACTCTTCCCTCTTTCCTTCCCTCCTTTTTCCTTCATCCCTCTCTCTCACGCCTTTCCTTTCCGTCCGTCCCTTTCCTCTCCCTCTCTCACATATACTCCACAGTGCTTACTATTCTATTCTGTCCCCCTTACCTTCTCTCCCTCACCCTCTCCCCTTTTTTTTTCCTTCAGTCCCTTCCTTCCTTCCTTCCCTCGCCGCTGCTCTGGGCCTGAAGGGATTTGCTCCGAGGATGAACTAAACTCCAACAACTGGCTGGAGGGGAAGAAAAAATTTAGAGTGTTGCCTTGGCTTGGTTTTTAGCACTCGCCTGCCACATAACTCCCATAATAAGTTGAGAGTATTGCTGCCCAACTGCTTGTTATTGCAGACGGGAACCCACATCATCGTCGTCTGAGTGGCAAAGCTCACCGCGCACTTAACTCACTTTTTCCTCTCCTCCTCCTCCTCTTCCTCTTCCTCCTCCGTCGCACACACAATTGCCCGTCGCGCGGTTTAATAAAAATCCGACTTGCGGTGACGATGCTTTCCGGCCACGATGCAGCGTTTGTGGGCGACGTTGTATCGTGTGGGTGTGGGTGTGGGAGCCTCGAGCGCCAACCTAAGAGGGGAAGAAGGAGGAAAAGGAAGGAAAGAAGGAAGGCATAGAGAGGGATAAAGGAGCGAGTGAGCAGGGAGGAAGGAAGGAAGGAAGGCATGCAAGACGAATGAGGGATGACGGGACTAGCGATTGAGGGTTGTTGATGGCGCTTCTTGGGTTCTTGCTAGCGTCCCTTCGCCCCCCTTCCCTGCCCGCCCTTTGCCCTGTGGTGCGCGCCTGACCGGAAGCTGAGGTCGCCGAACACGCGCGCGCCCACAAGAACAGACTTTTCGTGTGTCTTTATGAGCTCGATAAGTAGCGTGCAGACGGGCCTTGTTGGCGGGTTGAGTCTAAAGTCGGGTATTCTTCGACGCTTCCGACTCTCACATCCATCATTTCTACAGGCCAAGAGAGAAGTTAAATGTGTTCTTATGACTGTTTCTTCACGTTCTTATAACAGAAGTCTGGGCACACTACCTTCAGGGTCTTAAAACTACCCATGGAAAGACTTACAACTCTTACGAAATCCTTATTAGATATGTGTAGTTCACGTCAGTTACTTCTACAGGCCAAAAGCGAAGTAAAAATGTGTTCTTATAGGGTGCTTTTCCACGTTCATATTACAGAAGCATTTCACACTACCTATATGGACTTAAAACTACCCATTGAAAGACTTACAACTCCTACGAAAGCCTTGTTAGATATACGTACTTGGGGGTGGTGGTGGTGATGGTGGTGGTGGACGCTGAAGGGCTGAAGGCACGGCGGGGAGGCTTAATGAGGAGATGAGCCGTGTTACCCTAAAGGGACCTTAATGCAACCTGTCATGAAGCAGCCGAACGCGCCATCTCGTCCCAGATAAGCGCGTTTCCACTCCGGATAACGCGCTTCCAAAAGACTTCGTTACCGCTGGCGATGACTGAGAGCGAGGAGGAGGAGGAGGGGGAGGGAGGAAAGGTTTGAGATGAGCAAGGAAAGGAAGTAAAGAGGGACAAGGTAAAGGAATAGGGTAAGGACAAAGGAAAGAGAAGGAAGAGAGGGAATGAGATGAGCAAACAAGGAAGTGGAGAAGGACAGGGAAAGCGATTTAGGGAGAACAAGAAAGCAAGGAGAGGAAGGAGGAGGGATCAAGAAGTGAGGGAGAACAAGATAATGAAGGAAGAGGGAGTGAGGAAGAAAACTGGGGATAGAGGAGGGAAAGGACGTGAGAGGTGAAAGGACTGACAATGAAGGAGGAGAAAGAAAAATGGAAAGGAAGAGAAGGGGAGCATAAGAGGGTGAGAAAGTGAGATGGCTAGCAAGGAAAGGAAGAGGAAAAACAGAAAGAGAAATGAAGGGAGTGCGTAAGAGGGTGAGGCAACTATAAGGGAGGAAAGGAAAGAGGATGAGGAAGGAAGGGAGGGAGGGAGGGCATGGCGTGTTTAACTCCCTACTTGGTGATGTTCTCCCTGAAAAAAACTCAGAGTGCATAAAAAGACCAAGGCAATGAGTCGGTGTGTTTGGACAAGTAAGGATCTTTTTCCCTCCCTTCCTCCCTCCCTCTCTCCCTGTCTCTCTCCTTCTCTTACCCCGAGGCTGAGGAAGTACATGGAAATGGTATGGGCGTAATGAGAGAGAGAGAGAGAGAGAGAGAGAGAGAGAGAGAGAGAGAGAGAGAGAGAGAGAGAGAGAGAGAGAGAGAGAGAGAGAAACCACAGAGCACCTCTTTTTCTCTCTTTCCTTATATCTCTCTTTTGACTTTACATGCACCTCTCTCTACCCCTTTTCCTCCTCTTCTTTCCTCCCTCCCCTTCCCATCTCTTTCCTCCCTCCCCTCCCCATCTTTTCCTCCCTCTCCTCCCCTTCTTGCCCTCCCCTCACTCCCTCTTACCCTCCCTACCTCTCCCTCTCTCCCGCTTCACCTGAGGGGCATCGCTGATCACCTCGCTAATGGCCCCGATAACTCGTCTCCTTCAGGTTGTTTTCGCGGGCTAATCACGCTTGTTTACCGCCTGCTTACCTTCCCCTCGGCGCAGTTACCTGGAGTTACCTGAGGCTTTTGTTTTCTGCTTAGCGCCGATTAGGTCTGATTGGTAAGGAGTTTGGGTGCTGTGAAAGACTCAGGAAAGAAAGTCGGAGAGGAGGAGGAGGAGGAGAAGGTTGAGGAAATATAGAAAAATGAGGCGTGAGATGGGTGAAGAAAGAGGGGGAAAAGGAAGGGAATGTGTAAGAAAAAAGATTGATAAGAGAACGACTCGGGGGAAGAAGGTTTACGTATAAGAGTAAGAGGAGGAGGAAGAGGAGAAGGATGAGGATAAAAAAGATAGAAAATGAGGAATAAAAGGAATGAAGAGAGAGTGGAAAAAAGAAGAGAATATAGAAGAAATGAGTTTGATAAAGGAATTACGCGGAAAAAGAAAGAAAGAAGGTTAAGGGAGAGGAGGAAAACGAGGAAAAATAAAATAAAAAATAGAAAGGGAGGAATAAAAGGGATGAAAAGAAAGGAGAGTATATAGAAAAATAAGGGTATATATAACGTTAGGTTTAAAAAAAGGAGTTTGTGAAGTGAAAAGCAGGAAAAACACCGAATAAGAAGAGTGTGCGGGTGCGTGTGTGTGTGTGTGTGTGTGTGTGTGTTATTTGATTTCATTCCGTTTTTCTCTGCTTTGTTTGCTGTCAATTCGCTCATGTGAGGGTCCGTCTATTTGCCTTTTCTGCCTTTTGTTGCTGGCGAAGAAGAATCCGCGAGCCAGAAAATATTGGATAAAAAGGGGAGAAAAAATAAATGAATGGGAGGGAGAGAAATGGAAATGGCTGTGAAGAGAGAGAGAGAGAGAGAGAGAGAGAGAGAGAGAGAGAGAGAGAGTAATAAAGATGAAGAATATAAAAATACGAAAAAAACAAGCGACTCTTGGCAAGACGGAGAAAAAATGTTTGAAAATCCAAAAAAAAGTAAAAAGGAATCGCCATATATATTGAGAGAGAGAGAGAGAGAGAAAACAGGTGGTCTAAAAAACGAAAAACAAACACCTTTCTCACTAGTAACACCTTATTAATTAACTCTCTCTCTCTCTCTCTCTCTCTCTCTCTCTCTCTCTCCCCCCTCCCCAATCCCCCCAGCCGTGGGTTCGTGACTATAGGGTATTTAAGGGCATTGCTATTATTACAGGTATTAAAAAAGGGAGGAAGAGACGCAGGTAAAGAGTTAAACACGTGAATTAAAAAGAATAAAGGAGAGAGAGAGAGAGAGAGAGAGAGAGAGAGAGAGAGAGAGAGAGAGAGAGAGAGAGAGAGAGAGAAGGGAGCTAACAAGGTGAAAACATGGGTGAGAGAGGCGACTGAGGGTGGAAGGAAACTCGATTAAGAGGGTGAAGAAGAAAGAGGAGGAGGAGGAGGAAGAAGAAGAAGAAGAAGAAGAAGAAGAAGAAGAAGAAGAAGAAGAAGAAGAAGAAGAAGAAGAAGAAGAAGATTAGATAAAGAGGAGAAGAATAGCAAAAGAACAAGAAGAAAAAGAGAAAATGCAGGAAGAGGAGAAGGAAGGAAAAAATAAAATGAAGTGGATAAAGAAAATACAGTAAGAGAAGAAGGAGGAAGAAAAGAAGAAGAAAGATAACCGAAAAGAATGAAGAGAAAGAGACAGAAAAAAAATCAATAAAAGGAAAAGGAAAAATAATAAAGAAGAGAAAAAAAGGAGAAAGAACCACACAAGAGTAGTGGTTAAGAAAGATAAGGAACTATTCAGGACATTGGTGGTGGTGGTGATGGAGGTGGTGGTCGTTGTGGTAGTAGTGATGGTGGTGGTTGTGGTGGTGCAGTTATATATACCTTGAGGCAGTGTAGGGTAGGTATTACAGGCCTCAGCGTAGGGTAGATATTACAGGCCTCACGGGTTGGGGGCCTCGTGTGTACTGCAGCGTGGGGCCCAAATTCAGACTAAGACATGACCTAACCACCGCCGCTTGACACTAACTAAGAAGGATGCCCACTTAAGATGCATGTGTTCGGGGGTCCTATGCGGCGCCCTCCTTCCTTCCCTCCCTCCCTCTTTTTTGCCTTCTTTTCCCTCCCTCCCACTTTTTTTTAATATTTCTTGTCTCTCATCTTTCTTCCTTTTCCACCCTTCTTCCCACCTTCCTTCTTCTATCTCCCTCCCTCTTTCTTTCTTTCCCTTTCAGTTTCCTTGCTTTCCTTGCCTGTCATCTACCTTTCTTTTCCTTCCTCCGAGTTTCCTTCCTTTCTCTTCCTTCCACTTTCCTTCCTTTCTCTTCCTTCCACTTTCCTTCCTTTCTCTTCCTTCCACTTTCCTTCCCTCCCCTCCCCTCCCTCCTCTTACAACCCGGTCCCCCCTCCAACTCTCTCCCACCAAGAAATATGATGTCCAAGGAGGTGTGTGCTAGGAATTACACTCATAAATGACCTTCCCAATTTAACATTCTTCCCCCCTCGTTTCTGTCTTCTCCCCCTGCTTTTTTCTCTTCCTCCTCCTCCTCCTCCTCCTCCTCCTCTTCCTTCTTTCCCCCCCCTGCCTGTCCCTACCAGCCTTGTTCCTTGCTCCGTTTATGTATCGTCTGATTATACTGCCCTTCCGCCTTGTTTTAAGAGATTGAAATTTTTCTTGTTGTCTTCCGGGTAGGATAAAGAATATATAAATTAGGAGTACATTATTTTTATAGTTGATTTGTTTTAGTTATTATTTTTTAAGTTTGTGATACACCTTGCCTCTGTAAAAATGAAAATAAACATAGTCTGGATTTGAAGTAAGGGAAATGGAAAACACACACACACACACACACACACACACACACACACACACACACACACACACACACACACACACACACACACACACACACAGTAAAGCACAACCAAAGACACACACAAACAGACTGGCGTGGCGTGGCGAGGCGTGGCTTGCTTCCCGAGGTGCAGGAGGTGTGCGTGCGTGAGTGCGTGAGGGCCGGAGGGAAAATATATTCATGTTGTCAAGACGGAGTTGCTGCACCGTGTCCGCCCGTGTCAAGTGCCCCGTGAACGCCCCGTGAGCGCCCCATCTCGTGTGTGTCGGGGCAGCCAAATGCGAGGAGCACGAGTGAGCATCTGCGTGCGTGTGTGAATGTGCCCTCATGCGTGTGTGTGTGTGTATGTGTGTGTGTGTGTGTGTGTGTGTGTGTGTGTGTGTGTGCAGGCGGGAGAGTGGGTAATAGGGGGTAGGAAGGAGAAAAGGTGGGATGGTGGGGACTGGGAAGGTGGGTGGGTGGGTGGGGTGGGTAGTGTGTGAGTGTGTGTGTGTGTGTGTGTGTGTGTTGTGGGATCCATACACGGTTACGTAATGCCCTGCCTGGTGGGGGTGTACAGAGAAAGAGAAAAAGACAGACAGGCAGACAGACAGACACAGAGACATAAACATTCATCATTATCATCACCATCATAATCATCATCACTCACTATCACATTACTACGGGGCACACACACACACACACACACACACAAAACCCAACAAAGAAACAGAGACAAACACAGACAAGTAACGGAGAAAAAGAAAGACCTCAAACCCAGGGGCCGAACAGACACATAGGTAAGGCGCCCCCCGACACACCTTTCCCCGCCGTGTGTCACAGAGTCGCCGCCAGAGGGAGTCGCTGATCCTGGCGGGACGAGGCGGGGTCACGCAGGGCGCCGTGTGATCTCACCGGCCGATGACAAGCCTTCTGACACCTACGGATGACGATTACCAGCGACTTTCACCTGGTCTCTGCTCTCCCCTTCTTTATTCACCTTGTTTCCCCTCTCTTGACTCCCTCTTCCATCTTTCCTTTCTGTTTTCCGTTGCCATTCTTTAATTTAACTTGGTCTACATCTCTCCCTCCTCTACCTTTCCCTCTCTACAGATGAAGATTACCCGCGACTTTCTCTTCACCTTTTTCTCCTCTCTGTTGTCTCCTTCTTCCATTTTTCCTTCCTTTTTTTCTTTTTCCCTTTTTCCCTCTTTCTTCCTCCTCCACTTTGTTCTCCTTCTGTTTCCCTCTTCCATCTTCCTTTTCCTCTTTTTCCGTGTCCTTTTCATTTAACTTCTCCATCTCTCCCTCCTCCACCTTGTTCTCCCTTCTGTTTCCCTCTTCCATCTTCCCTTTCCTCTCTTTTCATTTACTTTCTTTCATTTAAGTTGATTTTCTTATGTTTCTCCTCCACCTTGTTCTCCCTTCTGTTTCCCTCTTCCATCTTTCCTTTCCCTTCTTCCTTTTCCTTCATTTCATTTAACTCGATTTCCTTCTCTCCCTCCTTCGTCTTTTTCTCTCCTCTGTCTCACTCCTACACCTTTCCTTCCCTCACCTTGATTCCACTGAACTTTGTCTCCCTCTCCCTCTCCTTTTTTTCCCCTTAACTTGATCGCCTCGTCTCCTTCCTCCATCTTGCTTTCCTCTTTGTCTCTCTTCTCTCCTATCTTGTCTTGTATTACCTTGATTTCCTTGTCCTTTCCATTCTTGTTTTCTTTTCTCCCTTGCCTTGATTCCTTCCTTTGTTGCTGTCTTTCTTTTCTGTCTTGCTTCTCTCCTTACACTATTTTCTATCATCTCTTCTTTATCCATCTCTATCCCATACCTTTCATTCTCTCTCTACCTTACCTCCTCCTTCCTTATCTGTCCCTCTCCTTACTTCTTCTTCCATCTAACCATCCTTTCTTTTCATCTTTCTTCCTCTCACCCTCTTTATCGACTTTCACCTTGTTTCTGTTCCACTCGATCTCTCCACCTTGCTATTCCTTCTCTCCACCTTTTCTCCACCTTTTCTCTCTTCCATCTCGTATACTTACCACTTTTTCTCTGATGGTCATATTTTACTCGTGTCTCCCCCTCACTTTCTACCTGACCCTTTTCCTTTCCCCTTCTAATCCAGGTGTTCCCTTCCCTCTAACTGCTGCTCACCTGATTCCCCTCCCCATTAACTGTTTCTTACCTTTTATTTTTAGTTTCCTTTTCCTTTCGACAGCCTATGTAAGTCTCCCTTCTGCAGTATTCCTTTTTTTAAATCTTTCCTTTCTTTATACGTCTCTTCTGCAGTCTTCCCTTTTTTAATACTATGTTTGTTTTATATTTTCTTTCCCTCAATTTAATTCCCTATTATTTCTAGCTTCATAACCATTCCACACAACCTTTCCTCTTTTCGTTTTTCCTCCTCCTCCTCCTCATTATTTCCTTGCCTTCTTTATCTCTAGTCCACCTTGCCTTCCCCTCTATCTTATCTTCTCCTTTTCTCCCCTGGCCCATCCTCTCTTTATCATTTTTTTCCACATTCTCCTACTCCTTTTTATCTTACCTCCTCCTCCTCCTCCTCCTCCTCCTACTCCTTGCCTTTCCTTCTTTTCTCCCTCCCCTTTCCACCTCGTCGTCCTCTGTATCTTATCTCTCCCCTTTCTATCTGCACATACCCTCCCTTCTTCCTTTCCTTGCTTCCCTCTCCTCCCCCTTACCTTACCTAACCTTCAACCTTACCTGGGCAGACTTTCTCCTTCTTCTCCTTTTTTTATCATGTGTTTGCCTCGTCCTCTCTCTTATCTTATCTCTCCCCTTTCTACCTGCACACAACCTCCCCTCTTCCTTTCCTTGCTTCCCTTTCCTCCCCTTTACCTTACCTATCCTTCAACCTTACCTGGGCAGACTTTCTCCTTCTCCTTCCTTTATCACTTGTTTGCATCGTCCTCTCTCCCTTCCTCGTGACCCGCAGCAAGGTTACGGCGGCTCAAGCTTCTAACTAATTATCTCTTCAAATTACATAGAAGGATGATCACCTCTCTCGTGTTTACGCTTCGGGTTTAGTTTAATTAGTCGAGCACGTGAGCTTGTAATACCGGAGTCTCCCAAGGTCAGTGTTCATTGGAGTTTTTTTATATTGTTTTTGTGTGGCGTCCTGGGTGTTGGTTCCGGGTGAGAGAGAGAGAGAGAGAGAGAGAGAGAGAGAGAGAGAGAGAGAGAGAGAGAGAGAGAGAGAGAGAGAGAGAGAGAGAGAGAGAGAGAGAGAGAGAGAGAGAGAGAGAGAGAGAGAGAGAGAGAGAGAGAGAGAGAGAGAGAGAGAGAGAGAGAGAGAGAGAGAGAGAGAGAGAGAGAGAGAGAGAGAGAGAGAGAGAGAGAGAGAGAGAGAGAGAGAGGATAGTGTTTTTTCTTTCATCCGTCAAAGCATCATTTCCGTCATCTTCCTTATGGTGTGTGTGAGTGTGTGTGTGTGTGTGTGTGTGTGTGTGTGCGTGTGTGTGTGTGTGTGTGTGTGTGTGCGTGTGCGTGAGGGCGTGTCCCGTGTCAAGGCAGGTGGCCCTGTATAGACAGGTGTGCCGCCCGCCAGCTGCAGGTGATACTGGGCTTGTGATGGATCGCGTTCACTCGTTCACTCCACCCACGCGGCCCCCTCAGCGTCTTCCTCTTCCACGACCTCCTCTCCTCTGTCTGTCTGTCTCTCTGTCCGCCACATCAGCCCTTCATCTTCTTTTTCTTGTTCTTTTTCTTCTTTGTTTTGTTATTGTTCCTATTTTCTTGTTCTTTTTTTGTTGTTGTTCCTGCTCCTCTTCTTTTTCTTCTTGTAACCCGCTCCTTTTTGTATCGCTTTCCTAGGTCTTTTTTTTTCTTCACTATGAACTGATCTGTTTTTTCCATATATTGTGCTTACAGTCTTTTATTTTCCTGTTTTCCTTTCCTTAGTCTCCCTCGCTTTTAGGTAACTCATTCTATCCATATTTTCCAAGCCTAGACAAACACACTCCTCAAGTCACCTAACAAACCCACTTTACACTCATCTGGTTAGCCCATCCAACCACACACACGCCCTCATCATCTTATCAACCCACACCTTTACCACGATGCACACGCCATGCCCACCGAAATACCCACACCACCTCCAGGCACCTCCCCGCCCCTTCCACCGCTCCCTCAGCTCCCTCGTGCCCAGACGCTATAAAAAAGCAACAAAGAAGTAATGTTTTTGTATCGGTAAGCGGGGCGAGGCGAGGCGAGGCAAGGGGCGGGAGTTTATCAGGCAATCATGACCGGGTTATTATTCCCCATTGCTGAAGGGCGTGAGGGACGACAGCGCGTGTGTTAGCGATAAGAATTAAAGGAACACTTCCACGGTAAGCTAATAACCCTGCGATAACCGGCACGAAGGGGGAGAAGGGAAGGGGGGAGAAGGTAGCACTAGAAGGGAGGGAGGAAATGAGGAGGTGGTAATAGGGAGGTGAATGGTGGTAAGGAGAGGAAATAGGGGCGGGGAATAGTCTATCCTCCTCCCCGTCCATTCCTCTCCCTCTCCACCCCTCACTCACTTGCCGTGGCCCCTACAGCCCCCCGTCACTAGGGCCGTCAAGGGGCATTAACGGGAGTGGTTAGTCTCCCATTCAGCGCCCCTTTCAAGACCCATGCGTGACGGGACCATTGCGGGCGTTATTCGGGGCCTGTGTGTGCTACCCTCCGCTGAGCACCTCAATGAGCCTGTTATCTTTACGCGCACGTCAACTGAGGAAGAGGAAACGAAGGAGAAGGAGGAAGAGGAGGAGATGGTTGGGGTAGTGGAGGAGGAGTGGTAGCGGTGGTTTTCGTGTTATATAAGGAAGTAAATTCTATATTGTTTGGATTTCCAGCAGGTGTCAGAGAGATTTTGCGATAATTTGTCTTTCTTTACTCACTTACCTTGCGTTTCATTGCCAAGGAGAAAGGTTACGAGGTGTGTGTGTGTGTGTGTGTGTGTGTGTGTGACTGTGTGTGTGTGTGTGTGTTTGCTTGTCCCCCTTCCCCCCGTCCCCTTGCTCCCTACACACACACAGTCACACACACACACGCTCACGCACCTCAGATCTAACCTTTCATCCACGCCGTGTCAAATGTCCGACAAAGACGTCAAAGGAAAGAAAGCAAAAGAAAAGTAAAATCGTACAATCCCTGCACCGGCGACCCCTCGACCTTGCCGGCATAAATAACGCAGGTAATGTTGTATCTCGTGAGGTGGGATTACATGTGCAAGGTGTGGGCGTGGGTGTGACGCTGGTGTTTCCGCTGAGGACGAGGCTGAGTCACCGTTGCAGCCTCTGATCATAATACGGCTCTCACTCGTTCGTATTTTATCATACGTTTGTGTGTCTTGTTACGAACGTTTTTCAGAGTCCGGTAGGAGATACGTCGGGCTGCCATGAGTGTTTTTTTCCCTTTCACGCCTCAGAAGCCTTCCCAAACTACCACCAGGCTCAGGAAACCCCCATTGAAAACCCCGACAACTTCCACGAGATCCTTTTGAAATAGATGGACTATAAGGCTTGGAAGAGTTTAAAAGTATGAACGTTTGTCTCTCTAGTCAGGGTATACCGCTGTCTGCACATTGTCTTTTTCTTTGTACTTCTTTACCTTATCTATACCTTGACAGCCTTCGAAGACGACACTGATTTAGGTCATATTCTTAAGCATTTCAGCGTCCTAGCACACACATTTGATAAGGCTCGTAGGGGGGTCATATCCAGGGGTAGTTTTATGACCATGGCTGCAGTTTGATCAAGCTTCTGTACCATGAACGTAAGAAAACACTCATGAGAAGACGATTAATCTCCTCTTCGGACTTTGGATATTGCTAATGTGAGAGGCGGAGGCGTCTGAGCATACCCACTTTTGTCTCTCTCGGCTTCTTCTTGTGCATCTCAAAGCCTGTCGCGATCAAATAGCAGCCTCCCATTGATAGGTTAATCCTGTTTTGCTACGACCTGGCTTGAGAGAGAGAGAAAGAGAGGGAGAGAGAAGATGGGGAGGTGGGGCAGTCTGGTCGTGCATGAGTGTTTGTGTGTGTGTGTGTGTGTGTGTGTGTGTATGTATGTGTTCGCTCGTTGACTTGTCCACTACAGGTCTCCCTCCGTTCTCTCCCCTCGCTCCCTCGCCCAGTAACATCATACCACATTCATACCCGTCGTCAGAAAACACTTGACAGAAACAGAACACGAGAGAGGGAGAGAGAGGGAGGGGTAAGAGAGAGAGAGAGAGAGAGAGAGAGAGAGAGAGAGAGAGAGAGAGAGAGAGAAGAGAAGAGAAGAGAAGAGGAAAGCAAGATATAAAAGAAAGAAAATAAGGAACAAACAAACAAACAATGCAAAAAAACTCTTCCCCTTCCCCCCCCCAAAAAAAAAAAAACTACCGGGTGCAGGAACAAGATCGATAAAAACAACAGCATTTTCATAGCCATCAGGAGGAGCATCAACAACTTTATCAGCGGCAGAAGAAGCAGTAGGAACAGGAGGAGGAGGAGGAGGAGCTGAAGCAGAAGCAGGAGGAGCAGTAGGAGCAGGAGCAGGAGCAGTAACGGCCGTGCCAATCGCCCGGAGTGAGCACAGGCCGCCGCGCCACTCCCAGATAGAGGCCGCGGCGTCCTCCATAAACTTCTTGTACTGTGATTGCCTCCCGCTGGCGCCTCTGTCCGGCAGCTGCGGGGAAGGGGCTGAAGCGGCCACCTCCCTCACCAAGCCAGCTGCCGGACACACACACACACACACACACACACACACACACACAGAGAGGAGGGCACCAGCTGAACGTACATTTCCCTAAGTAAGCGGCTGCAGCAGGGAGAGCGCGGGGCCGGCATGCAACACTTACAGCCCAGCGCGTTGTAATCTGGAGCACGTTAATGGGAGAGGTAGAGTGAACCATTTGTTGCTTGCCGGGGAGTTGGCCTTCAGCTCTGCCCTGCCTGGTGCTGGTGGTGGATACTGGGTGGTAGGGGAGGGTGTTGGGGTGGGATGTGTGTAGGAAGGTGGTAGGGAGGTAACACATATACGGGACGTCTGGGGGTGGGTGTTCAGGGGGAGATGCTGGAATGGGAGGTGTGTAGGGAGGTAGGTAACATAGCATACAGGGTGGTAGGGTGTGTGTGTTTGGCTCTTCTCTCTCTCTCTCTCTCTCTCCCTCTTTTTCGTGTGTGGGTTGATGTTAGGTGGCAGGGGACGATGGAAGGCTGTATGTATAGGGAGATGGTAGGAAGGCAACAGAGTATACAGGGCTCTCTCTCTCTCTCTCTCTCTCTTTCGTGCTGATGGATGCTGGGCGGCAGGGGAAAGTGTAAGGCTGAGTGTGGATAGGTTGGTTCTGTCTCTTTTTCTCACTCTCTCTCTTGCGTGTCCTGTCTTTGCCCGTGTCACTATTTCTCATCGCAGTGTTGCCGGGTTGTTGAAGCTAGCAGGGGAGAGCCAGCACCCCCCTTAACCCCTCTTCGTTGAGTAATGGCGCTGGGATGAGGCGGGACCTTGCCATTTCAACACATCTGCATCAATACCACCTTAAGAGGGATTTTTATGGCTCCACGGGTGATTTAGCTTCATGGGTTTGTGGAATGTGGGGTTGTGTAGTCCATACGTAAGAGTCTTTGATGAGAGACTTGATGGGGACGAGTGTATGCAAGGGTAACTAATCTATTAAGTCCCTGAGGATATCCACAAGCCGAGCGTACAATGGAAATAGACCCACCTCAGTCCATACGTGAGGGTCGTTGATGAGGGACGTGATGGGGACAACTGTTTTTAAGGGTGACTAATCTATCAAGTCCTTGAGGAAAACCACTTGCCGAACGTGTCGTGGAAACTAGACCCATTCACTGCAGCGTCTCATTTAGTCCATACGTGAGTCTTTGATGCAGAGGGAAGTGATGAGGAGGACTGTTTGCAAGGGTAACTAATGTATCAAGTCCCTAAGAAGACCATATGCCGCTCGTACCTAAGAAACTAAACCCATCAACTGCAGGGTCTCACATATCCTTTACTCTGTCCTGGCGTCTTCACCAACGGACCCCCAGACGGACACAAACAAAGATATACTCCTTGATCCTCCTCATCCCCTTCTCCTGTCCCTCTAGGCGGTGTATGATCCTTTTTAGCGCTTTACTCGGCCGCACCAAGATTTAAGGGATCGATTCCACGCATATAAAGGAATAAGACAGTACCCCCTCGCGTTTCGTCGTGCAAAGAAGGGATCCGGGACAGTTTATGAAGCCCGGCAGGTGAGGGCGGCCCGGCGCTCCTTATATAGGGGGAGGATAAACGTGTTGGGCCTCAGAGTCTCGCTGGGAGGGTTGGGGTGTTGTGGTGATCCCCTGAGGAGTCTGTCGTGATGGGGTCCTGTGCCTGTGTTCTGTCCCATCCTCGTCTTATTTTTCTCTCTTGTATCTATATCCTGTTTTGCTTTATTTCTGTCCCTCTGGTTCTGTCCTATACCCGTCTAGTCTTCTGGTTTGTATCTGTTTCGTCTGTCTTTTGTTTTGTTCCGTCCCCGTCCCTTTGGTTCTGTCCTACGGTCGTCTTGTTCTGTCTGAAGTCTGTTTTTCTCGTGTCCCCGCGTCATCTGTCTCTTGTTTTGCCTCTATATCCGTCTCTTTTGTTCTGGTCCCATGTCTGTCTCGCTTGTTTTTTGGTATGTCAGTCTTTCTATTGTTCTTTTTCATGTCTGTCCTCCATCTTCTTTCTTATGTCAGTCTCGCTTTTGTTCTTGTTCATGTCTGCGTTCCCACTTTCGTCTCAGCTTCTTGTATCCTTAAACCCATCCCATACTAACCCGTTCTCTCTCTCATTCTGTTCTTCAATTATCTTTTCTCGCTTCAATCTTTACTACAATTAGCTTTTTTTCCTCACTCTTATATGCTTCCATAAAACTAATATCCACCCTTTATCTTCACTTACCTTCCACACCTAACCAAACCTCGCCTTTACCCCATAATTAAGCCCCCAACCTGTTCTGCGTAATCACCCAACCACAACTCACTTTCTGCCTTATGTCTGTACCCCCCTCTGCTCTGTCTCATCTTCGCTCTGTCCTCACGCTTTCTCTTCTCTCGTCCTGTCACCCCTAAGCCCCCCTAGAGGACCGAGGGGGTGAGTGCCTGTGGAGATCATTACCCTTAAGTCGAAGTCCTCCTCACAGCTGGCAAGAGATTTCGTTGATATGTTTTCCTTGCGCTCCATGACACCCTGCCTTGACCTTCCCCCCCCTCTGTGTGTGTGTGTGTGTGTGTGTGTGTGTCCCTCCCTGACCTACCTACCCCCTCCTCACATCTCATTGCTTTGTGTGTGTGTGTGTGTGTTGAGGGGGGCGAGGGGGGCATTATTTGTGTGTTTGTGTGTTTGGGGGGCGGCCTAGAGGGGGGGGGCATATGCGCTTTCTTCCCCCCCCCTACCCCCATCTGAACTATCATCGGGATAAATTTACTACCGCGCTTTATCGTTGGCAAGACTTATACGTAGCAGTGCCTTGTGGGGCCTCGATTAAATGATCTAAATGAAGCTTAATTACTAGTGTTGTCCTCCTCTGTACCGGCATAGTGACCCCTCCTTACCCCGCTCCTTCCCCTCCCTTCTGCCCCCTCCTTCCTTTCCCCTCCCACCCCGTCCTCTTTCCTACCCCTTCCCTTTCTCTTCCTCGCTTCGCTCTGGTATATATTTACGATGTTTGTAGATGTTGGTAAATGTTAGTTATGTGGACGTGGCGCTATTATAAAAAAAAAAAACGAGTCGCATATGGAGTAAATGATTCTCTCTCTCTCTCTCTCTCTCTCTCTCTCTCTCTCTCTCTCTCGTGCCCCGGGGTCAGCTAAGGTTGTCTTGTCTGGCTCTCTGTCCTCGGCCTAACGACTTGCCATTTGTTGCTCGGGACTGTTTGGGGTTCACAGCAAGACCCACGGATTTGTTTTCTTCCCTCCCTCTCTCTTTCTCTTTTCTTTTTCCCTCTGGTTTCTTTTTCGAGGAGTCTGTGCTCTGTGGCGCCTGTGAATCGTCTCTCTAGTCTTTCTCTATCTCTGTCTGTTTATCTCTTTCTTACTTTTTCCCTCTCTTCTTTCACTTTATCTGGTTTTCTTTTGGTTTCTTTTTTGAGGGTTCTGTCGTCTGTGGTCTGTGGCGCTTGGGAATCGTATCTGTACTCTCTCTGTCTTTCTCTCTACTCCTTTCCTTCTTTTCGTTTTCTTTCTCTGCTTTTCTTTCTGTTTTTTTTTTTTAGGGTTCTGTGGTCTGTCTGTGTCTGTGGTCTGTGGCGCCTTTAACTCGTATCTCTGGTCCCTCTCTGTCTGTGTGTCTTTCTCTCCCTCTCGTCTTTCTCCTTCTCTACTTTTCTTTCTGGTTTCTTTTCTGAGGGTTCTGAGGTCTGTCTGTGTATGTGTCTGTGTTCTGTGGCGCCATTGACTCTTATCTGTGGTCTCTCTGTCTGTCCGTCTATCTCTCTCTCTCTTCCTCTCCCTCTCTCTTGCGTAACGACTAACAAGTTTCCAGCAGGCCATTAGTCCCTCTTGTCGAGTCGCATCTCCCTGATTAACAATTTAAACAGACGGATCGGGCGGCGGACCTGGACGGCGGCGGGACCTCTAATCGGACGCAGTAATAAATTAAGTCTTGAAAGGCCGTAAGTAATGCAACAAAAAGGACATGGAAAAATAAAGAGAGAGGAACGCGCGCCGCACAAAAGACTTGCCAGCTGTTTAGGGTGGTTGAGGGGGGCGTTCTGAAGGAGGGGGAGGAGGAGGAGAGAGGGAAGGAACAGGAGGAGGAGGTATATATGGCATGGCTGCAGACTTTCTCTTTGATGGATTTATGTTGTAATTTGATAGTCTTCGCCATGTCTTGTCTGCTGTGCTTATCCTGTTCTGCTTTTTCCTACTCCTCTTGTATCTCCTATTTCTTATCTTCTTCCTCTTTAATCACGTCATCATTCCTGCCTTTCTCCTCTTTATCTACATCCTTCTACTTGTCCTTCTCCTCTTCCTCTTAAATTTCTTCCTTCGTCTCCGCTTCTGCAATCTATTCTCCATTTCTTTCTGTCTCCTCTTTTTTTTATTTACATCCTTCTCCTCGTCCTTCTCTTCTTCCTCCTATGGTTCCTCTTTCTCCTCCTTACCCTCCTCCTCCTCTTGATTATCTTCCCATGTCTCCTCTTTTCCTCAATCTTGTCTACATTCATTTAAGCCTTTGTTCTCCTCTTCCTCTTCTTCCTCCTTGTCCTCCTCCTCCTCTTACTAATAAGCCCGCCACTACTAAGCTAAGTCAATTCAGAGTTATATTTACATGTCCCAGACGGACTCTCCTTCTCTCCTCTCATCCTCCTCTTCTCCTCTCCTCTCCTCTCCTCTCCCTGGTCCTCTCGTCTTAATCTCCATTATGAAGACTCACTCGGTAATTGTGTTGTGGTGTCTTCGCTCTCGATCTTGTCAGGCCTGTTTCTCACTCCCTCTCCCTCTCTCCCCATCCCCCTCTCTCCCTCTCCCTCTCGGTCCGAACATCTGCTTCTATACCGCCAAAGAATTACTAGATAAATGACGCCGCTACACACATTTATTTTCCGCCTTCCTTCTCTCTCTCACACAAGTTCTCACTCCCACTCATTCCAAGCCCGAGTTTAGTGTTTAATTTTGCGCTCCTGCCGGGAATTAACGTCGGCGGCCAGGTGCTGCGGTGTATGTTCGAGCCGGTCTGACCAAGCCCGACGTAAATTAGGCAAGGTGTTCCGTTGGCTGGGGGTTGGAAGGAGGAGGAGGAGGAGGTGTTATGGGAGTACTGAAGGCAGGCAGATACATAGGGAGGAACGGAGGAAGGGAAGGAGGGAATAGGAGAGAGGCATGCAGCTAGAGACAAGGATGGAGACTGGAGAAAAGGAATTAAAGGTGGGAATAGGAGATAGAGGGAGCCAGGAAGACAGGGAACCATAGAAGGGAGATAGGAAAGCAAGAAGGCAGAGAGTAGGAGGTGGAACAGTTAAAAGAGGCTGGATGAGGGGAAGAGAAGGAAGGAGACAATACAAGCTAGAGAGGCAGGGAGGAATTGAATTGGTAACAAGAGGGATATGGGAGGAAGGGGGAGAGATAGAGGAGAGGAGAGAGGCAGGGTGAGTCTAGGAAGCAGGGAGAGGATGAATGCATGAAGGAGACAAGCAAGCAAGCAGAAAGTGAAGAGCCAAAACAGCTGGTGAGTAATGGTGGCGCGTGCAAGAAGAAGAAGAGGGAAAAGAAGAAGAAGAAGAAGAAGAAGAAGAAGAAGAAGAAGAAGTTAAAGAAAAAAGAAAAAGCAAAAAGCAAAAGGATAGCAGATGGAGGAGGCTCGGAAGATGGAAATGAAAAAAAAGAACAGAAGCAGAAGATAGACGAGAAGGAGGAGGAGGAGGAGGAGGAGGAGGAGGAGGAGGAGCTTGAGATGAAGAAACATATAAATAAAAGAAGGAGGAGGAGATTAGGATGACGAAACATAAATAAACAAGGAGAAAGAAGACGAAAGCAGAAGAGGAGGAGGGTTAGGAAGAGAAGGAAGAGGAAGAAGAAGAAGAAGAGGAAGATGCGTGGGACCAACATCCTCCTAAGTGTAGCTCTTCGCCAAATCCGAGCACCAAATGAACACCCTATTTTTTTCCTTCTTATGCGTGACGAAGGAGAAAAAAAGGAAGTCCTCAGCGGAGAGTGATGACGAAGCCTCGATCCCTCTTGACTAATGACTCGAGCAAATGTTTCTTGAGGCCTTATCTGTCTCTCTCTCTCTCTCGTGTTACACATTTATACATTATTTTTTTTCATTTTTTTTATGGCAGTAAGGAAGTATTTTTGGGGGCGTGTTTTATTTTTTCGAGCTCTTTTCTTTATTTTAAGTTTTATTTTGTTTTATTTTCAGCTTTTTTTCTCTTAATTTTGTTTTTCTTGTGTTTTTGTTTTACGTTATTTTCTTTATTTTTTTGTTTTGGGGTTGTGATCGGTATTTTTTTCCGATTTTTTTCATTATTTTTTGGCAAGGAGGAAAGGAGAGAGAGAGAGAGAGAGAGAGAGAGAGAGAGAGAGAGAGAGAGATGAGTAAGTGTCTATAATTTAGTATCTTTTCTTTTAACTCTATTTTTATCTATTACTGTCTTTCTCATCATGTGCGTTTGTGGGGGGTGATGGGGTGAGCGGACGAAGGGATTAGATAGTATTAGGCATATGGTGGTGGTGATGGTGGTGGTGGTGGTGATGGAAGGGAAGATGATAGGGATGGTGGTGATGGTGACGATGGTGGTTACTACGTTCCATCTGCTGTTGTCTTTCCATTACCATAATCATTACCAACATCATCATTATCGTGTCCTCTCAGTCCTCTTCATCTTCGTCCCCCTCCTATTCCTCTTCACCATCATCATCTTCACCATCTCTCCTCTTCCTCTTCCTCTTTCCCCACCTCCTCTACCTCTTCATCACCATCCCCTGTCAGTCTTCCTCCTCTTCCTCTTTCTGTACCTCTTCCTCCTTTACCACTCCATCATCATTACCATCATCATCTTCACCATCTCTCCTCTTCCTCTTCCTCTTTCCCCACCTCATCTACCTCTTCATCACCATCCCCTGTCAGTCCTCCTCTTCCTCTTTCTATACCTTTTCCTCCTTTACCACTTCATCATAATCATCATCATCATCACCATCATCATCATGTCACCAGTTAGTAAAGAGAAAGACTCACATGAAAGACGAAGAGTGAGAAACGTCCTTGTAACTCAACGCATTGTACACTGACACGCCATTCAGGTCAAGGTGAGAGAGAGAGAGAGAGAGAGAGAGAGAGAGAGAGAGAGAGAGAGAGAGAGAGAGAGAGAGAGAGAGAGAGAGAGAGAGAGAGAGGTCGTTTAGTTTATGTTCGTAGCTTTAATTAAGTCTTCCGTCATGCTCGCCTTGCTATCACCCTCACCTGGCTGTTACTTATCCAGGTGACACTCGCTCCAAGCCGCCCGACCCTCCCTCTCATTACCTGCCCGCCCCGCGACACGTGGCTCACCTGAGGGATGGATGGCCCGTAACTAGAGGCCTCGCGACACAGTGCCACGCGGGGCCTTAAATGAACTGGCACTCCCTCCTCTTCTCGTACCCCCAAACCACCATCACACACACACACACACACACACACACACACACACACACACACACACACACACACACACACACACACACACACTGTTAGTTTTACTGACACTCTCTCTTGACTTCAGTGTAACTATATTTACTACACTTGGGGTTTACTGCTGAAAATGAAGCTGTCGTTTATATTTTGTTGGCCTTACGGTTTATATTTTCCCCTTTTCCCTTTTTCTTTTATATATTTTCCTCACTTTTCTAAGCTCTTGTCAGGTGGAGAGTATTACAGGTTGCCTTTTAGACTCGACGTAACTATATATGTACTACAGTCTGGCTTTGCTACTATAAATGAAGCCTTTGTTTAAATTATGCGGGTTGCTTGGCAGCTGTTATTTTTTTTCCTATTAAACTCAAGTAGTAGGTATTACAGGAAGACTCTTTGCTGCAACGTAACTATATATGTACTACAGACTGCTTTTTGCTGCTCAAACTGAAGCTTTCATCTATATTTTGCTGGCTGCGCTTTTTCTATTTCCTCTTTCCTCTGACTTCAACGAGCAAATGACCTTCAGTACCAAATATAGGCAGACATACTCACACAACCTTACCTTCAACGTCAAAACCGAAGCACTGCGGAATAAACAGACACACCTAATACAGTCTTACCCTCAGCCTCAAAAAAAGGAAACATCTCACTTATATTCTCAGCTCGTGCACGGTCTGACGTTTCTCCTCGCCCTCGTCAGTCAGCCCGCGAAGCCCACCAGCTCGCCCACGTACCCATTTACCCACCCACCCACCTACCTGCCTGCCCTCCGCCCTCCTCCTCCCCTCGCATACCTCAACCTGACGTTTCTGACAGTAATTGGAGCTTTCGGCACCGCCCGCAACATTTCAGTACACGTGTTTTTTAGTCTTGTTTGCTGCGACAGAGAGACAGAGAGACAGGCAGGTCGTGGTAGTGGTGGATGCGGATGTGGCGGTTTTGGTGCAGTGGTTGTAGTGGTGGTGACGGTGGTGGTGGTGTGGTGGTGACTCTTGCAACGGGGAAAAAGAGCCCGGAGTTGAGTGGAGTGCCGCAGTGTTGCATCGCCTCCGTTACAATTAGCGTCCCGGTGACAATAGAGGCGGAGTTTAATGGACAAGCGCTGGCAGGGTGTTGGCAGACGCGCGACGGGAGCGAGAAGGGAGCGAGCGAGGAAGTAGCGGGATATAAAGTAGATGCAGATGCGAGGTGACAGTAAGGAGAGCCATCTGGAGGTGTTTGGGGGCGAGAATTGTGACCCCCAAGCCATGCCGCCCCTACCGCTGCTTCTGCCCCTCCCTTCTTCCGCCTCATAACAGAGACTTTCTTTTTTGAGTGACAGATAGGAAGATGGATAGGTGGATTGATAGTTATATAGACAGGGAGACAGACACATGCATACATACACACATATACGCTCTCCAACTCTCCTTCCGCATCATATTAGACTTTTTTCGAGCTGAGTGACATAGAGAAAGATTGATAGGTAGAGTGATGTATACAGAGACAGGTAAAGAAACACATACATACAAAGAGACAGAGAGACAGACAGACAGACGCACATACATATAAATAGCGCAAAAATTTATGAACGTGCAAATTGACTTATGCGTATATAGATTAATGGACGCAGTAATTTAGAAGAAAAATATTATTATGTTCGTGTACACAATTAGACAAAGAGATAAAAACTGTTACGTTAATGCTTCAAGCCCAGCGAGCATTCCATATTGTTTTAATGTAGAATTTATTGGATTTTGTTTGCATTTGAAGAGCATTAAAGAGCCTGCCATTTAACGACAGATATTAATGCTTCAGCTTGATTTCCTGTTCGAACGTAAATAATAACATACACAATAATAAACAATTTGATCGCGTTAAGTTCATGTATCAGCCGTGGTAGTAGCATTTCATTAGTAAAACACACACACACACACACACAAAAAAAAAAAAAATAATAATAATAATAATAATAATAGAAAAATAAAATAAAGATATATGAAATAAATATAAATAAGATAATAAAATGAAAAAAATAAAAAAAATAAAAAACGAACCCTACTCACCACCTTCAACACCCTCACACCAACACCCCACCACCCTTACGACCACCATTACAACCACCTGACCTTACCTAATCTAACCTTACCTGCCCTTTTTTTTCATTGTCTCTTGATGATGACAGAAAAAAAGGTCAGATAAAGTTAGTGCTAAACAAAAGATAATTTAAATGCAACGATATCACCACCACCACTCCTACAACCATACCACACACTCCCCTTCACCACCCACAACCATCCCACAGACACCCCTTCACCACCCAACAACTACCGCTCCACTACTACAACCATCACCACCACAACGACAACCATACCACACACACTCCTTCACCACCCAAAAACTACCGCTCCACTACTACAACCATCACCACCACAACGACAACCATACCACTCACACCCATTCACCACCCAAAAACTACCACACCACTACTACAACCATCACCACCACAACGACAACAATGTCACACACTCCTTCACCACCCAAAAACTACCGCTCCACTACTACAACCATCACCACTACAACGACAACCATGTCACACACACTCCTTCACCACCCAAAAACTGCCGCTCCACTACTACAACCATCACCACTACAACGACAACCATGTCACACACACTCCTTCACCACCCAAAAACTACCGCTCCACTACTACAACCATCACCACTACAACGACAACCATGTCACACACACTCCTTCACCACCCAAAAACTACCGCTCCTCTACGACAACCATCACCACTACAACGACAACCATGTCACACACCCCTTCACCACCCAACAACTGCCGCTCCACTACTACAACCATCACCACTACAACGACAACCATGTCACACACACTCCTTCACCACCCAAAAACTACCGCTCCACTACTACAACCATCACCACCACAACGACAACCATACCACACACACCCATTCATCACCCAAAAACTACCACACCACTGCTACAACCATCACCACCACAACGACAACCATTCCACGCACACTCCTTCACCACCACCACCCCCACCACCACTACCACAAAACTAACCATACCATACACACACCCATACACCACCACTACCACCTCCTCCTCTTCTTCCCCCTTCCAAGAGTACACTCCCCTAACATCAATATTGGGGCTGGAGGTGTCGGGGCTGGCGGGGCTGATAGTGCCGGCTGAGTGAGGGACTACCGCGGCCTGGGAGATAAGACCATGTGAGGGAACCCGCCAGCGGCCAGCACAGGGAAAAGAATCGAGTCCATTAACTACATTTATTCCCCAAATTGAAGGCATTCATAACCAGTGGTGCGAGGCGTGGTGTTGAGGTGCTGGGAAGGTGTTGGTGGTGATGGGAAGGGGTGGTGGTGAGGTGATAGGGGTGAAGTAGAGAGGACAGGATAGTGAAGGGATGGGAAGGTTTTTTGGTGGTGGTGGTGGTGGTGGTGAGCTAGAGAAAAGGATAGGATAGGAATGGTGGTAGGAAGATGATGGTAAAAGGGATGGTGGTGATGGGAAGGGGTGGTGGTAGTGATGGTGGTGAGGTGATTGGGATGCGGAGAGAGGATAGGTGATGGTGCTAAGAAGAGGTGACGAATGGGGTGGTGGTGGTGATGGTGGTGGTGGTCATCAAGGAGGTGGTGATGTGATAGGAAGGAAGTATATAGAGTGAAAAAGGTTAAGTGATGGTGAGTGAGGATTTTTTTTTCTTACAGCAAAGGAGACAGTTCAAGGCCAAAAAAAAAGGAAACATTAATGAAAAAAAAAAGCCCGCTAGTCACTGCTCCAGAAAATAGTTCAGAGGAGTGGAAATGAATGGTAGTGACTGTGGTGGTTGTGTTGGTGTGGGTGGTCACTCTTTGAAGGTTACTCACTGGCTGGGTGTTGCCTTGTCCCTTGTTAAGAATTCGTGACTCCCTCATCACCCAACAACAACAACCGATACCCTACTCTCCCTCCAACCTCCGCCATCCCTCCCTCTTCCCTCTCCTCTCCATCCTAAAATAGTCATTCCGCTCCTTCCTTCATCCTCCTATATCTTCCCCTCCGTCATTCTACACCCATAGTCATCCACCAACATTCCTCCACCTAATGAACGCCCACTCACCCTCTCCATCCACCTTACATCCACTACATCCACTCCATCAAACGCCTTCCTAACCACTCCATTTATTTCCACTTCTTTACCTCACAAGCTCCCACCACACGAACGCATGCCAGGATCGCTCAACACAACAGTCACGCAACACACACATTCCCCTTAACATTAGCATCGGCCTTGAGGAGCGACTGAGGAATATGAAACACTAGAAACGCCGCTAAACTGTCTAATCTTTCTTTCTTACCACACAAGGCATTAGAATATTAGTTAGCAAGACAGTCCAGGCGAGATATTTTTCCCTGCCTTGCTAATGAATATTCCCTTAATTAATCCCTTTATCTTCATTGACGTGGCATATAATTATTACAGAAGGAGGAAGGATGGATAGAAGACAGTACGAGTGTGGAGGGTAGGGGGGCATGTGTGTGTGTGTGTGTGTGTGTGTGTGTGTGTGTGTGTGTGGCCCCCGCTGCAGCACCACCCATGAAGGAGTAGAGTGCGGGGCTGCGCCTAATTATAGAATGGCAAGATAAAATACATTATTAAACTTCCATAACGCAGTAACTTTATGCTACATTGGGAGCCTGGGCGGCGATAGTGGAGGAGGAGGAGGAGGAAGAGAAGGACGCAGAAGAGTAGGAAGAAGAGAAGGAAGAGAAGGAGGAACAACAAAAGACAGTACCGAGTTAAGAGAAAGAAAAGACCAAAAGAAGAGAATATTGTGGTTTTATATGTGGAGGAAGAAGAGGTAGGAGAAGGAGAAGGAGGAGGAAGAGAAGAACGCTGAAGAGTAGAAGAAGAGAAGGAAGAAAAGGAGGAGCAACAAAAGACAGTATCGAGTTAAGAGAGAGAACAGACCAAAAGAAGAGAATATTGTGGTCTTATATGTGGAGGAAGAATAGGTAGAAGGAGACGGAGGAAGAGGAGGAGGAGGAGGTAGAGTAGTCGATGAAAGGGAGGAAAGGAGTAGGCGGTATGGGTGTGCGACGGGCGTGCATGCAAAACCGTCAAGAGAAGAGATCAGTGGGGTGGACGGGTGAATGGGCGGTCGAGCAGGGTGGGTGGATGGCAGGGTGGGTGACAGCAGGGGCGGCTCCCACCACGCACACGTCCGCTCCGCCCCTTCCACCACAACCCTTATGCTATTTGCACATCAGAGGAAAGAGGAAAGGAAGAAAATACCTGAGCTGCTGCTTCTTCAGGTGTCCCCCAGCGTGTGTGTGTGTGTGTGTGTGTGTGTGTGTGTGTGTGTGTGTGTGTGTGTGTGGTTGTGGGTGTAAGGATGATTAAGAGGAGAAAGGAAATGAGAAAGATGTAGATAAAGAGGAAAAAGCAAGAATAAGAACAAGAAAGAGGAAACAAAAAGAGGATATTCAAGAGGAAACATGGAAACATGGACTAGCAGACAGCAGAAAGCCTGTTGGCTCATGACTAGGCTGCCTGCGTTCAGTGATTCAATCAATCCGTTTGCCATAGGAGTGGCTTGCAGGGAAGGATTAAAGCACTTGTGTATCTACTCTTGGGAACGTTCAGTTCACTCCCGATGCAGCAAAGTGGCGATCAATGCGTTTCTTGAAGGAGTTGATGGTCTCTGCGCTAACCACCTCTGCAGGAAGGCTGTTCCAGTGGCGAACAACTCTATTCGAGAAATAACTCCTGCCGATGTCGGTATTGCATCGCTTTGCTTGAATTGTTTTTCCGTTGTTTCTTGTTCTCAGGTTGGTACACACATACATACATACATACATACATACACACACACACACACACACTTAGCTCCCTACTACAACATATCGCCACTTATAACACATACAAAATTCATCGATGTATATTCTTCACTCTAAAATATATTACCATAGTTTCCCTTCCCTTTAAAACACACACACACACAAAAGAAAAAAAAACTAAAACTCTATTACTCCTAAGTTTTTTTTTCTCTTTTTTTCTCTTTTTTTCGCCTCACGTGTTAACATACATAGTAAATTTTTCCCCTTTTGTAACGCGTCTATATTTTTTTTTCCCGCCCCATCCATACACGAGCAGCATATTTTTCCCCGGTCCATGTACACACGAACCATATTTTTTCCCCTTACACACATTTTTTTCCTTCATGTTCACCTGCCTGACGCTCATGACTCAAAGGCTGAACAGGAACTCGTGTGGACTCTATGCCTTTCTTTTTTTTCGTTTAGCTCTGTATTTTCTTTTCCTTTTTTTTTTTCTTTCTGCCGTTCTTGAAATTTAAACTCTTCAATAGGTCGTTCGTTCTACCTTATTTGTTCTCCTTTTGCTTAGTTTCCATTATTTATTTCATCCTTGTTTCATCTTTTTTTTTCTTTTGATTATCTCTATATTCTTTTGGTCCTTTTTTTCAGCCTTTCAGTCAAACACATTCATTTTTTTTTTTTATCACTTGCTCTTCAATATTTGTTCTACTTTTTTTACTTCCATATTTATATTGATCCTAATTTTTCATCCTTTCTTTTCATTTGTTTCGCTGATCTCTGTATTTTTCTTCCTCTTCTTCAAACTATTTATATACTCTTCTATTACTCGTTTTTCCATCTTTGTTCACCATTTTTTACCTCCGCTTTTATTTCACTACTTTTATTTCTGTTGTTTTATTCTATTTTTTTTTAGTTGTTCCTCTACTTGTATCGTTTCTGCACCTCGTTTTTTTCGTTCATTTATTAGTTATTTTCCTTCCGTTTATTGGTTGAGGTCGTTGAGGTCAGTCGTGGTCGTCGTGCAGGTCGTTAGGTCAGTCGCGTGGGTCGAGCAGAAGCTGTTTACGGGACCAACACTGAACGCGGGATATCAATAATAACAATAATACTCAAACATTCCTCACTGTTGTATCTCTCTCCATCTGTCTCTGTCTGATTCGCTGTCTGTCTGTTAGTCTGTGTCTGATTTATGTCTCTCTCCCTCTCTCTCTTTCTCTTGCTCTCTCGCTCTCGTTCTCTCCCTCTCCTTACATCACCACAAGGGTACATTTCAAATTTCTGGGAAGTATAAAAACCTTTCCTCATGCATTATTCCTTCCTCCCCTTCCTCCCCTTCCCTTCCTCTGGTTTTTACTTTTACGTATGTTACAAGCCTTCCCCTGCCACAAGCCACGCAGCAGCAGCTCAGGCCTCGGCGTTCCCCTGTCACCCCTGTCCAGTTTTTTCCATTAATTCTGCAGCATTCCGACAAGCTCTACTTTCCCACCCTCGCCTATGTCGCCTCGCACGCACTTTCCTATGTTGGCTCTCACACAAACGTTTTAGCTCTCTCACTCTCACTCTTTCCCTCTCTCTCTCTCTCACCACCTCCTCCTCCTCCTCTCCGTTGTCAGTCACGTAGAGTGTATAAGCCGTTATCACCAAATGGATGGCTTGTCTGGCGCGGGTCTGCACTGTGTCTCCCCAGCTGTAGACACAATAAAAGTTACGATCACGGACAGGCCGGCGGGTAGGGCGTAGGAAGGAAGGAAGGGCGGGCGGCAGAGCGATGCATGGTGGCCTGCAATATATATGTTGGTAAAAGATATTGTGTGTTAATATGTTCCGCCTCCGCTGCCTCCTCGCCTCCCCTTCCCGCTTCGTTCTGCTCTTGTGTATATAGTGTTAGAAAAAGGGTTCGTTATAGTGCCTCTGTTTATCTTTTGTTTTGTTTTTAGTTGCCTCCCTTTCACCTCCTCCTCCTCCTCCTCCTCCTCCTCCTCCTCCTCCTTCTACTCAAGTGTTGATATTTTAATTTTTTTACCTTTTACCCTCATCCTCATCCCTTCTTCTTTTACTCCATTCCTCTCTTTCCCTTCTTCTATCGCCCTTCTGTTCTTTCATGCCTCCTTTCTTCTCTTTCTCTTTTCAACTTTCATTCTTCTTCCATCGCCTTTGAGACTCCCCCTTCTTCCTTGATGCCCCCAGCCCTTTCAACCCCCTCAAGCATATCCACCTGCCTTCCTTTACCTTTCTTCTTTTACCGCCCAAGAGCCCTCCCTCCTTGATCCCCCTTCCCTTTCAACCCCCTCCCACCTTTACCTTCCTCCCTTCCTTCTTCGTCTACCGCCCTTGAGTCCCTTCCTTCCCTCCTGCCCCCAGCCCTTTTAACCCCCCAAACATATCCATAATTGAACACAGTGGCGCCTCAATTAAAGCCCTGTGAGCCGGCCGCACGATACTCGCCGCGGGAAAAAATATCAGCGGAACGTGTGGAAGGGAGAGTGAAGGAGGAAGGAGGGTGGGGAAAGGCGGTAAAGATACGATCCCTTTGATGCGCGCACGCCAAGCCAAGTTCCTTTATATTCAAAGAGAGTAACTTCTAATATCATGCGGCGGACACACGCACGGGCACGCCGATCTGGGCCACGCGGTCACGAACGCACGGAAGCATTTTTTTTTTTTTTTTGTGTGTGTGTGTGTTGTACCCGAGACGCCGCCCAGAGAAAAGGGAATAACTGAAGGGAATCGATAGCACTCACTCACTCGTCTTTGTACAAATCACACCAGGTAAGACGAGGTAACACGAGCCACTCTTAGGTTCGTATTTTCAATCCCTTCCGCCTTTCGAATCAACCATTTCCCAAGGCAGAAAAGGAGGTTAATCTAGGAATAACTGAAGGGAATCGATAGCACTCACTCTTTTCTCTGTACAAATCACTAAAGGTAACACATTCCACTCTTGGGGCGGTATTCCCAGACGTTTCCGCTTTTCGAATCAACTATTTCCAAAGGCCGAAGAGGAGATTAATCGGGTTCTCATGAGTGTTTTTCCACGTTCATAATACAGAAGCTTCGTTAAACTACCACCAGGGTCATAAAACTACCCCTGGAAATGCCACAAACAACTCCTATGAAAGACTTGTCAAATGTATGTGTTTGGTTGGCTTGTTTGGTGGTGATGGTGATGATGGTGGTGGTAGTGGTGATGATGTGGTGTTGGGCAGGGTAAGTTACTGTTTATTGATCCTGTTGCTGGTGGTGGTGGTGGTGCTTTTGATGTTGATGTTCGGGATATAGTGTTGGGCCGGCTATGCATTATTGTTTAGTAGTGGTGGTGGTGGTAGTGATGGTGTTTGGATGTGTGTTACTCTTTGTTCCTTTTCATGTTGTTGGTGGTGGTAATGTGGCTGTTGGAAGGGTATGTTATCGTTTTAGTGGTTCTTTTCCTGTTAGTCATAGTGGTAGTGGTGGTGGTGGTAGTGATGGTGTTTGGATGTGTGTTACTCTTTGGTGTTTCTTTGGGTGTTGTTGTTGGTGGTGGTAATGTGGCTTTTGGAAGGGTACGTTATCGTTTCACTGGTTCTTTTGTTGTTAGTCAAGGTGGTGGTGATGGTGGTAGTGGTGTTTGGCCGTGTATGTTACCCTTCAGTATTCCTTTTGGTGTTGTTGATGATGGTAATGTGGCTTTTGGAAGGGTACGTTATCGTTTTAGTGGTTCTTTTGCTGTTAGTCAAGGTGGTGGTGATGGTGGTAGTGGTGTTTGGCCGTGTATGTTACCCTTCAGTATTCCTTTTGGTGTTGGTGGCGGTGATGGTGATGGTATAGCTTCACAAGGGCATGCATGATATACCGTTTAGCAGTCTTTTTGGTGATGGTGTTGTTGGTGGGGGTGGCTGCAGTGTTTGGAAATTTGTGTTACTTTTCATATTCCTTTTGGGGTCGGTGCTGGTGATAGTGATGGTAATAGCGTGGCTTTTGAGAGGGCATGATATACCGCTTTACAGGTCCCGTTCTTGTTAGTCAAAGTTGCTGTCGCTGTGATGGTATGGCGTTCAACTGGGTACTTGCTGGGGGAGCGTCGGCCCTCTAGCGGCGAACGAAGGAACTGCCGCATGACACAAGGGAACAAAGTGACCCGCGCGTGATATGTTTGCTGCCCTCCGTCATGACCCAAAAAAAAAAAAAAAAAAAAGGAAAAAAAAAAGAAATGTTGCCGCCTATCATGAACGCTTGTTTACGACGGTCGATATTTTATTGGGCCATTCCATCACGCTAAAACACACACACACACACACACACACACACACACACACACACACACACACACACACACACAGACACACACACATACCCTCCACACACAACCACACATACTCCCCCCTTCCCCACACACACATACCCCCCCCCCACACTCACCCGCACACATACCCCCCCCTCCCTCCCACACACACACACACACACACATAGCGCCACCCTCTGTACTTCACTACGAGTCCATCTGAATAACGTTACTATTAGCCAGGCAAAACACAGCCATCCGCCTCCTGCCATTTCTAATCATGTCGGTCGAGGCTTCTTATTTGCCGGCCCGGGAAGAAAAAGGAAAGGAAGGAGTGAGAAAGAGTAAGAGAGAGAGAGAAAGAGGATAAAAAG
This sequence comes from Eriocheir sinensis, assembly GCF_024679095.1. Taxonomy (NCBI): domain Eukaryota; kingdom Metazoa; phylum Arthropoda; class Malacostraca; order Decapoda; family Varunidae; genus Eriocheir; species Eriocheir sinensis. Next base: position 2,373,982 of record NC_066547.1, on the reverse strand, counting down.
GCGCAGCAGGAGGAAGGGATAACGCGAGGAGGAGGAGCGGAAAGCAAGAATGGCTCGTAAAAGGTCGGGAATTAGAGGATTGGCCGACTGACGTGTAAATTATTCAATGAAACGCGATGGAAGCTTTACAAATTATCCCTGCTATTAACTGATAACTTGACATAGCGTGAGCCGGCCAGAGAGAGAGAGAGAGAGAGGGAGAGGGAGAGGGAGGAGAACTGAGAAACGCCGACACACACAGACAAAGACAAAGAACTCTAAAATCAAGACAGCCAAGCGAATCAATAAAGTAAAGGAGGTATTTATTTTACATGTCACCGAGCCTCTTAATGTGTGTGTGTGTGTGTGTGTGTGTGTGTGTGTGTGTGTGTGTGTGTTACCTGTTACCTGGCTTCCATCCTCAGGTGTCCTCGAATTTACCTGTCGCCGCGAAAAACGTCCATCATTAAGCTTCGGCATCTGGTCAGACTGGACGAACTGGTACCGACGAGAAGGAGGAGGAGGAGGAGGAGGGGGGGGGATAGTGTTGCCGGAGGAGCGGGTCATCATGTTACGGTATACATTGTTTGTTTATGTGGCGGTCTCGTCTGGCTTCGAAGATGAGCGTGATTTCTGCGCCAAATAAGTCGACGCGCGCACCTGTCAGCCACACCAATCGAGGGACGCGGGCCAGGTAGAGACAGACGGGTTGACGGACGGACGGATGGCTGGACGAGTAGACAGACTAGACAGACGGAAAGGGTAGATGTTGCAGAGGACGAGGAGGAGAATAAAAGTGTTTGGGTGTTTGACAAGTCTAAGAAGGGAATGGGAGTGTGGGACCTGGTGTTGCAAAGGACGAGGATGTAGTTGACACCCCTTTCCTCTCCCTACACACACATACATTCTATTAGTAAAAAAATCAGTTACGGATTGACAAACTAGACAGAATGAAAGACGGAGATGCAGTTGACAGCCCTTTCCTCTCCCTGCACACACATACATTCTATTAGTAAAAAAATCAGTTACGGATTGACAAACTAGACAGAATGAAAGACGGAGATGCAGTTGACAGCCCTTTCCTCTCCCTACACACACATACATTCTATTAGTAAAAAAATCAGTTACGGATTGACAAACTAGACAGAATGAAAGACGGAGATGCAGTTGACACCCCTTCCCTCTCCCTGCACACACATACATTCTATTAGTAAAAAAATCAGTTACGGATTGACAAACTAGACAGAATGAAAGACGGAGATGCAGTTGACAGCCCTTTCCTCTCCCTGCACACACATACATTCTATTAGTAAAAAAATCAGTTACGGATTGACAAACTAGACAGAATGAAAGACGGAGATGCAGTTGACAGCCCTTTCCTCTCCCTGCACACACATACATTCTATTAGTAAAAAAATCAGTTACGGATTGACAAACTAGACAGAATGAAAGACGGAGATGCAGTTGACACCCCTTCCCTCTCCCTGCACACATACATTCTATTAGTAAAAAATCAGTTACGGATTGACAAACTAGACAGAATGAAAGACGGAGATGCAGTTGACAGCCCTTTCCTCTCCCTGCACACACATTCTATTAGTAAAAAAACAGGTACGGATTGACAAACTAGACAGAATGAAAGACGGAGATGCAGTTGACAGCCCTTTCCTCTCCCTGCACACACATACATTCTATTAGTAAAAAAATCAGTTACGGATTGACAAACTAGACAGAATGAAAGACGGAGATGCAGTTGACAGCCCTTTCCTCTCCCTGCACACACATACATTCTATTAGTAAAAAAATCAGTTACGGATTGACAAACTAGACAGAATGAAAGACGGAGATGCAGTTGACAGCCCTTTCCTCTCCCTACACACACATACATTCTATTAGTAAAAAAATCAGTTACGGATTGACAAACTAGACAGAATGAAAGACGGAGATGCAGTTGACAGCCCTTCCCTCTCCCTACACACACATACACTCTATTAGTAAAAAAATCAGTTACGGATTGACAAACTAGACAGAATGAAAGACGGAGATGCAGTTGACACCCCTTTCCTCTCTCCCTACAAACACGTACACTATCAGTAAAAGAAATCAGCTTCGGATGGACAAACTAGACAGAGGGAAAGACAAGGATGCAGTCGGCACACTTTCCCTCCTTAACCACACACACATACACTCTATCAGTAAAATAAATAAGTTACGAATAGACAGACTAGACAGAGAGAATGACGAAGATGCAGTTGATACCCTTCCTCTCCACAACCACACACACACACACTATCAGAAAAAGAAATAAGTTACGAATAGACAAACTAGACAGACGGAAAGACGAGGATGCAGTTGACAGTCCTTTTCCCTCTCCCTACACACACATATACTCTGTCAATTGAAAAAATCACTTACGAATAGACAGAGACAGAGAGAAAAACAAGGCTACGATTGACACCCTTTCCCTCTCCCTACAAGCACACGTACTCTTTTGCGGACTAAAAATCAATTAAGGATCAAGTTTCCTCTATTTCCTTTCTGAATTTGATGCGTGTAAGTGTTTTATCAGTAAGACGCAGTTCAGATAAGGAAAGGAACTCACGACGACCATGCAAAGTCAACGAAAGCAGCGGCTGATGTGCATAGGTACGAAATTTACACCTTATTTACTTCACGAGAGAGTGGAAGAGCAGAGGCCAAGTGCTCCCTCACGAAACAACGCATAATAAACTAGTTACAACCTTCCTCCACTTTACGATACACACACACATACGTACACACACACTCACGTTCACACACTCAAGTTGAAAAGTGCGTGCGAAAAGAATTCTTCCTCGCTCCTCTGTCTCTTTTTTTCTTCTTTTTTACGCCGAGGGCCAAACAAACCGTGTGCAGAGGAGGTCCCGTTAAAGTCTTGGTTCCTCGTCCCCAAACAAGGATGGGCGTACGAGGGTTCCCGGGAATTATGGGTTAGATGAGAGGGAGTTGATGCTGCTTCTCTCCTACACACACACACACACACACACACACACACACACACACACACACACACACAGCATCCGTTGACACCTCTCCCCTCCTTCCCCTCTTCCCTCCCCCTTCCCTTCCTTCCTGGCCACGGCACTACGCGAGAGTGTATAAGGAAAATAAGACGTGGAAAAAGAAAAGAGGAGGGTGAGGAAAAAGAAAACAAGAACAGGGAACAAGAAAAAGAAAAATGAGAACAAGAATAAAGACAAGAAGAACTGAAAGAAGACATAAGCCAAAGGGGAAATGTAGAAAAGAAAATAATGAAAAGAGAAAAAGATGAAGAGAAAAGGAAAGAAAAGTCCTAAACATTCAAAACGGAAAGCAAATGTGAAGACAAAAAAACAAGATAAAATATTAAAACGTTCCACTTAAAGCTGCCTCGTTGATCCACCAGTAGCAACAGCAACAGGATGGACAGACGCAGAGGATGGGGCGAGAGGGGAAATGTTGGACAAGACAAAGAAGAGAAGGAAAGGAAAAACTTGGATATTAGGCAAGACTATGAAGGGAAGGAGAGTGCAGTAGGATCTAGTGCTGAACAGGGAAAGGAAGGGAATAGGAGTGCAGGACTTGTGTGATCGACAGGGTAGGAAGGGAAGGAGAGTGTAGGATCTAGCGTTAATTGGACAGGGAAAGGAAGGGAATAAGAGTGCAGGACTTGGGGTGATCGACAGGGTATAGGAAGGGAAGGACAGTATAGGATCTAGCGTTAATTGGACAGGGAAAGGAAGGGAATAGGAGTGCAGGACTTGGGGTGATCGACAGGGTATAGGAAGGGAAGGACAGTATAGGATCTAGCGTTGGATAGAAAAAGGAATGGGATAGGAGTGCAGGACTATAATGTTCGACAGTGTAACGGGTGTAGGATATAGTGTTGGGTAGTGGAAGGAAGGGTATGAGAGGCTACGTAGACGTTGGATAGGGTATGGAAGGGAATGGAAGGGTACGTAGGACAAGACAGGGAAGGGACTGGAAGGGTACATAAGTATTGGATAGGGCAAGAAAGGGAGTGAAAAGAAACATTGAAGTTGGACAAGGCTAGGAAGGGATTGGAAGGGTACATAGGAGTTGGACATGGATAAGAAGGGATTAGAAGAGTACATAGGAGTTGTACAAGGAAAATAAGGGATTAGAAGGGTACATAGGTGTTGGACGAGGTTTGGGAGGTATTGGAAAGGTACACAGGAGTTGAACGGAGTAAGGAAGGGACAGGAAGGGTACATAGGCGTTGGGCAGGACAGGTTTGTGATGGATCGCGTCCCCCGTCCTTACCCCCACCGCTTTTCCTCGGTAATAAGGCTTTGTACATGCAGATTGAGGGTGTCTCGAGGCCGGTGTAAGGCAATGTCGGGTAATATATCCACGCCATTATACTGAGAGGGTACTGGAGGGCTGGGGAGATCGGGGAAAGGAGTAGGAGGGGGTCGTGATTGCAAAAGCGATGAGGGGGCGCCGAATGAGTGGTGGCCTGGAGGGGAAGCGATTAAAAGAGGGTTTGTTTTGGTAATGGCGTATTGGGTGGCGATGTGGAAGTCAGCCCGGCGTGATGGATGAGCCTTCGGTAACTCAGGGAACGTCGTGTAGGTAGCTATAGTAGGTGATGTAGTGGTTGTAGTAAGTGCAGGGGGATTAGAAGCAAGAAAGCATAGGTGTTTGGGAGCAGACTCGTTTTGTTTCGTGTGTTAGATGGCAAGGAGACGTGTAGTAGCTGTAGCAGGTGTTGTAGTTTTTGTAGTTTGAGGGCCAAGTGAGTTTGTAAGCAAGGATAGTTGTTTGAGAACGTGTTTGTTTTGTTTGGTGTTTTAGATAGCGATGTAGGATTCAGGTATCGTGATTGATTCTCCTCCGGTAACTTAGGGACGTGTAGTAGCTGTTGCATGTGTTGTAGTTTTTGTAGTTTGAGGGCCAAGTGAGTTTGTAAGCAAGAATAGGTGGTTGAGAGCGTGTTTGTTTTGTTTGGTGTGTTAGGTAGCGATGTAGGATTCAGGTAGCGTGATTGATTCTCCTCCGATATCTGAGGGAACGTGTACTAGCGGTAGTAGGTGTTGAAGTGGCTGTTGTTGTGGGTGTTTGTGAGCTGATTTGTTTTGGTAATGTGTTAAATGTTTCTCCCTAAGCATTGATATTACTACCACAAGCTTCCGAGACAATTGCACTGAACAGGAACAGAATCGATCACGTAAAGTCCAATAGCTGTTTCTCCCTAAGCATTGGTATTACTACTACAAGCTTCCGAGACGATTGCACTGAACAGGAATAGAATCGATCACGTAAAGTCCAATAGCTGTTTCTCCCTAAGCATTGATATTACTACTACAAGCTTCCGAGACAATTGCACTGAACAGGAATAGAATCGATCACGTAAAGTCCAATAGCTGTTTCTCCCTAAGCATTGATATTACTACTACAAGCTTCCGAGACGATTGCACTGAACAGGAACAGAATCGATCACGTAAAGTCCAATAGCTGTTTCTCCCTAAGCATTGATATTACTACTACAAGCTTCCGAGACAATTACACTGAACAGGAATAGAATCGATCACGTAAAGTCCCCTTGGCATCGCAACCCAGTACGCCATCCATCACTCTAATCCACTTTTAAACGCCTACCCTCGCTTACGTCTCTTCCTCCTCGCTATTCCTGCCACATCAGTACTGCAGGGTTGTCCATCACGCCGCCTTGCCCTCCACATCGTCTCCCGTATACCACTAATAACGAGAATCCACTTTTAGGAGGCATAGAGAGGCATTTCGTAGTTTTTAGACTCATAAAAGAAAAAGCTTAGTCTGATGGAGTAAAGGGTGACGAAATAGTTGGCAGAATGGTGTGATCGGTTCGACTGCTCCTTAGCATTATCCACTAAGAGGTTTAACGTTATCGTAGCTTCAGGGCGCACATAAGAAGACCCAGATGTTGTATATTTAGATCAAAGTGGCGTAATGGGTGGCGATATACTGTTAGAGGGCAAAGTGATGTGATTGATTCTTCTTCCCCTTAGAACGGTCCCCTTAACCCGGTAGCAGCGACGGGGCAAATTTGTGGCTTAACCGTGTACCAGCGACGGGCCATATTTTTGCCATGATGTAAACCCCCCAAAAACAGATGATGCGTAAACTGATCACAAATGCGTTGAAATATATTATGAAATGGTTTGCGTGAGTGATGATTTTTTCTCATTTTTCTCGCTTAGAGGGGCCTTTAAACATGATCCCCGCAGCTACCGGGCTAAGTGACACAACGTTATCATAGCTCCAGGGCAAAAGGCAGAAGCTCCAAACGTTGTGAATATAAGGAAAAAGAATCGCCGGAGAAGACAGAGGAAGGGAGGGAGAGGGAGCGAGAAACTTGGCGTGCTATCATAATTTTTTGCTCGTGTGTGAACTTGCCGCGACGGTATTAACCCTCCCCCCCCCCTCCCCCCCTCCCCTTTATAGTTTAGTTTTTTTTTCTTTTTAAGCTAATTCAGGAAGCTTGTTTATGGCGTGTATAATCAGGCGGATCAGGCGGGACGTATTTCTATAATCAGGCCGCAGGAAAATAGTGTAAGATTATATGCATGAGTTTTATAAGGCCATGCGCAGCCTTTACTTTAATCTCTGTTTGGTCTGAGGAATTTGTCTAAACTCCTAATTCTCTCTGTTCCAGGTGAGACACGGCGGCGGCGGCGGGGGCAGGTGATAGAGAGCAAGAGAGAGAGAGTGTATGAGAAGGTGAGAGAGAGAGAGAGAGAGAGAGAGAGAGAGAGAGAGAGAGAGAGAGAGAGAGAGAGAGAGAGAGAGAGAGAGAGAGAGAGAGAGAGAGAGAGAGAGAGAGGCTGACGGACGGACTGGCCTCAAAATATGCTTTCAATCACCTTACCTGAGGGCGGAGAGAACACAGGTAAGACAGGTAAGAGGAGGAGGAGGAGGAGGAAGAACCCGCTACCTTAATCACAGTCACCTCTTCAGAAAACAAAAAAACAAAACATGACCACTACTTTACACACACACACACACACACACACACACACACACACACACACACACACACACAAGGATCGATATACCACCTCCAGGAGAGCGGGTTACTTACAACACTAGATCTTTTGTGTATATACCGGAGTCAATTACCTGTTGTTTCCTACACGTATACCGCCCGGAGGAGTAATGACAGGCCCCCAGGTGATCCATCAGGGCTTATTGAAGGAGGAGGAGGAGGAGGAGGAGGAGGAAGAGGAGGAGGGAAGGGTTGGAAGGTAGGTACAAGGGAGGTAGGGATGAATTTACACATTTTATCCATATTTGGTGTTTATATTGAGTTGAAAGAGAGAGAGAGAGAGAGAGAGAGAGAGAGAGAGAGAGAAGATAGTGGTCAGTTGTCAGTTCTTCTCGTCTAACTTTTGCCTCCTTCCCTCCTCCTCCTCCTCCTCCTTTTTTTCTTTACTTCCTTACATCTCTGTCAAACTTTCCCTTCTCTCCCTCCTACTTCCCCTCCTCCTCCTTTCCCTTCTACCTTTTTACCTCTCAGTGTCTGTATTTCCCTCCTTCGTATAGCCTTTTTCTCCTTCCGCTCTCTCCCCCTTACCTCCTCCTCCTCCTCCTCCTCCTCCCTCTCACCCTCTCTCTCTCTCCCCTCTCATACTTCACGCCAACAAGCTCCCCTTCACCCCCGCAGCCGCCACTATCTCCCCTCTCTTCGCACTCTCCCCTCCCTCCCTCCCTCCGTTCTCTCTCCCTCCCTCCCTCCCCTCTCTCCCTCTCTCACAAGTAAAATTCGTCGGTGGCCCTTTTAGATTTCAAGTTATTCGTCTCTCTCTCTCTCTCTCTCTCTCTCTCTCTCTCTCTCTCTCTCTCTCTCTCTCTCTCTCTCTCTCTCTCTCTCTCTCTCTCTCTCTCTCTCTCTCTCTCTCTCTCTCTCTCCTCTCTCTCTCTCTCTCTCTCTCTCTCTCTCTCTCTCTCTCTCTCTCTGGTTCTTTACTGTTTTCTTTGGTTCTTTTCCCTTCCTCACTTTCCTTATAACGCGTGATAGAACAGAACCCAGAACAGAAATAGGACAGACAAGATTATTTTTCCCCCTTTTCTTTCTAATATATATTTTCCTACACCTCCTCCCTTACACATTCTCTCATTTCCTTTCCTCTTATAAATTTCTCATGCACGGTCTCTCTTAAACGTTTTCCTTTTCTCTAATTCTCTTTCTTTCACAGGTATTCTTTCAATTTTTTTTTCTAACCTCATTTCTCTTGTTTCTGTTTTTCCTGCACAGCCTCCCTCATACGTTGTCCTGTTTCGTTTACGCAATCTTTTATTCTCGTTCAGCCTTCCTTACACATTTTTCTTCCTTCCTTTTTTATTTTTTTCTCGTCCAGTCTCCCTCACACGTTTTCTTATTTCCTTTCCTCATTTTTCCTCGTGGACAGTCTCCCTTACGCGTTTTTCTTATTTCCTTTCCTGTAATTCTTTTTTCGTCCACATCCTCTGTCACACATTACCTTATTTTTCTTTCCCATTATTTCCCTCTTGCACAGACTTTCTTATACGTTTCCTTATGTTCTTTCCTCTTATTCATTGTCTCACTCAGTCTAATCCCTTACGCGGCCGCCACCACCACCACCTCGCCACCTCGCCACAGCCCAACTTACACACCTCTGACCGCCTTTATTAGAGAGGAAGGGAGAATGCTTAGGAACGAGACCCAGGGGCACCATAGAGGAAGGGAGAATGGGGCAAGAGTGACCCCTGAACACGTTAAGAGGAGGAGGAGCAGGAGGAGGAGGAGGAGGTAGGAGGGAAGGGGGAAGGTCATAGTGGTAAAAGGAAGGAAGGGAAGGTCAGGAAGGAAGCTGAAATAGGTAGAAAAAGGTATAGGGGAAGGCGGAGGAAGGGAGGGATGAGCAAAGAGATGAGAAAAATATTGTAATGCAGAGGAGGAGGAGGAAGGGAGGATGCTGAGAGAGAGAGAGAGAGAGAGAGAGAGAGAGAGAGAGAGAGAGAGAGAGAGAGAGAGAGAGAGAGAGAGAGAGAGAGAGAGAGAGAGAGAGAGAGAGAGAGAGAGAGAGAGAGAGAGAGAGAGAGAGAAGGAAAGAAAGATTAACATGACAACTAAGATCACACGAAGAGAAGGAGTTGAGATAAGAAGATCGAATTAAATAAAAAAGTATTAGGAAACAGTTAAGATAAAAAATAGCTAGAGAGATTTTTAGGAAAGAGAAAGGAAATAAGAAAATTTTGTTGGGAAAATAGAGAAGTAGGGCGAAGTTAAGAAAAGAGAAAGAAAAAGGAAGTCTAGGAAAGGGAAATTGTTGTCCTCTCCTTCCTGAAATCGTTACGGGTGCCAACTCTCCCCCTTAAGGGTTACTATGTTTCCGGGGGGGTATGTGGGGGGGAGGGGGCTATTTTTTTTTCTTCCGTTGTTCCTCCTGTAACAGCAATAACACTTGAATTCTCTCTCTCTCTCTCTCTCTCTCTCTCTCTCTCTCTCTCTCTCTCTCTCTCTCACACGCCTAAAAACCCATTCGTAGGCTTAGTTTCGTTATAAAATTTGTATTAACGCACGTAGAGTCAATATTTAGTAAGCCTTTTTACTTTAATCCCTAATCTCATCTATCTATCTATATATATCCATCTATCTTTCTATATCTATCTATCTTTTCAACACTTTTTTTTTAGTCTTGTATATTTTTTCGTGTTTTCTTCTTTTCTTTTTGTATTTTAGTCTTCATTATTTTTTTTTCTCTTGTGAGTCGACCTCGATCACCCGGCGGCCGTAACTCAAGCCGTGGGTGAAGCTCATTACGGGAGGGACGACCTATAATGGGTGATTCCGGGGTCAGCGAGGAGCAAGGGAGGGAGGGAGAGAGGAGGGGAGGGTGGGAAGGAGGATGCGTGGGACAGGAGGGAAGAAAGGAACGGTAGAAAGGAAAGAAGGAATATGAAAGTGGAAGGATATGAAGGAAGAGAGAAAAGGGAATAGAATGAGAAAAGGAAGGACGGAAGGAAGGGAGAGAGAGGAAGGAAGGGTAGGAGAAGGATCAAGGAGGGAAAGGGAGGAAGGATAGAAAACAAAGAGGAAAATAGAGTAGAACAATTTTACATGATCTTTTCATTTTTTCTCCTCCGTTTTCTCTCTTTTATTTTTTTTCTTCCTTGTTCTCCCTTTCTCTTCTCTCCCCCCTTTCTGTTTCCTTTCTCCAATCCGTTTTCTTTCTCTCCCTTTTATCTTCCTTGTCCTTCCTTCCTTTCTCTTCTCTCCCACCTTTCTACCCCATCTGTTTCCTTTTTCCAATCCGTTTTCTTTCTCTCCCTTTTATCCTTATTCTTCCTTCCTTTTCTCTCCCTCCTATCTACCCCATCCGTTTCCTCTTTTCCCTCCTACTGTGCTTTTTCCCTTCCAACTCCCTTCTTCCTCTCCTCCATACTTCTTCCTGCATTCTCTCCCTTACTCATTCTCACATATTTCTAGTCTAATCTCTCTCTCTTTCCTTTTTTCCTCATCTTTTCTCCCTCCCCTTGCACCTCATTCCTCTTCCTCCCTTCACCTCCTCCCTATACTTGCCCCTCCCTTGCCGCCTGCCCTTTTTTCCCTGTATGAACCCTCCCTTTTTTTGTTCTCCCTTTGGTCCTTTCCCTCCCTTCCTACTGTGTTATGGTGCCCCCTGTCGCTCTGCATAGACTATTCACCCTGTCTCCCTTTTGCCCCCTGCCTACCCTTACCCCCCCTTCCTCCCCCTTCCTCCCGCTTTCCCACTTACCCCTTCCCCTACCTTTGCTTCTCCCTCCTACCCTACCTCCCCAATACATACTGCATCCCCTCCCTCCCCCCCCCCCTCCCTGCCTCTTCCCAATCCTCTGCCTCTCCCTTCCCCCTTGTCTTCCTATATCACCCTACTCTTTTTTTCCTCCCTTATTTTTTTACGCACCCTTATGATTCTGTTTCTAGTAATCATCCTTTTTTTTCCTTTTTTTTCTCCTTCATCCTATTCTTCTATTCCTCTCTACCTTTTTTTTCTCCTTTTCTTTCTTTTTATCTATCCTGCGTGGAAAGAATGACACAATAATCACGGTTTTCCATCATTATTATATATATTTTTTAAACGACAGAAATTATATATAAAAACAAGAAAGAAAAAACATGTATGATTATCACCGTTTTCTATTATTATCATTTTTATTCAAACGCCAGAAATTATATAAAAAAAACCTCACTAATCGACGCTCCATTTAGCCCAGAACATCACGTCCGCCGTAATGGCGCGGGTTTCACGGCGAAGGCTGCTGTTAATGAGACGCTAATTATTTATCGAACGGGACGCGGAGCGGTAACCAAATAGCGAAGATTAGGCGTTCTTACTGTTCGTGCCCGCCTCGCCTTGTGTGTGTGTGTGTGGGGGGGGGGGGGGGGGGTGAAGGTGTGGAATGGAGGAAAACGTATTGAAAGAAAACAAAGAACAGGTTAATTAAGGAAAATGGGAAGAGTGAGATGTGTAGTTGAATTAACGTCAGACAAAAACGGATGCTACGTGAAGGAAAGATTAAAGAAGGAGAAGGAGAGAAGGAGGGAAGGAAAAAAGGGAAGATAGAAAAAAAACAGAGAAACAAGAGGAAGAAAGGAGGGAAAGTTAAGGTGGGAAAGGAATGAAGAAAAGATAAAAGAAAGAGCGGAAAAGAATGAGAAAAGTTAATGATGGAGGGAGGAAGAAAACCAGAGAAATAAGATAAAGAGAAATAGAAAGAAGTAGAAAGGGAGGAAAATTGAACGAGACGAAATGAGTGAAGGAAAAGGAAGAAGGAGGAGGAAAGATAGCAACAGAAAATAGAAGGAACGAAAACCAGAGAAAAAAGATAAAGAGAAATAAAAATAAGTAGAAAGAGAGGAAAATTGAACGAGGAGGAATGAGTGAAGGAAAAGGAAGGGAGAGGAGGAAAGACAGCAACACAAAAAAAGAAGGAAAAGGAAGGACAGGAAAGAGGAAAAGGAAAGCTGGAAACGCAGACACTTTTTTTTTTAAAGACTACCAAGGAAAAGAGGAGAGAAGAGGAAAGTCGTGTAGCAGAGAAGAGAGAGAGAGAGAGAGAGAGAGAGAGAGAGAGAGAGAGAGAGAGAGAGAGAGAGAGAGAGAGAGAGAGAGAGAGAGAGAGAGAGAGAGAGAGAGAGAGAGAGAGAGAGAGAGAGAGAGAGAGAGAGAGAGAGAGAGAGAACTGACTCGTGTATGTAAGCTGCAGGGAGACCATTAGAATATTTGGAGCAGAATGTGTTGTCAGGGAGGCGAGCGAGAGAGGAATGCAGGAGGAGAAGGGAGGATGGATGAGAGAGGCAGGAGGAAGAGGAGGAGGAGGAAGAGGAGAAAGTGACTGGGAAGGAGGAGGGGAGAGGAGAGGAGAGGAAAAGGGATGTTAGAAGGGAGAAAATCTGTGTGAGAAAGGTGAGAGGGTCGTGAGAGTCAGTAACACACACACACACACACACACACACACACACACACACACACACACACACACACACACACTCGTAGGACAAAACCGAAACCATTGCCGTAAAGGACAGGGAAAATTGAATGTCTCTGTGTGTGTGTGTGTGTGTGTGTGTGTGTGTGTGTGTGTGTGTGTAAACAAGGTCATAACACAGCCACAGCGATGCATGAAGATGAAGTGAGGCTGTGTAGTGTGTTCATCATGTTGGCGAGGAGGAGGAGGAGGAGGTGGAAGAAGAAGAGGAGGAGGCGTGGTGTACATTGTCTCTATTTGTTAATGCAGTTATCAACGGTAAAGGATGAGAAGGAGGAGGAGGAGGAGGAGGAGGAGGAGGAGGAAGGTGAAAAAGAGGAAGGAAGGGAGGAGGATCAAAAGAAGAGAGAGGTTGCTTCCCTTTACTGCCATTATCTAATTACCCAGAGAGAGAGAGAGAGAGAGAGAGAGAGAGAGAGAGAGAGAGAGAGAGAGAGAGAGAGAGAGAGAGAGATCAGTACTCCTCGCTTATGTCAACCGGTTAAGCATCACGTCTTTTCATCTCCCTGACGTTTAAGATTAAGTCACCTGCATCCCATCTCATCCCATCTCATCTCATCTCATCTCATTCTCAGCATCCTCTGAAGCCTCATCACGTAGTCTCGCATCCCTTACGTCTGTGTGTGAAGGACCATGTTATTAATGTTTCGCTGTTTCTTATGTTTTCCTGTTTTCTCTTCAGCATTTCATCTCTGCTCATGACGCATATTAGAACTGTGAATGCATTTTTTACTCGTTTGGTCTGTCAGCGGCGGTCGTCATTCAAATAAAGTTCCTCAGTGTGAAATAGGTGCCTGCAATCATTCACCTTCGTCATCTCGCTATATACGAAGTCTGTGCGTAGAGTTCGTCATTGCCGCCGTCAGTACCACCGCCGCCGCCTCCGTAATCGGCGTAAAAGGTCGCTGATGGGGCGGCAAGTGGCGTGCGGCGGTACAAACACAATCTTCAGAGGTCGTCAGGCGGCGGCAGTGTGGCTCATTATCCGCGTTATGCCGCACCCGGGCCGCGCGCGTCAGGCCCCGCCGCTGGGATGGGCCGCCCGCCACCTGTGCACCCGGGAATCACCTGCAATCTTGATCCATAAAAAGACGCCGCGAGTGGAGAATTAATTAATTAGTTCAGATAGACTCCGTGCGTCAGCCCAGGATGCCGCGGCGATGAAGACAACTCGCCTCCCTCAACAAGCAGGCATGGAGCTCTTGAAAGCGAGTGTGATTAGTTAGGTTGTCTTGTTTAGGTGAGTCTCTCCTTTCCCTGCGGATGAGAACAGTCCATCTCGCTAATGATGAAGTGATTAAAGCAACTCGTCTCTCTAATTAGCGTGCAGTAAACTCAGCTCTCCCCGCGGTTGTGATTTGTTAATTTCCGTTTAGTCTTTCCTCTCCTTCCATGCAAACAGGAACAGTGTGTTATCCGACCACTCATAAGCTAATAAAGACGCCTCTCTCCCTTTTAAAATTAATGTTAAGGATTTATTAACCTTTCTATATACATGTGGTTGTAATTAGCTAGTTTTCGTAGTATACATATGAGAGAGAGAGAGAGAGAGAGAGAGAGAGAGAGAGAGAGAGAGAGAGAGAGAGCGCATACATACTCTTTTCTCATTATTCTTATCCCCTTCTACCACTACAACTACTACTACTACTACTACTACTACTACTACTACTACTACTACTACTACTACTACTACTACAAAATATAATAGTGTGTGTGTGTGTGTGTGTGTGTGTGTGTGTGTGTGTGTGTGTGTATTTGCAGTCCAGTGCTAACAAGAGACAAATCCATTACCAAGGGTTCTAGAGGGTAAGGAAAGTCGATATAATAATAAATACAGCCTAACCAACCGAGAAGACGTATTTTTGTAGCTGCTAAATATTTGGAACTAATTATTTTGTACGCGTCCCGTCATTTCCATTACTCAGTATAAGGGAAATATATTTGCGTAACATGCTATTATTCTTATGAAAATATTAATGCGAAATTCTTGCTGGGCTTGAGGCAAGAATTTTCGGGCGGGTGGTTGAGCGGGTAAGGTGGGCACCATGCGAGTTTAGTTCCAGCTCACGGCGGCTTCTCGGTGTGATGTGTGTTTCGGCGCCGGCAGGTTTAGGTGAAGCTGAGGGGATGAATTATGTGGGTTGGTGTGAAAAGAAAGAGGAGAATGGGGGCGTGGGGGCGGGATTGGGATGGGCGTACTACTTGTAGCAATCATTCCGCCATGGATGAGGGAGTGGGTTGTGTGGGTTGGTGTGGGTGGAATTAGGAGCGTGAGGATGAGGGTGTGGGATGGGCGCACTACTTCCAGCAACATTTCGTCACCTGTATTACGTCCCACTGCCCCAGCGATATACTCTCAGCCTTTTCTTTGAGCGTCCCCGCCAGTGGTCGGTGGAGCCAAGGCGGCACACGACGAGGATAAGCCATCCCAGAAGAGGACAACGTTGATAACCTGCACGTCCCTGCTAAAGTTTGTTCATTTACATTAAAATGACTCAACAAAAACACAAGAAGAAGGCTTGGTGCTGTGGGTGCTTCGACTGGCTCTTCGCCAGGCGGGCGCACCGCAGCCCCTCCGAGGAACCTGACTACAACGTCGAGGAAACCAAAAACGCGGGTGCCCAGGACGATGCAGGGCAACAGGCCCTGGTCTGCCTGAAGAACGCTGCTCAGCCTCTCGCAGTGGTGGAGGAGGAGCTCCCCTCCGACACCTTGCAGGATGCTGATGGGGTGGTGGGGAATGGAGCAAAGGAGGCCATTGGCAAGGGCCCTCAAACCCTCATCATCACTATCCACATGGTGAAGAGGGAAAAGGTCCACAAGCCAGTGGATGAAGAAGACCGTACGCAAATGGTGAGCCATGGCAAGAGGCCTCAAACTCTCATCATCACTATCCACTTGGTGAAGAGAGAAAAGGTCCACAAGCCAGTGGATGAAGAAGACTGTACGCAAATGGTGAGCCATGGCAAGAGGCCTCAAACTCTGGTAAGTACTCTGCCCATGGTCAAGAGAGATAATATACAGGAGGTATACGATGAGCTCCCCTCCGAGCACCAAGGCACTGCTGGGGACGCTCCTTCCAGCAGGTGCAAAGCCGTTACCTGGCCACCGGAAAAGATGCCTCTTAATAGCAGCTTCAAACAGCAAGATGCATCTCAAACCTCGGTCAGGAAAATTGTCAGGTTAAACTTCCAAAACCTGAACACATTCTTCAAAATTCGTGAGCTGTACTGTGGATACGACTACTTCAAGTATGGCTTCCCTCTCTCCAGCATTCGTTCTGAGCTGCCAAAGCTAAAGGAGAGAAGAGTGAAGGCACAGGAAGAGCCACCAAAGGAAGCAGTAAACAAACTGCCAGAGCCTCAGAAAACAGTAACAGAGGAAGCAACAGTTTCAAACAACAAAAACACTGAGCCACACCATCTCACAGGGATCCTCAAGAAAGGAAAGACGGCCAGCACCGCTCATAAATGTGTGCGCTTTAACTTCCAGAACCTGAACACTTTCGTCAAGGATCGTGAACTGTACTGTGGCTACGACTACTTCAAGTATGGCTTCCCTCTCTCCAGCATTCGTTCTGAGCTGCAAAAGCTAAAGGAGAGAACAGTGAAGCCACAGGACGAGCCACCAAAGGAAGCAGTAAACAAACTCCCAGAGCCTCAGAAAACAGTAATAGAGGAAGCAATAGATGCAGACAACAAAAACACTGAGCCACACCATCTCACAGGGATCCTCAAGAAAGGAAAGACGGCCAGCACCGCTCATAAATGTGTGCGCTTTGACTTCCAGAACTTGAACACTTTCGTCAAGGATCGTGAACTGTACTGTGGCTACGACTACTTCAAGTATGGCTTCCCTCTCTCCAGCATTCGTTCTGAGCTGCAAAAGCTAAAGGAGAGAACAGTGAGGCCACAGAAAGGGCCAGTAAAAGACGCAGGAAACAGATATAATACACGACACCAGCAAACAGTTAGAGCAGCTGGCTGTACACCACTGAATACCACTATTGGAGGGAAGTCTCCTAAAGGTATCCTGAAGAAAGAAAAGATGCCACGGTCCACCTGTCCAAAACATGTGCCCTTCAACCTTGGTAACCTCCGCGCCCCCGTTAAGGAACGTGAGCTGTACCGTGGCCACGAGTACTTCAGATACGCCGCGCCGCTCCAAGCCACTCAATCTCCCAACTTTACCTCGAGGCCTCACCACCAGCCCGTTAGATCCGCCTCTAACTCGCTGCGTGGCGCACCTCGGCACCTCGGGAGGCCGGCACAGCGGAGCAACGACTCCTTCCAGCAAAGCAGTGGCCGGAATGCTGCACACAACTACACCAACAGCCGCCACTCACAGCACCGCCAGCACAACTCCGGCAGCTACGTCCCGCCCCGATACGAAACAAGGCATTTCAATGGAGGGCAGACACATCCAGGCACCAACTCCCACAGCAGAAGTCGTGTCAAGAGAGGCGCCAAGCCGGGTGATGGTGATTTTCTGTAAGCACAGGGCGAGTACACAGAGTCGTGA
This sequence comes from Eriocheir sinensis, assembly GCF_024679095.1. Taxonomy (NCBI): domain Eukaryota; kingdom Metazoa; phylum Arthropoda; class Malacostraca; order Decapoda; family Varunidae; genus Eriocheir; species Eriocheir sinensis. The sequence goes on along the minus strand of NC_066547.1, from coordinate 2,356,969 downwards.
CCAAACTCAAATGTTCAGCGACGTACAGTTGACGTACATTCCGGGTGCATTTCTCAACACCCGCTGAACAGTAACTGTCGTTGATTGGTGATAACAATGACTGAGGAGTGCCAAGAAGCACCACAAACACACTGAGAGGAACGGCTCGCCAGCTGACTACAATCACCGTGCAGAGGAACACATCCCATGGAACGGTGCCACTTCTACGGAACAAATTGTTCAAGAGTGTCGCATCTGTGGGGAGTGTTGCGATGCATGTGTGTGGTTACATTTCTTATCATATATTTCAAATGAAAATATAGAAAATAGTCTTACAAAAAACCTTAGGCAGGGACTGTAGGGTCGTGTTGTTCTTTACACGAAACGTTATGAAAGATGTCTAAATGACCATCTTAGCAAAACCTGCGAATCTAAGGTTACTCTCTCTCTCTCTCTCTCTCTCTCTCTCTCTCTCTCTCTCTCACCTCAAGTTTGTTTTGACCAAGTGACGACGATGACGAGAGAGAGAGAGAGAGAGAGAGAGAGAGTAACCTTAGATTTGCAGGTCTTGCTAAGGTGGTCGTTTAGACAACTCCTTTCCTAATGGAAACGGAAAATTTGCCCAGTGTAATAGTCCCTTAATGTTTATTCTTGTCTGCAAAGGGAGTTAACGTTTAAATATCTCAGTTATCCACACAAAAGTAACGATTTTATCAATATTATTGTTCTTTCTTGCATTGGGAAACTTATTCATTTATCTAACCATATATCTATCTATGTATCTATCTTTCTACCTTGCTTTGTAGTCCTTAAGCTTTCCCTCTTTCGTTTTGATGCAGAAATATGAAAAACGGAACTCAAGGAAACTTATCTATTTATATTGATTTCTCTATCCCCAATCAACCTATCTATCTATCATGTTTTGTAGTCCTTAAGTTATCCATCGCTCGGCTTGCCCTAAGAATATGATAAACGGGACTCAATAACACAGATCGTAGCGTCATCCTCTCTATCCATCCATCAACTCGTCAAGGACAAGGCAGCGCTTCGAACAGGGGTCAGTCAGTCAGTCAGTCGAGGTTTCAGCAACGTCTCCCGTAATAAGAAGATTTAGCACACAAAGAAGGGATCAAGTTCGTCTCCTAGAGAGACGAGGATGACCCATCCCAGAAGAGGACAACGTTGATAACCTGCACGTCCCTGCTAAAGTTTGTTCATTTACATTAAAATGACTCAACAAAAACACAAGAAGAAGGCTTGGTGCTGTGGGTGCTTCGACTGGCTCTTCGCCAGGCGGGCGCACCGCAGCCCCTCCGAGGAACCTGACTACAACGTCGAGGAAACCAAAAACGCGGGTGCCCAGGACGATGCAGGGCAACAGGCCCTGGTCTGCCTGAAGAACGCTGCTCAGCCTCTCGCAGTGGTGGAGGAGGAGCTCCCCTCCGACACCTTGCAGGATGCTGATGGGGTGGTGGGGAATGGAGGAAAGGGGGCCATTGGCAAGAGCCCTCAAACCCTCATCATCACTATCCACTTGGTGAAGAGGGAAAAGGTCCACAAGCCAGTGGATGAAGAAGACCGTACGCAAATGGTGAGCCATGGCAAGAGGCCTCAAACTCTCATCATCACTATCCACTTGGTGAAGAGAGAAAAGGTCCACAAGCCAGTGGATGAAGAAGACTGTACGCAAATGGTGAGCCATGGCAAGAGGCCTCAAACTCTGGTAAGTACTCTGCCCATGGTCAAGAGAGATAATATACAGGAGGTATACGATGAGCTCCCCTCCGAGCACCAAGGCACTGCTGGGGACGCTCCTTCCAGCAGGTGCAAAGCCGTTACCTGGCCACCGGAAAAGATGCCTCTTAATAGCAGCTTCAAACAGCAAGATGCATCTCAAACCCCGGTCAGGAAAATTGTCAGGTTAAACTTCCAAAACCTGAACACATTCTTCAAAATTCGTGAGCTGTACTGTGGATACGACTACTTCAAGTATGGCTTCCCTCTCTCCAGCATTCGTTCTGAGCTGCCAAAGCTAAAGGAGAGAAGAGTGAAGGCACAGGAAGAGCCACCAAAGGAAGCAGTAAACAAACTGCCAGAGCCTCAGAAAACAGTAACAGAGGAAGCAACAGTTTCAAACAACAAAAACACTGAGCCACACCATCTCACAGGGATCCTCAAGAAAGGAAAGACGGCCAGCACCGCTCATAAATGTGTGCGCTTTAACTTCCAGAACCTGAACACTTTCGTCAAGGATCGTGAGCTGTACTGTGGCTACGACTACTTCAAGTATGGCTTCCCTCTCTCCAGCATTCGTTCTGAGCTGCCAAAGCTAAAGGAGAGAAGAGTGAAGCCACAGGAAGAGCCACCAAAGGAAGCAGTAAACAAACTCCCAGAGCCTCAGAAAACAGTAATAGAAGAAGCAATAGATGCAGACAACAAAAACACTGAGCCACACCATCTCACAGGGATCCTCAAGAAAGGAAAGACGGCCAGCACCGCTCATAAATGTGTGCGCTTTAACTTCCAGAACTTTAACACTTTCGTCAAGGATCGTGAACTGTACTGTGGCTACGACTACTTTAAGTATGGCTTCCCTCTCTCCAGCATTCGTTCTGAGCTGCAAAAGCTAAAGGAGAGAACAGTGAGGCCACAGAAAGGGCCAGTAAAAGACGCAGGAAACAGATATAATACACGACACCAGCAAACAGTTAGAGCAGCTGGCTGTACACCACTGAATACCACTACTGGAGGGAAGTCTCCTAAAGGTATCCTGAAGAAAGAAAAGATGCCACGGTCCACCTGTCCAAAACATGTGCCCTTCAACCTTGGTAGCCTCCGCGCCCCCGTTAAGGAACGTGAGCTGTACCGTGGCCACGAGTACTTCAGATACGCCGCGCCGCTCCAAGCCACTCAATCTCCCAACTTTACCTCGAGGCCTCACCACCAGCCCGTTAGATCCGCCTCTAACTCGCTGCGTGGCGCACCTCGGCACCTCGGGAGGCCGGCACAGCGGAGCAACGACTCCTTCCAGCAAAGCAGTGGCCGGAATGCTGCACACAACTACACCAACAGCCGCCACTCACAGCACCGCCAGCACAACTCCGGCAGCTACGTCCCGCCCGATACGAAACAAGGCATTTCAATGGAGGGCAGACATCCAGGCACCAACTCCACAGCAGAAGTCGTGTCAAGAGAGGCGCCGGGTGATGGTGATTTTCTGTAAGCACAGGGCGAGTACACAGAGTCGTGACCAAACTCAAATGTTCAGCGACGTACAGTTGACGTACATTCCGGGTGCATTTCTCAACACCCGCTGAACAGTAACTGTCGTTGATTGGTGATAACAATGACTGAGGAGTGCCAAGAAGCACCACAAACACACTGAGAGGAACGGCTCGCCAGCTGACTACAATCACCGTGCAGAGGAACACATCCCATGGAACGGTGCCACTTCTACGGAACAAATTGTTCAAGAGTGTCGCATCTGTGGGGAGTGTTGCGATGCATGTGTGTGGTTACATTTCTTATCATATATTTCAAATGAAAATATAGAAAATAGTCTTACAAAAAACCTTAGGCAGGGACTGTAGGGTCGTGTTGTTCTTTACACGAAACGTTATGAAAGATGTCTAAATGACCATCTTAGCAAAACCTGCGAATCTAAGGTTACTCTCTCTCTCTCTCTCTCTCTCTCTCTCTCTCTCTCTCTCTCTCTCACCTCAAGTTTGTTTTGACCAAGTGACGACGACGAGAGAGAGAGAGAGAGAGAGAGAGAGAGAGAGAGAGAGAGAGAGAGAGAGAGAGTAACCTTAGATTTGCAGGTCTTGCTAAGGTGGTCGTTTAGACAACTCCTTTCCTAATGGAAACGGAAAATTTGCCCAGTGTAATAGTCCCTTAATGTTTATTCTTGTCTGCAAAGGGAGTTAACGTTTAAATATCTCAGTTATCCACACAAAAGTAACGATTTTATCAATATTATTGTTCTTTCTTGCATTGGGAAACTTATTCATTTATCTAACCATATATCTATCTATGTATCTATCTTTCTACCTTGCTTTGTAGTCCTTAAGCTTTCCCTCTTTCGTTTTGATGCAGAAATATGAAAAACGGAACTCAAGGAAACTTATCTATTTATATTGATTTCTCTATCCCCAATCAACCTATCTATCTATCATGTTTTGTAGTCCTTAAGTTATCCATCGCTCGGCTTGCCCTAAGAATATGATAAACGGGACTCAATAACACAGATCGTAGCGTCATCCTCTCTATCCATCCATCAACTCGTCAAGGACAAGGCAGCGCTTCGAACAGGGGTCAGTCAGTCAGTCAGTCGAGGTTTCAGCAACGTCTCCCGTAATAAGAAGATTTAGCACACAAAGAAGGGATCAAGTTCGTCTCCTAGAGAGACGAGGATGACCCATCCCAGAAGAGGACAACGTTGATAACCTGCACGTCCCTGCTAAAGTTTGTTCATTTACATTAAAATGACTCAACAAAAACACAAGAAGAAGGCTTGGTGCTGTGGGTGCTTCGACTGGCTCTTCGCCAGGCGGGCGCACCGCAGCCCCTCCGAGGAACCTGACTACAACGTCGAGGAAACCAAAAACGCGGGTGCCCAGGACGACGCAGGGCAACAGGCCCTGGTCTGCCTGAAGAACGCTGCTCAGCCTCTCGCAGTGGTGGAGGAGCTCCCTCCGACACCTTGCAGGATGCTGATGGGGTGGTGGGGAATGGAGGAAAGGGGGCCATTGGCAAGAGCCCTCAAACCCTCATCATCACTATCCACTTGGTGAAGAGGGAAAAGGTCCACAAGCCAGTGGATGAAGAAGACCGTACGCAAATGGTGAGCCATGGCAAGAGGCCTCAAACTCTCATCATCACTATCCACTTGGTGAAGAGAGAAAAGGTCCACAAGCCAGTGGATGAAGAAGACTGTACGCAAATGGTGAGCCATGGCAAGAGGCCTCAAACTCTGGTAAGTACTCTGCCCATGGTCAAGAGAGATAATATACAGGAGGTATACGATGAGCTCCCCTCCGAGCACCAAGGCACTGCTGGGGACGCTCCTTCCAGCAGGTGCAAAGCCGTTACCTGGCCACCGGAAAAGATGCCTCTTAATAGCAGCTTCAAACAGCAAGATGCATCTCAAACCCAGGTCAGGAAAATGGTCAGGTTAAACTTCCAAAACCTGAACACATTCTTCAAAATTCGTGAGCTGTACTGTGGATACGACTACTTCAAGTATGGCTTCCCTCTCTCCAGCATTCGTTCTGAGCTGCCAAAGCTAAAGGAGAGAAGAGTGAAGGCACAGGAAGAGCCACCAAAGGAAGCAGTAAACAAACTGCCAGAGCCTCAGAAAACAGTAACAGAGGAAGCAACAGTTTCAAACAACAAAAACACTGAGCCACACCATCTCACAGGGATCCTCAAGAAAGGAAAGACGGCCAGCACCGCTCATAAATGTGTGCTTTAACTTCCACAACCTGAACACTTTCGTCAAGGATCGTGAGCTGTACTGTGGCTACGACTACTTCAAGTATGGCTTCCCTCTCTCCAGCATTCGTTCTGAGCTGCCAAAGCTAAAGGAGAGAACAGTGAAGCCACAGGAAGAGCCACCAAAGGAAGCAGTAAACAAACTCCCAGAGCCTCAGAAAACAGTAATAGAGGAAGCAATAGATGCAGACAACAAAAACACTGAGCCACACCATCTCACAGGGATCCTCAAGAAAGGAAAGACGGCCAGCACCGCTCATAAATGTGTGCGCTTTAACTTCCAGAACTTGAACACTTTCGTCAAGGATCGTGAACTGTACTGTGGCTACGACTACTTCAAGTATGGCTTCCCTCTCTCCAGCATTCGTTCTGAGCTGCAAAAGCTAAAGGAGAGAACAGTGAGGCCACAGAAAGGGCCAGTAAAAGACGCAGGAAACAGATATAATACACGACACCAGCAAACAGTTAGAGCAGCTGGCTGTACACCACTGAATACCACTACTGGAGGGAAGTCTCCTAAAGGTATCCTGAAGAAAGAAAAGATGCCACGGTCCACCTGTCCAAAACATGTGCCCTTCAACCTTGGTAGCCTCCGCGCCCCGTTAGGAACGTGAGCTGTACCGTGGCCACGAGTACTTCAGATACGCCGCGCCGCTCCAAGCCACTCAATCTCCCAACTTTACCTCGAGGCCTCACCACCAGCCCGTTAGATCCGCCTCTAACTCGCTGCGTGGCGCACCTCGGCACCTCGGGAGGCCGGCACAGCGGAGCAACGACTCCTTCCAGCAAAGCAGTGGCCGGAATGCTGCACACAACTACACCAACAGCCGCCACTCACAGCACCGCCAGCACAACTCCGGCAGCTACGTCCCGCCCCGATACGAAACAAGGCATTTCAATGGAGGGCAGACACATCCAGGCACCAACTCCCACAGCAGAAGTCGTGTCAAGAGAGGCGCCAAGCCGGGTGATGGTGATTTTCTGTAAGCACAGGGCGAGTACACAGAGTCGTGACCAAACTCAAATGTTCAGCGACGTACAGTTGACGTACATTCCGGGTGCATTTCTCAACACCCGCTGAACAGTAACTGTCGTTGATTGGTGATAACAATGACTGAGGAGTGCCAAGAAGCACCACAAACACACTGAGAGGAACGGCTCGCCAGCTGACTACAATCACCGTGCAGAGGAACACATCCCATGGAACGGTGCCACTTCTACGGAACAAATTGTTCAAGAGTGTCGCATCTGTGGGGAGTGTTGCGATGCATGTGTGTGGTTACATTTCTTATCATATATTTCAAATGAAAATATAGAAAATATTGTCTTACAAAAAACCTTAGGCAGGGACTGTAGGGTCGTGTTGTTCTTTAGAACAGGAAACTAACTAATGCGGAAAGGATTAAGGAAACTCTCGTTCTCTCGTAAACATAGTAATTCACATTCATTTCTCTTTACGTTTTTGTTGTGGTTGCTCTTTGTTGTTTAAGCTTTTCATCTCTTCCTCCCTTCCTCCCTCCCTCTCTCCCTCCCTCCCTCCCGCGCGGACAGACAAGCGAGCACTACTCCATCAGACTAATACCAAAATCATTAAGACAACTCTCCCTCATAAAGAAACAATAATCCACTAGGTTTTCGAGCGCTAATTATAATGTTCCTTTGTCTTAATTATCTGCTTCGTTTATCCAGTTTTCCATTTCTTTTTTATTTGTTTTCTTTTTTTTCTTTTGTTTTACTTATCTTCTATCTCCTTTACTTCCTTAATTAATCGAGCTTATCCCTCTATTTCCTCTTTAGGTATTTTGCTTCCACTTCTCTTTCTCTTCTTTTTTTATGCGGATTTTTTCTTCACTGCATTCTCCTCTACTTCCCCTTACGCGTTCCTCTTTCTTTTCTCTATCTTCCGTCCATCTCTATCTTCATCTCTTCCATTAACTCCTCCACTTTTTATCCTTATCTTTCTACTCTGCATTACTTTCTACTTCTCCATCATCGTTTTATCCTCTCTTTATCATATCTTCCATTAGCTAATCTTTCATTTCTTTCTTCTTAATCTTTCTTCTTTACATCCTCCTTTCCTTCTCCAACTTGCCCTTTGCTCTCTCTGTATTGCTCCCATTGCCCCCTCATCTCCCCTTCCCGTCCCCTAGTACCCTTAGCTACCCCTTTACTTCCTCCCCAACGGACCCTTTACATAGCTGCCCTTCCCTTCCCCTGGTACCCTTCATCTACCCTCCCTTTCCCCCCCATATGGCCCCTCTAGCTGCCCCTCCCTCCGCCGTATGTGCATTGGTAGGCGTCCCTTCACCCGCAGCCACTGCCAAATGAGACGTTTTCGTAACCTTCGCCCCGCACCAGATACCTCCCATGCATTATTCCTTCGTTTCCATCGCGTCGCTGTTCCCTTCCCATCCATACTCCCATACGACTCCATTCTCTCCCCCCTTGTATGCTGTGTGCTCTCTCTCTCTCTCTTTGTATTCCCCCCCTCCCTATCCTCCCTATCCTCCCTTGCCAGTACTCTTCTCTCTCTCTTTCTCTCTCCTGCCATAGCCCATTCCATACAGTACTTACTTACACTGCTCGCCTCCCTCTCTCCCTATCTCCCTTACTGTCACCTCCACTCCCATTTCTCTCCCTCACTCCCTCCCTTCACATCTACCTCAATACACCCTCAGTTTTTTTTTTTTTTTTCGTCGTAATCGTCCATATGTGTGTGTGTGAGGGTGTGATGGGGGGAGAGAGAGAGAGAGGGGGGGGGTATGTGAGGCTGCATCTCCCTCCCTCCCTCACTCACCCCCTTGAACGCACCTCTCCCGGGCCTCCTCATTAGGCTGAGAGGAAGAAAAAACTCGGAAATACGGAAGTGACGACGTAGCGAGGCGAGGCGGAGCTAGGCACGGAAGGGGCGGGTGTGGAGGGCGGACTCTTGGTATGGGAGGGAACTAGGTGGGGTCCAGGGTGGGTCCGGGGTGGGTACAGGGAGGGTGGAGGGTAGGGTGGGTCTCTTCCTTCCTCCGTCGTATCGTGTCGTGCCATCGGGCTGTTCCCTGGCCCCGCGTTGCTATCCGAGCATATCTGACGCGGCGAATGAAAAGAGACCGTTCTCAGTACACGCAGTCATGAGGCGGAATATTAATAAACAGCGGAGGTTTATGACAACGCCAAGGCTATGTTATGATTCAGGCCAGGCGTGGCGGCCCCCTGTGATACCCGCGCCGCGCCTGCATGTTACGCGCTATATTACAGGGCGAGGCGACGCACACCTGTAGCGAGCACGGGTGTTTAGCTGCATAGGGGCGAGTTGCTTACTGCGCCGCCCCCTTCATGAATAGCGATAGCCTGTAATTGTGAAAACGGACCTCTCTCCCTCCCACTCCCGTCTCCTACCTCCCCGCACGCGCCCAGTCCCCCCCGAGAAGGAAGTGAGAGGTGCTTGGAGGTGCTTGTGATAGATCGATAAGAAGGATAAGGTGAGGTGTAGTGCATGGTGAATGACGTTGTGATGGCTTTTGTGGATGGTGGGTGGATGAGACGAGGTGTTTGGGTGTGCTTTGAGTAGTGGATGGCTGTTTATAGTGTGGATGAAGCTGTACGAAGAGGAGGAGGAAGAGGAAGAAGAGGAAGAGGAGGAGGATGAGAAAACTCCTTCGCGTGAACTGAATGAAAAAGAAGAATAAGAAAAGTTAAATCTGAAGTCATATAAGACCTCTTCTATTTACAAGAATCCGTTTTAGATCACTGATCTGGCCGAAGAACCCGTGTTCTATTTACCACCGAGATCTGGATTCTCGTGATCTGGTGGATCCGGATCCTGATTTGCCTGATCCAGACCCCGAGGTGGGTTGTAGCCAAGACCAAGACCAACGGGACTCTCCAACGGGTCACCAGTACAGCAAGAGCAAGAGCAAGAGCCCACAGTCCAGCCAAGGATTGCCGGTAGAACGTCCTCGTCACTATCTTGGCTTCTTCTATCTTTCCTCTGGTCAAAGAAAGCCTGAAGCAGTCGCGGTATGCACGGACCCTGCCCTGCCATTGTGTGTGTGTGTGTGCGTGTGCACGCACGCTTTGTTTTGATCTGTCGCTTTTCCAGAGGCGTTCTATTTACCCAGAGCGAATCCAGATCAGATTCAGATCCGGGCCAGTGATCCAGAGCTGATCAGTGTTCTAAATAGAAGAGGTCTATAAGGCTACAGCAAATGCATCTTCGGATTTTTCTTAAAGTAATCGTTAGTTTCCAATCATCCCACTTAACCTTAACTGCCCCACTCAGCTTAAAGCGCCCGCCAGCAATTATCAGCAATCCTCTTGGTGATTAGCGAGCGGGGGAGTGATATTAGGGGGACGGAGGAGAAGGGAGAAGGGGATAGGAACGATGGAGGAGGAGGAGGAGAAGAAGAAGGAGGTAAAGCTGGAGGTTAAACTGAAAAAAAACGAGGAAATGTAATATATGGTAATGTTCGTGAATGGTGAAGTGGAAGTAAAGTTAATAGAGTAGTAAACTGAACATATGGGAGGAAAGTTTAGGGAAGAGATAGGAATGAGCAAAGTAGAGAGTAGAGGGAGAAATATGACAAAGTTAGCAAATGGTGAATTAGAAGAAAAGTTGATAGAGGAATAAATTGAGGATGAAAGAGTAGAATTTAAAGAAGAGATAATGTGAGTGGTTTCGACAGTACACTATTATATATAAGCGGCAAAAGACTCAAAACATATGAAGGAGGAAGTGAGAGATGAAAAAATAGATAAAAAGAGGTAATATGAAACTGAAGGAGCTGCCGAAGTGAACGAATATATAAAATGAATGTTAAAAGATGCCAAGAAAAGTTCATAATCACAGTAGAAGTTTCCAAAAAGTAACAAGACCTCATGAGAAACGAAAACCAGTGACACGTGCTGCCAAAGCCAACATTCATATTCAAAGTTACTCAGGTTCCAATGTTTAATTAATTAGGTTTCAACGACATATACTTCCACCACCACCACCACCACTGCCACCACCACCACCACCACCACCATCACCACTCTGTACTTCTAACCGAGCCACGAATTCTGTCCCGGAGGAGGCGGACGCGAGGGAAATCTGAAGTGTTCTCATTAAGCACGTGAATTATTGATGCTCTTATGTTTTATGTGTACACTCCAAGGGCACGGCGAGGAGGAGGAGGAGGAGGAGGTGGAGGAGGAGAAAGTCGAAGGGAAGCAAAGAACGAGGGAGAAAGAATTAAATGAGGAAAAAAAGGGAAATGGGAGGAGGGGAAGGAGAGAAAGAGAGATCAACAGGACGAGTCAGAGAGAGTGGGAGGGGGTGGTATGCGTGTGTGTGTGTGTGTGTGTGTGTGTGTGTGTGTGTGTGTGTGTGTCTGGGAGTAGGATTCAGCTCACGCCGCGTCCCCGGAGTCCCTTTTAAGGTATCGGTGAAGTAAGAACATTGAACTTAAAGCGAGTCGAGATTACTCAGGCTTTGATTACTTAAGTTATAATGAGATTACGGCCGAGGGGCGAGGCGGCGGCGGCGGCGAAGGTGGAGGAGGAGGAGGAGGCGAGGCGTTGAGAATCAGACGTCAGGAGGAGGAGGAGGAAGAAGAAGAAGAGGAGGAGGAGGAAGAGGCGGGTAAAAAGAAAAAGGAGGATGAAGATAAGACGGAGAAAGATGAAAAGAGGACGAAAGATGACGAAGGGAAGACAGAAGGATGAATAGAAAACAGAGAAGGACGGGAAAAGGAGGAGAAGGACGATGAAAAAGACGAGGAAGATGAGAGAAGATAGGAGGGAAAAGAAGAGGAAGAAGAAAAAGAAGAAGAAAAGAAAGAGGAAGAGGTGATTGGGGCTTGGCGACTGAACGGAGAAGCAGAAACACGAAAAAACTCCCGCCTTTCAGACTAGTTCGTCCCCGCTTACGAACCCCTCGAGTCCAGCAGCCTTAAGTGGAGCCGTGGGGGGGAGGGGGGGGGGCGAACCGGTAAGGCGTGGGGACGGGAAGGGAGAGGAGAGGAGAAGGTATAGGGGGTCCAGACTCTCCGCCGCGTGCGAATCGGGGGTCCATTTGATTCTTTCAGCGCGCCCTCTGTGACTGTGGCGGGGCGGAGGAAGAGAAAAATGATTGGAGGCAATTTTTGAGATGGAAATATATTGGTCGTGGGATTCTGGGTGCCGGCGACGAACAGGACCGGGGAGATGAAAAAAAGAAAAGAAGAAAAAGCGAGGCACAACTTTCTCCCTTTTCGGACGCGCGCTCCCTGATATGAAAAGGTCCATTCAAAGCCACCAAAATATTACTGACAACGGCATGATTCGAATATTTCCATTTGAGGTGAGCGAAGACTTTTTGTTTTGTGCTTTTTCCTTTCTCTTTAAAGAACACACACGCTTCCACGCTCTCCGCATATTCATAACCCACATGCATACCTACCTCACCTTACCCGCCACCTAACGTACTTACCTTACACTAAACAGAAGGAGGTGGAGGAGAGAGAAAACACACACACACACACACACACAACCCTTACGGAAGATTGACGTGACTTCACCCAACCCAACCGCCGCCCTGCACGTAAGATTTCGGAACCGTGACGAACCTTTTTGGGGCCGGCCCACGTTCGCTTCTGTTAAGATGGAGTGAAATTGAGCTAATTTCAATTGTGTTGCCTTTACTGGGGATGATAAGCAGTGGTTAGGCCAGGCGGCGAGGGCGAGGAAGGGACGAAGGGGCAGGTGGGGATGAGGAGGAGGAGCGGTTGGGTGGAAGGGAGGTGCGGAGGGAAGGAGAAAAGGAGGAAGCAGAGAAAGGTGGAGATCAGAGGAGATGGATAAGATAAAGGAGACTAGAGAGAGAGAAAAAACATGGCGGTGCAGCTGGAGAGAGAGAGAGAGAGAGAGAGAGAGAGAGAGAGAGAGAGAGAGAGAGAGAGAGAGAGAGAGAGAGAGAGAGAGAGAGAGAGAGAGAGAGAGAGACTATTATAGAATGGAACGGTCAGGAGGAGCAGGAGTGGAAGGGAAGAGAAGGGAGAGAGAGAAAGGAAGGTAAAGGGAGAGAACAGAAGTAGAGGGAAGGGAGGTAAAAAGGGGAGCGCCAGCTGTTTTAAGGGACAGTAATGGTGGCGGCGGGATGGTGGTGGTGGTGATGATGGTGATGGTGGTGGTGGTGATGGTAATGATGATTGTGAATATAATGACGTTCAAACTGTTTTTAATTTTGTTATTTTTATGCACCAGATTCATTTATTTTTGTCCTCTTAAGAACCTGCACTCAGTATTTGTTCTCCTCTGAATCAGAAATGAGAAACTTGCATGAAATATTAATTATGAAAAAGAGAGGATGCATTAACGTTACGAAAAGAAAACTACTTGGTTAGTGTGTCATTATCGAAGTTGAATGGAAGTCTTTTGATTTGTATATATTAGTGATTTTGCTTTCTTACATCATTACTTTTCTTGCTAATCTTTTTTTTTTTCCTGCTTTCTTTATTGACAGATTGTTTCTTTAGTTTTCTTTCTCATTATATTTTACGGCTATCTTTTTTTTTTTATCTTTAGTAACTTTTTTTTTACTTTCAATATTATTTTTCTTGTTTATCTTTTATTTCTTCCTTTCTTATTGACAGCGAATTTATCTTTTTTTTCTTATGATGATTTTTCTTACGACTACCTTTTTTCTTTCCTTTTTACTGACAATTACTTTTTACATCACTATTTTCTTAAGCACTCTTTGTCTTCCTCTACTGACAACTCATATTTTCTTTTATTAATACTTTTCTCTCGTTTCTTTTTCCCTTCCTTCCTTCCTTCTCTTATTGACAGCTAGGAGAGGCGGTTAAGTTAAGGCGGTAAGGTGTGGGTGTGAGAGAGAGAGAGAGAGAGAGAGAGAGAGAGAGAGAGAGAGAGAGAGAGAGAGAGAGAGAGAGAGAGAGAGAGAGAGAGAGAGAGAGAGAGAGAGAGAGAGAGAGAGAGAGAGAGAGAGAGAGCCGCCAGAGGGAGTGTTCAAAGCATAACAATAGTCGAGTTTGGCCGTGACTTGGCGATCCTCTTGTCAAGGTGTTAAAGCCGTAAGGAGAGAGAGAGAGAGAGAGAGAGAGAGAGAGAGAGAGAGAGAGAGAGAGGGAGAGGGAGAGGGGGAAGGATGTTTGTTATGTTGAAGGGATGATGCTGGACAGTCACCGCCATCACCATCATCATCACTATCATCACCATCACTACACTTTGTCATCTTCCTCACCTTCTTTATCACTGTTTACCTGATGAGGGTGCGTCTCCCTCCTCCTCTTCCTCCTCCTCCTCCTCCTTCCAAGCAGATACACCGTACCCAACAGCCTTTCTCTTCCTTTTCCTTCTAATGCCCTTTCCTCCTTCCCTCCCTTCCTCCCTTTCTCTCTCCCTTCCCTCTCCCTCACGCACGCACGCACCGTCCCGCTTCTCACCACGCCGCAAACTTTTCCTCTCGCCTCACTTTTTATCATCAACCTTTTTTCTCCCCTTGTAGAGTAGCGGCGGCGTGACCATTTTTCCAGCGGCCTTAATTTACCTGATGGTGTGTGCGCCGAGCATTTCTTGGCGCGATGGCTACGTTGCCGCGTCTACTAAAGGGCACGGAGGACTTACTTTATTCCCGGTACACGCGTCCTCCTCATCCTCATCTACTAACACGCTTTGGTACTTAATTCATTCCCCGTCTACTCGTTCTATTTGTCTCCTAACGCGCTTTGGCCCTTTATTTGTTTCCTGTCTACCCGTTCTACTCTCCTACTAACGCACTTCAGTTCTTCCTTTATTCCTCGTCTACTCGCTCTTCTCGTCTACTTAAGTGCATTGGTTCTTAATTTATTCGCCGCTTTCGCCGCCATACACACACACACACACACACACACACACACACACACAGTAGCGGGGTTGTTCACAGGGGGGCGAAAGTAGTGTATGGAAGTGCAGGGAAGGGCTTGAAATAGGTGCATCACAGGGGGGAATAGGGTCGAAGTAGTGTATGGGGCTTAGGAAGAGGGTTGAAATGGGGATGAAGTAGTGTATGGGGGTGTAGGGAAGGGCTTGAAACAGGTGCATAACAGGGGGTAATAGGGTCGAAATAGTATATGGGGTTGAAATGGGTGCTTAAAAGGGGAAATAAATAGGGATGAAGCAGTGAACGGGGGTGTAGGGAAGGGCTTGAAATAGGTGCATCACGGGGGGAAATAAGGATGAAGTAGTGAATTGGGGTGTAGGGAAAGACTTGGAATAGGTGCTAAAAAAGTGGAGGAGGCAAAGAAATAGGGACGAAGTAGCTACTGCCGTTGAAGAGTGCGAGTGTTAAAAGAAAGAGGAAGAGAAGGTGATCATGAAAAAATAGTATATACTCTAGTGTCACCCTATACTCTATACCTTTACTTTCTGTGTGGTGAATTTACTTTATTTTTCGTATTTGCACCGGAGAGAGAAAAAAATGGTTATGTTATATTTGCTTGCAGTTATATTTTAGTTTGGGTTTATCTGTAGCTCCGTAAAAGTTTGCAGACTCGGTCGGGTATCAGGACACCTCTCCTCCCGAAATTGACCCCTCTTTCGGCCACCTCTTTGGACTCTTTTCAGGAGCAGCGAGTAGCGGGCTTTTTTTTATTATTGTTTCCTTTTTTGTGTGCCTTGAGCTGTTTCCTTCGTTGTTAAAAAAAGAGGTTTGTTGATGAAGGTTACCGGATTTATTTCCCCAGCAATGTGGAGGAGGTGGGAGTTGGAGAATCACGGAGAGTCACAAAGCTTCATAAAAACGCTCCCGTAATGTGTTGATGGCACAGTGAGAGATCTGCCCCACGCACGCTGCCGGTTAGACGGATGTAGCAGAAAAAACGAAAGAAAAACGCCTGGAGAAAAGAGGATGACAGCCCCGAGCTTATGGTCATCGTGAGAGTAGGTGAGACATGTTTACGTAAGGGCTTAGGACACCGTTACATCATATGGCTCGAATGACAGACCTTCCGTTACTCTATATAGGAAATATCAACATTGAGAGATATAAAGAAAAAGCTTGTTTAGAAGATTACAGACTCGAATATCTGGAGGAGGTGGAACAGGCTTTTACGTAAGGGCTTAGGACATTACCGTCTCCGTTATTCTTTAAAGGAAATATCAGTTAAGAGAAATATAAAGGAAAAGCTGTACAGTGGATATTACAGCATCAAATACCAGGTAGTTGACTCTGAAGTGGGCCCAGCATCATTACATAAAGGTTTAAGACACCTCCGCCGCTCCCTCTGACGTACATAACAGGTCTTCCATCACCCTATAAAAAAAATATCAGTGTAGAAAAATATAAACAAAAAGCTTGCTGAGGAGATTACAGCATCGAGCATCTGGAGTGGGCGCAGCATCCTTACGTAAGATCTCCGGACACCCCCTTCCCCCTCGCGCCCCCCTCCCCGCCTCTCATGTGACGTGCATAACAGGTCTTCCGTCACTCTTTAAAGGAAACATCAGTCGGGGGTTCATTGGCTCGGGGACTGGCAGGGGTCACCGGCGGGGAAGGGCTTGCCATAATTGCAGTCAAGTGAGGGATAATGGAGGCTGAAGAGACACGTCCTCCTGCTTGCCTCCACCTTTCCAGCAGCCTGACATATGACATCCCCGGCAGACGAGTCACTTCCTCTCCCGCGATGCCACACAGCGCTACCCAACCACCCACCTACACGCTGTCCATACCGCCGCCGCTGCAGACTCCCCGACCGCCGCTGTAGCCTCCGACACCGCCCGCACTTGTCCGCCTCCCTCAGCTGTCAACCCACGCCGCTGCCTGTCTCCTGGATGCCCGAGAAGATGGATGTCGTTTTAATAGCAGCTTTATACCGCGTGGAGTTCGCTGTGATGAACGACGCGATGGATTTTTGATTGCATTCAGCTGCATCACGGGAGCTAATCGTCGCCCGGCCCGCCACCACAACGACTACTGCGGTGCTTTTCTTCTTCCTCTTCCTGCTCCTTCTCCTCCTCCTCTTCCTTCTTTTCCTCCTCCTCCTTTCTTCTTCTTCAGCTGCATCACGGAAGCCAATTGTCGGCCCCACCACTACAACAACTACTGTCCTCTTCTCCTCTCTTCTTCTTTGTCACCGCAAGTTCCCTAAAGTCCCACCAGGATAGTCTTCAAGAGAGGAGAATTGTGACAGTGGCTCCTCCCCCTTATCCTCATCATCATCCTCATCCTTCCTTCCTTCTTTGTCTTCCTAAGTTCCCGGAAAGCACGTTAGTAGAGCCTTTAAGAGAGAAGGATAGTAACAGTGTCTCCTCCTAATAATGGCTCCTCCTAATTGCTTAGTCTCAGTTCGTGGCTCCGTTGCTCCCCACTGTATGGGAGGAGCCGTGCCGTGTAGCCGTGGGCTCTACGGGTGATGGATGGGCGCGGTGAGTGGGCCTTTGAGCGGTAAACGGCCTTGTTAGCGGGCGGCGAGAGTTACTGCCGAGCGTCACGCAAACCACGGCTTCGTCCACCTTCAGCTCCTCCTCCTCCACCTACCTGCCTCTGTTCACCTGTCCGGTCCGCTCTCCTCCACCTAGTCCCGCCCTCCACTGCCTCGCCCTGTTCTTTTGTTGTGCTCCACCTTCGTCTTCTACCTTTCCTTACCTGCCTCACCACCCAGCCCTTACCTTACCTTACCTTACCTCACCACCCAACCCGGCCCCTTCTCTTTCCTCGTCCCCGCACCCCGCCACACACGCAGATCAGTGGGGAAAACACACACACACACGCACATGCACATACACAAACACTTGAATAAAACAGACATCAGCGACCACCCCACTTCGTTTTAGAGAGAGAGGAGAAAAACACGTCCCAGATAAACAGACCCAACCCAA
Organism: Eriocheir sinensis; assembly: GCF_024679095.1. Taxonomy (NCBI): domain Eukaryota; kingdom Metazoa; phylum Arthropoda; class Malacostraca; order Decapoda; family Varunidae; genus Eriocheir; species Eriocheir sinensis. The sequence continues at coordinate 2,339,668 of NC_066547.1, read as the reverse complement.
TGCAGACCCCTGACAGACCTTATCTCCGCCCCTCGATAAGGAAGAAGAGCGTTCGTGGCGAGATCCAAACCCACCCACACACACACACACACACACACACACACACACACACACACACACACACACGATCCAAAGTCCCCATAAACAAAGCTTCAGACACCAACAAAACAACGTTCGTTCGTTCGTCTTGCGTTGCGGTCCCCCAGAAACGACTCTTGCGGCGCCGAATATTTCTAAGACCCGAAGAAGAAGGAAGATAAGGGAGAAAGCATTTGACGGGGAGGAAAAACAAGGTGGTCGGAAGGGAGGGAGGAAGGATGAAGCACGTGTGAGGTCTGATGCTTCCTTCCTCACCACCACCACGTCCACCACCACCACCACCACCACCAGGCGGGCGTCGCGTTGTTGAAGGAGACGATAAATTTCCTGCCTAACGAGGACAATAAAGACGTGTCGCCAGAAGGTGTGACACGCGGCCACGCCTCTCGGAAAGTCACGGGAGTGGACACGCTGCGAGGGGATGAAGGGGAGGAGCAGGAGGAGGAGGTGCTGTGAGGTGGAGATTAAGGAGGAGGAGGATAAGCTAGTGATAAGGTAGAGAGGTTTAGGAGGGAAAGAGAGAGTGAAGGCAAATATACAGGCGATTTGAGATTGAAGAGGAGGAGAAAGAGAAAGAAGAGGATTGATTAGCAAGAGAAGGAAGAGGTTTTTGATGAGAAAGGAAAGAGGAGGAAAAAGAGGGGAAGGGGAGGAAAGAATGCCAAGAAGAGAGAAGAGAGGCTGAGAAGGGGGAGGAAGCAGGAAATGCAAGGAAGAGAGGCTGTAGAAAGCGGGGCAGTAGAAGGAAAAAAAAATACGCAGTTTAGAGAGAGAAAGGAAGATATAGGAGAATGAGATAGGAAAGTAGAAATACCTCCCTCACCCGGCCCCTATCTCCTTCCTACTTTCCCTCTTATCGCGTGTCGGCAGTGAAGGAGAGAATGAACTGACGTGCTTCAGCGGCATGGTAGAATGACGTTGAGGGCTGTGAGGGAGGGTAACGACGTGTGCTTTTGCGTGGCCACGAGGAACGGACGAAGAGATGGCGAGAGACGTGTATGGACGGGCGGGACAAGACGGCCAAGGCAACACAGAACCTTTTTAACGGTGGTGGCCTGACGGAGAGGAGTGATCGAAGTACTTACTTGCCCGTTAGCATACTTCTTAGTTGTTACATGTACCTGTGCTGAAACCAAGGGGACGCCCACGAAACTCATGGTTGGGGCAAATCGATCGATCCTGCCAAGAGAGACTTGTGATAGACGGGGCAACTGAGTGGGAACTTGCTCTTTAAATCTGTAGTGCGATAGTTGTGAGAAATATGTTGTAAGACTCAGAGAGGATATATGGAGGATAAAAAAATAAGGATTGGAAAGCATGATCTCCACCCGTATTGTATTGTCCCTAAGTGTTGAACATTAAAAAAAAACAAAGTAAATGTAAAAAAACAACACCCAATTTTCGAACTTCATAAAGGACTAATTACTTTGACAGTCACAAGTGTTAACCTCACACACAAACACCAACACACAAAGTATAACTGTCCAGAAAACCAAGTGCATTTGTGTCAGTAACGTGAGCGAGGGAGGGAGGGCGAGAGAGAGGGAGCAAAGGAGAGTGAAAAAAGGAGAAAGAATTAAGGCAACACGGAAAGTTAAGCAAAGTGATACTGTCAGAATTTGCATAATGAGCGTGGCATGACCCCAGTAAACCCCGGCCAGCACCGTGCATGAATCTCAAAAGGGGGGGCGCATGACGGAATTATGGGGTCGAAACATGCCATGAGAGGAGGGGAAAACCAGCACAAACGAGGGGAGAGAAAGGGGAAAAAAGCAGGGAGAGAGGGGAGGAGGGGAAGAGGAGGAGGAGTAAAACAGCAGGAATGAGGGGAGAGAAAGGGGAAAAAAGCAGGGAGAGAGGAGGAGGGAGGAGGGGAAGAGGAGGAGGAGAAAAACAGCAGGAATGAGGAGAGAGAAAGGGGGATAATCAGAGAGAGGAGAGGGGAGGAGGGGAAGAGGAGGAGGAGTGAAACAGCAGGAATGAGGGGAGAGAAAGGGGGAAAAGTGAAGAGAGAAGAAGGGAGGAGGAAGGAGAGTAAGAGAAACAGGAAAGGGAAAAAGCGAAGAGAGAAGTGAATGGAGGAGGAAGGAGGAAGAGAGAAAAGAGAAAGAAGATTATAGAGTAGTTAGTAGCAGAAAGAGAATAGAGGAGAGGAGTAAGAGAACGAAGAGAAAGAAGAATGTAAAGTATAGTTGGTAGAGGAAAGAGAATAACGAGAAGGGAGAGAGAGAGAGAGAGAGAGAGAGAGAGAGAGAGAGAGAGAGAGAGAGAGAGAGAGAGAGAGAGAGAGAGAGAGAGAGAGAGAGAGAGAGAGAGAGAGAGAGAGAGAGAGAGAGAGAGAGAGAGAGAAGAGGCGTAAGAGAGAACGGAGAGGGAGAGAGAGAGAAGATTGTAAAGTAGTTGGTAGAGCAATGTTTACCGAGCGTCCCGCGTGAGTAATGACTTGCTTGCACATCATGGCCGAGGTACGAGAGTAAATTTGGTGAGGGAAGGAATGGGTGTGATGAGTTAAAGGGGAGGCGAGGAAGGGGAGACGGGGGATGTGTGTGAGGGAAGATATGTGAGTGATGAGGTGATGAGGGAAAGGGGAGACGAAAGGAATAGGAACGGGAACTGGGGAGTGAGAGAAGGTAAGAGATGTGATGATAGAAAGGGGAGAAGGGTAAAGGGAAGTGAGGAATGGGATGTGAGGGTAAAACAGGGTGAGGTGCAATTGAAGGACTGAAATAACGAGAAAGGGAAATAGAAAATGGGGTGTCAGGCTAGATTAGGATGACGTGGGTTTCAGGGACGAAGAAATTGAGGATAGGGAGGACAGGGAAAGATATGAGGATAGGAAAGAGATAGTATACGACAAGGACAGAGGGAGAAGAAAACAATAGAGAAATATGGGTGAATAGCGGTATAAAGGGGGAGAGAATAATGGAAAGTGGAGCCATAGAGCTAGAATGTGGATTTGAGAGACTCTAAGGGATAGGGGGACGAGATGACGAGGCAGAGAGAGGGAGACAGAGACAGACATACAGACAGAGACAGAGAGAGGAAGGGAAGGGGAAGAAGAAGAGGGAGAGGGAGCAGGTGCAGAAGCCCATAATAAAGGAACATGTGATGGGAGGGAGGACGCGACACAGGTAGGCGAAGGGAGACAGGTAAATGCTGATGGTCTAGGGGGAAAGTATACCTAACGAGAGAGAGAGAGAGAGAGAGAGAGAGAGAGAGAGAGAGGGAGAGAGAGAGAGATAATATTATGTCTTCCTCGTCACGTTTACCTTACCCTGTGTTATTAGATTTGCGGTGCGAGCGTAGAAACTTTAAGGTTGGGCCAATAGCTGTGACAGAGGGGAAGGGGGTCGGGGAGGGGCGGCACGGGGACGAGGACTCTGAGGGAAAGGGGAGCTAAGTGTCTGCGGCGAAGGGTAGGACAGTGAAAAACGGAGGGGAGGAAAGGGGACGGAGAAGGAGGGAGGAAAGGGGGTCAAGGAAGAGAAGAGGACACAGGAAGTAGAAAGGGAGAGGGCACTAAGGGGAAAAGAGAAGATAAAAGGGCAAAGGAAAAGAGTGCTGGAATGATGAAGGACGGAAGGAAAAAGGAGAAAGAGAGGGGAACTGGAGAGGACGGGAATGATTCAGGAGGGATAGAGAAGAGATGTAAGAAAGAAGGGGAAAAAGAAGAGAAAATTTGGTATGAAGGGAAGGCTTGAAGGGAGCAGAGAAAAGAGAAGAGGACAAAAAGGGGAAAAAGAAGAGAGACTGGAAAGAAGACGAAAGAGGAAAAAAGAAGAAGGGAAACTGAAGGGGGAGGAAAGAGGAGGAAAAGATGAAAAGAACAACGCTAATAGGACAAATGGGGAAAAGAAAGGCTAGCAAAGAAACGAAAGGCGAAAAAATGAAGCGGGCGGTGAGCACAAAAGGGAAGAAAAGCTAACAAAGAGATAAATGGAGAAAAAAATGCGGCGGAGAGGACGTAAAGGTAAATGGGGTAAATTAAAGGGAAGGAAAAGAGACACCAGCGGGGAGTACGAAGAAATGGCTGAGGGAGGAGCCACTAGGGGGAGAAGGATCACTCCCTCATTTGTTTATATTAGTGTGCGTATTTTGTGGAGCCATCACGAGGGACGCTACGTGTAATTAATGACCGAGACTTCCCTGGAGGTGACTGCGGGGGAGAGGGAGAGAGAGGGAGGAAGAGGGAGAAGTTTTATATAGGCAGGTGTGTGAGGGTGAGGTTGTGTGGGTGGGGGAGAGGAAGGAAGGGAGGTACTGGAGGTATATAGGAAGAGGAAGAGGTATAGGAAGGGAGGTATAGAAGAGGAGGTAGTATCAGATGTATGAGGTATAAGAGGTATAGGAGGGGAGGGTTCTTCATATAGGTGTGCTGGGGGAGGTTATGTGGGTGGGTGAATAGGAAGGAGGGGCGTGTTTTTTGAGAGGTGTGTGGGGTGAGGTATATGGGTATGGGTGGAAGGGACTACGCGGTGGGAGAGTATGTGTGTGGTGAAGTGTGTTTGGGCTATGGGATGTGGGAGTCGTATAGGAGGTGCTAGGTGAAGGGTGGCTGTGGGGGTGAGAGAGGTGTGTGGGAGAGAGAGTTTTATAGGTATGTGAGGTGTGTGTGGGCGGGGAGAGGGAAAGTCGTACAGGTGGGGGAAAGTGTTTTGCTCTTTCGTTCAGCTCTGGGAACGTTCTCTTATTTGGGTGTTATATATATTTTCACTCACACAATTTTTCCCTTTTCTGGTAGCAAGCTGAATTTTCCACTCTGCTTGGCTTTTGAAATAGTGGATATGACTGTATATATAACTAGCACGATAAAGAAGAAAATAAAAGCTGAAGTACTTAGCCATTTGAAAAGAGGGTCACAGAATTAAGGTATTTCCATATATATCTTTGCTTTGCCTTCTGTGTTTTATCTTTTTAACGGTTTTATTTCAGTACAATTTAGTATTTATTCCACTTAGTTTTCCCTTAATTCAGTAAGCTCCCATCCCATAACAGGCAGTCAGTTAACGCCGTTATTAATATTTTTATGCTTTATATATGTTTTCTTTCTCTTGACATAATTTCAGGGCACTTTCTTATATATTTTACTTAGTTGTCGCATCAGTAAGCTCTACACTCATAACAGGCAGGCAGTTTACGCCACTATTATATCTTCAAGCACCCTATTTTTAAGCTTTTTATGATTTTTTTTCTCTCTCGACTCGTATTTTAATCCTCCTTCTCATTTGTTTTACTTAATTTTCGCATCAGCAATTCCTACATTCGTAACAGACAGGCAGTTTTGGCCATTATTATTTCTCCCGGCACTCAATTCGTACCTCAACACAATCTCAGTAGCACGACTCTTCGCCGCCCCAACCAAGGCAAACACTAATAAAAACTCAATCCTTTCTTGCACTGCCATTCCGCCGCGCCCCCGCAGGCCACTCCCGCGTGACCTGCGACCCTCTGCAGCCCTCGACGCCCTTACAAACTAGTGTGGTCCTGAGAGTGGTGGATAAGAGGAGGTGGAGTGGGAGGGAAGGAAAGTGGATGGGTGGTGGTTAGGTTGAGGGTCGGGTAAGGGTGGTGGAGAGTTGAAGGCGGAGTGGGAGGGAAGCAGAGTGGGTGGATGGAGGTTAGGAAAGAAGTTGGATTTCTGAACGAGCTTGTATGTTACGAGGAAGAGGATGAAGAGATCGGGGGAAGGAGAGGGAAAGGGAAATGACTTTTGCAGGTATACTATCGATGAGGGAGTTTGGTAGAGAGGGGCAGCACAGGATGGGAACAGTGCAAAAGGCGGTTGAAGAAGGGTAACGAGAGAGGACAGCAAATATACAACGAAGTATGGAGGGGAATAAAGGTCGATATGGACGCTGTATAGGCAACACATGGGGCAGGGAACATGAGTGGAAAGCCAAACATACGTAGAAGATGATAAGAGTTATTGGATGAGAAGGGCGGTGTAGAAGGTAGCCAGTAGGGTGAAGAAAACAACAAAGGAGAGCATGTAAGCAATTGAGTAAGGAGGGGGAAGGGGGCGGTAGTATGGACGCCAGGCAATACGTGGGGGAGGTTACACGAGTGGAAAGCAAAACATGAGAATTGCTGGGTGGATGGAGAGGGCCGTGTGGGAGGACGTACGGTGAAAAAAAACTAGACAAAGGAGGTAGTGATGAGAAAGACTAAACCAAGCAAGCAATATGATGAAGCCGGCGATGGTAAGGGGATGAGGGTGACGGTGTGGGTGGTGGCGGGGTAGTCTGCATGCACGGGTGAGGAGGTCAAGCAGTCTTCGTTGCCAGCGTCTTCATCTGGCACGCGGATGACTCGCGCCGAAAGCATACTGACGAGGAGGTGCCTTTCGCTGCCACCCGTTGAAAGTTCATTGCAGATTCTCCCCGCTCGGTGCATGGTAAACGGTGCCAGTGACTTGAATCCCTTGGTGGTGGTTGTGGTGGGGGTACTGGTGGTGGTGGTGGAGGTGGCTGACGTGCTCCAAGTCACTCTCAACTCCAAAGTCCTTCGTTATAAAGACTGTGCATGAAGACGTTAGTTAGGAATGAAATATATAGTAAAAGTCTACGTTAATTTACAGAGGAATATAATCGTATACGTAAAACCCTCATAACTAACACTCAAACCTTCTAAAACACTTACGTTAGCATGACCTCAACACGTTAAGGGGTCGGAATACAGTCCAGCCCAGTTCAGTCCACAGTCCTCCCCGCTGGTCTGCAAGGGCTGGATTGGGCTAGGTTCATAATGTTGTAAACGGTGTGCTGCTGCTGCTGCTGCCTCAGTAAATCCAACCAGAGTGACAGCAGTGTGACAAGAAGCGTGAGGCTGCGAGATTTATGTGCAGTCGTCACGCTCATAGTCCGCCGTGCTCTCTTTCTTCTCTTTCTCCTTCCCTTCTCCTCCGCTCCGGCTTGGCCTCCTCCTACTCTTTTCCTTGTCCCTTGTATCTTGTTCTGTTCCTCTTCCTCCTACTTCTCCTACTCCTGTTCTCCTTTTATTTTCCTCCCTCTAACTCTCCTCCATCTACTCCTCCTCCTCCTCAATTCCCTGTTTTGGTTCATCGTAAGTAATGTAAGACGCTGAGAGTTATGTTGTCTTTGTTTACCTTGGTGATGAGACCTCGCCTAGAGTATGCAATGCAGTATTTGTCCCCCAATTACGAAAGGCATTTGTTTTTTCTATAACTTTTTTATTTTTCTCTTTATCTTTCTTACTATTTTATCATCCCTTTACGTAACTTATTTCCTCTTTTTTTACCATCTCTCCTCCATCACCTCCCATCTCTCGTTCTCTCACTCACTCATTCCTTACACCCACGCGCCCATCCTGTATTTCCTAACACCTTTTATCGTAAACCTCCCTCGTTTACCTGTACTAAATCAATGAGGAAACGCAATAGACATCAAACTTATGCTTAGTCACACCGCGCGCAGACTAATGATGAAAGGGACGGAATAAAGCAACAGAGGAAAAAGAAATTGCAAGAGAGCGAAGGCGGGAGAAGGGAACAGAAGAGAGGAGTCAGTCAAGTTGCCCAGTCGGTCCGCTCGGCAGTCAGTCAGTCCGCCCAGCACCTTCGCCTCGCGCGTGTTTATGCCTCACAGGAACAGACCATTAATCTCCCTCCGAAAAGTGCATACATGTGTCAGAGTCTTCATTTGTCAGGTGTGGTTAGGCAGGTGTGTGTGTGTGTTTACGTTTGTTAGTGTGTGTGTGTGTGTGTGTGTGTGTGTGTGTGTGTTTGTGTGTGTGTATGTAACATCCGCCTTTCCTTCTCCTCCTCCCTCTCCTCCTCCTCCTCCATCACCACCTCCTCCTCCTCCTCCTAAAACTCCTCTTCACCTACGTTTAACACCTGTTGGGAGTTGAGTTTCTTCCCCGTATCGGTAATTAGTGCTATTGGGAAGGGTAATGGGGCTCCACCTGGCGGGAGGGGAGCGGCGAGGGTACCTGTGCTGGCGATAATGAAGCAGGTGAGCGAGAGAGAGGGGGGAGAGAGAGGGGAGAGGGGGAGCGCGGAGGTCGATACTGTATTTGGCATGTTGAGTGTCTGGGCCAGCGCTCCGAAACACACGATCACGCTCACACATATCCATAATACATATACACATAATACATGCATTCATAGGCGAGGGTATGATAATAGTAGTAGTAGTGAGAGTGTGAGAGAAAAAGTGGAGTAGGATTTTTTTATTTAATGGGTTTTGTTCACGTTTCCTGTTTCAGTAAAAGGTTATCGTTAATTATATGAGTGTTTTTTTTATTTATTATTGTTTATGAACGTTTTATTGGGCAGGATTTTATAAAGGGAAAGTGGAGTTGTTAATTAAATATGCGATAATTAAAGAATGCGCCTAAAAAATTATATCAGAGTTATTGCATATATATTAACTCCATTGCACACACACACACACACACACACACACACACACACACACACACAAACACAATCACACAGAATGACAGATACACATTGGTAGGCAGAAGACAGAGACAGAAAAATAGACAGAGAGAGAGAGAGAGAGAGAGAGAGAGAGAGAGAGAGAGAGAGAGAGAGAGAGAGAGAGAGAGAGAGAGAGAGAGAGAGAGAGAGAGAGAGAGAGAGAGAGAGAGAGAGAGAGAGTGTTGGAAGGATGAATTGATAGATAGATTGATAAATAGAGTTGATAGAGAGAAGGGAAGGGGAGAAGCAACTAGTACATATATATTGACGTAATGAAGAATGGCCCAGGTGAGGCGTGTTGACATACCTTTATCACCTGTCGCTAATGATGCCTCCTTCGCTAATGAGTCGCGGCCAGTGTTACCTGAGCAGCCCATGTCATTACCTGTATAGACGGACGCCCACCTACGGACCCCCGTGTTGCGTTTCACCTCCCCTCTCTGCAAACACACACACACACACACACACACACACACACACTACAGAAGAGAGAGAGAGAGAGAGAGAGAGAGAGAGAGAGAGAGAGAGAGAGAGAGAGAGAGAGAGAGAGAGAGAGAGAGAGAGAGAGAGAGAGAGAGAGAGAGAGAGAGAGCACACCCAAATTAATTGAAACTAATATAGCAACATTTTTTTTCTTTACATATTAGTACTGAACACCTTTGAGAGCGTTTAGTCAGTCTGTCATCATTTTCATAATCACCTCCATCATCATCATCATCATTATCATATCCACTTCCCGTCAAGATTCTTAGGGTGGAGTCACTTCGATGATAAACGTCTAAGATATACTGGCAATTCTTTTTTGGATTTGACAATAAAGAAACAACAGAATAAACAGAAGAGGAGAGAAAGAACATGAACACAAATATAAGGAGGAACAAGAAAGAGCTGAAGAGAAAAGGAAGACCAGATTTTTTTAACCCACCCAGAAAGTCAGACAAAAATAAAAAGAATAAGAAGAAAATTATGCAGAGAATTGGGAAAGAGCAGAAAGGAAATTACAGAAAAGTGCATATATATTTTCCGTCCCTCCAAGCAAGCAAAAAATATACAGCAATGCATCAAAGAACCAAACAAACAAGTAAAGAAAGAAAACCAAGAAGAAAACACGCAAACACAAACACACACACACACACACGGACAAAGAAGAAAAAAAACGGGCAAGGTGCGAAAAAATAAGTGAAAGAATGAAAGAAAAAGAAAGACGAAGAATGTAAGGGATTGAGACAGGCTTAAGCAACAACCAAACACTCCACTCCCACTAAAACAATCCCTCGCAAGCACACAACAATCCCCGGCCGCTAAGTAACAATCCCCGCCCGTGAGTCGCAGCGCGTAGTGGCTTTCCGTGTAAAACCGTCGACTTCCCGCTAATCACCCGTGTACGCGGAGGTATTCAAATGAAGCCTAAATTACCGCGGGCCAGGTACGCCTAATGCATTCTGCCACGGCCCTTATCAGTCGGTAATACATCAGGGGGGACCATTAATATTGCTGCGAGGGAGGAGGAGGAGGAGAAAGAGGAGGTGGAGAAGGGGTGGAGGTGGTGGTGGTGGTGGAGGAGGATGGAGAAGAAAAAGAGCCGTGTTGACCTCTCATTGCCCTCCACACGGCTCCTATTACCGTCGTCTTTTATCATTATTATCATTATCATTACCATCATCATCACTTTTGTTCTGTTCTCAAAATCACTTCCTCTTTTGTCGAACCTTTCATCTTCAATTTTCTGCTGTTGATTTTCGAGATATTCCTCTTATTCATTTTTTTTTTCGTTTTTTAAGTTAATTATTGTTATTTGCATTATACTATTGACTATATTTCCATTGACTTCTAAAATTAATAGCTTCAATATTTGCTCAGTCAGGTTGTCAGTCAGTCACTCACTCAGTCATCCCGTCAGCTCGTCAATCAGGCAATTAAATAAAATGAAGTTCGTCAGCCATTGAATTAGCTGACTGACACACACTCGATTAGCCAGCCAGAAAAGGTTTGCATATCAGTCAATCAGGGAGTCGTTGGGCTTTAATTCAATCAAGGAGGGATGCAGTTTATCAGGCAGTCATTCAATCAGTTAATCATCCAGTCAATCAGTCAGTTATCAAATCCAGGAATTAATCAATCAATTTGAATTACAACTTCGTCACCTTTCCCCTTGTCAATCAGTCAGTCAGGTATGTCGTCAGGTATTTAATCAAGGTGAGAGATGGTCCACCAGCCAGTCATTCAATCAGTCACTCAGGCATGCAGTCAGTCAGTCAGTCAGTCAGTCAGTCACTCCACAAATCAATCAGTAAGTCAATTAAAGTCACACCCTCCTGACCTTCCCTCACGCCTACACCGGTAAACCAATTTATCTTCTCACCTGTGCTCCCCTTACCTTGCCTTACCTGCCCATCCCTTACCTACCCTGTCGTATGCTTCCTGTCTCACCCCTGTTCATACCCTGTCCTCTGTCCTTTCCTTTCCCATCAACTCTTGTCATATACCTTTCCCTCGCCTTACATGTCCATCCTTTCCTACCCTATCGTATGCTTCCTGTCTCTCCCCTGTTCACTCTGTCTTCTGTCTTATCCCTCCCCATCTACCCTTGCCTTATACACCTATACCCTGCCTACCCCACTGATACCATCACCCTTATCATCATCCTCATCTAACCTATGTCATTCTACCCATACCATACCCATACCCCAACACACCCTAACTCACCCTCACACACCCTCTCTTGCACCTCCTCACCTCCTTACACATACTTATCCTTATCTCTACCTATCTATCCCTTGTCCCTCTTCCCACGCTAAACCCACACCCTGAAACACCCTAACTCACCCTCACCCATCCTTACTTACTCATCCTCCACCCCCGTACCTCCGTCTCACACAGGAACACACCCACCCGCAACCACCCAACTTTCCAACCCATCTCACGCCCTTACCACACCCACCCCCTCCCCGCTGAACCCCGCCAAACCCTGCACAGCCACCCACCGCCCGTTCTTCCCCCGCCCCCCCCCGCCCCGCCTCGCCCTGCCCTGCACAGCCACACACTGCCCGTTCCTCCCCCGCCCACCCACGCCCACTCGTCCCAAGACCTCGTTATTGCTCTTCCTCTTATTACATTTGCATACCTGGGGAGACCTGTCAGCACCACCTGGGAGAGAGAGAGAGAGAGAGAGAGAGAGAGAGAGAGAGAGAGAGAGAGAGAGAGAGAGAGAGAGAGAGAGAGAGAGAGAGAGAGAGAGAGAGAGAGAGAGAGAGAGAGAGAGAGAGAGAGAGAGAGTTTTTAATGGGTTGTTAAGACAGTGTAGTGTGTTGAGAAATGAAGTTAAAGAGAGAGAGAGAGAGAGAGAGAGAGAGAGAGAGAGAGAGAGAGAGAGAGAGAGAGAGAGAGAGAGAGAGAGAGAGAGAGAGAGAGAGAGAGAGAGAGAGAGAGAGCAGATAGTAACAAATTTAACAGAATGCGAGACAGACTTATGTGTTGAAGGATGAACTTTTAGAGAGACCAAGGAGGGAAGGGGAGGAAGGGAGGAAGTGGGAAAGGGGGGAAGGGGAGGAGGGAAGGGAGTAGTTAGGTAGTGGGTAGGGGGTGGATTTCATAGAGGGGAGAAAAAGAGGGGAATGGGTGAAGGGAGGGAATGGTTAGGTAAGGGGGTAAGGAGGTGGGTAGCATAGAAGGGTAAGTGGGTTAAATGCATAGGGGGGTAAGGGAGGGTTAACTTAAGGGGAAGGGGTTGAATCGCATAGGTGAAGGTAAGGGAGAAAGGGGTGAAGGGGAGTAAAAAGGGGTTAGGTAGGGGGTGAAATGCATAAGGTAGGTAAGGAAGGGAAAGGGGAAAGGGAGTAGGAAGGGGGTGAGGTGCATAGGGGGGCTAGGGGGGGGTGTTAAGGGGCGTGGCTATGCTCGAGTAGTCGCAGGTGCTCCTAAGGGGCTAAAAAGTTACTTAATGGTGGCCCGCTAAGGGAGTGTTGTGAGGCTGATAAATGGCCTTGCTTGTTTAGGGCGCAGGAGGAGGTCAAGAGGGGGGGTGGAGTTGCTTAGGGGGGGCAGTGGGTTGGGGGGATATCTCAAGGTGATAGGGAAGGAAGGAAGGAAGAGAAGTAGAAGTGGATAGAGAAGAAGGAAAGGAAAGGAAGAGGAGGGAAGAAATGATTTAAAGTGAGGGAAGAAGTAGAAGGAAAGAGTGAGAATAAGGAAAGGAGGAAAGGAGGGAGAAAGTGAAGTAATTGTAAACGGAAAGAGAATGAGGAGAAGATGGAAGGAGGGAATGCAAGAGAGAGAAGACAAGAAGTGGAAGGAAGAGAGAGACAAGAGGTAAAAGAAAAGAGAATAGGGAAGGGTAAAAGAAGAGAAAGGGGACATGGGGGAGATAAAAGAGAAGGAAAAAAGTGAGGGAAGAAAATAAACGAGAGAGGGAGAAAGAGTGAAAGGCTGGAAGAGGAGACAGAAACGAAAAGGAGATAGAGGCAGGATATCAAAGAAGAGAAAGAGGAAGAGGGAACAATGGAAACAGGCAATATAAGTAGAGAAAAGGAGGAAGAGGAAGAGGAGGAGAGCGTAGGTGTTGTCCATAAGTTAACAGCATCTTAATAATAGTCACTCACACACAAACAAAAAAACTGGAAGGACTGGCCGTGGGTCGGGTTGGGTGTTAAGACATCTCGCACAATTAAACGAATTATGAGCCGGACGCCGCGAAAACCAAGTGTGGCGGCGAACACGCGTCCGTATAATGCAACACGCTAATACAACACAGGTGGGGACAGGTGCGCGGCTTACCTGGCTTAAGAGGTGCAAGAGAGAGAGAGAGAGTGTGAGCTCGACCCTAAGGTGGTGGAGTATTATTATTAGTATTATCATTATTATTATTATTATTATTATTATTATTATTATTATTATTATTATTATTATTATTATTATTATTATTATTATTATTATTATTATTATTATCATTGTTTTATTGTTATTAGTGGTTGTGGTGGTTTTAAAGGAGAGTATTTGGGTAACGTGTTTCAAATTGGGTAGAAGTAGTTGTAGTAGTAGTAGTAGTAGTAGTAGTAGTAGTAGCAGTAGTAGTAGTAGTAGTAGAAGTAGTAGTAGTAGCAACCGTGGTGATATATGGTGCCCTTGGAAACTGCCCCGTGCCCCGCCTAATAACTAACTAACAGGGCGCGGCGGGGCGAGGGGAAGGATGTGTGGGTAAACAGGACCACCCAACGCCCCACCTGCCCCGCCCCGCCCCGCTCCACCCCGCCCCGCCCACACACCCGGGTATAATATCGTTACCTTCAGCATTGTATATTCATTGACTGGCAAACAACGCTTAATTAGATTCGCTGCTCCATTTTTCTCTCTCCCACTACTGCCTCCTTTTTTCTCTCTCTCTTTCTCTCTCTCTCTCTCTCTGCAGGGGGGTGGGACGGTAAGAGGGTCTGTCTATCTGTCTGTCTGTCTGTGTGTCTAGCCTCCTCCTCCTCCTCCTGTCTGTTTGCTGTTGTGTTGAGTGTTTACAGACCATTATTGAAGACCATTAGTAAGAAACATTCCTTGAGTCAACCCATTATGACGTGCAGCTCCCCTTCTTCTTTTACTCTCTCCCTCTCTCTCTTCCTTTTTCTTCCTTTTTTTTAATTAAGGTGTTGGAAGAAGAAGAGGAAAAAGTGGGTTAGTGAAGAAGGGGAAGAGGAAAGACAGTAGGAGTTTCTTTCTTTCCCTCCCTCTCTCCCTTTCACTCCCTCCCTTTCTCTTCCTTTTTCCCCCTTCCTTCTTCCCCTTCACTTTACCCCTCCACTGTTCCCCCTACCAGCACCTCCTCTTCTTCCCCTTTCCCTTCTCTCCTTCTCTCTGCCTTTCCCTCCCTCCCTCCTTCCCTCCTTTCTTCCTTCCCTGTCAGTACCTCATAAACCTTCCCTTCACTGCCTCGGTCCATAAACTTTTACTCTTTATACATCGTTGTTTATTTTCGCTTAATTTAGCGGACGTGTTTCTCGCTCCGCACGTCCGTCTCGAGAGCCTTACAAAGCTTCTCTCCGTCCGCCGCTGGGGATCAATGTGCCTGGTTATCGGGCCGAGGAGCCGCTCAAAGAAGGCGACACAGCAGGTAACCCATCGATATTTATGCCCTGGGTCTTCCTCCTCCTCCTCCGCCGCCTCCTTCCTCCTGACCTAACACGACCGACTCCTACCAGTGCCGTCCCTCCCCTTCCTTTCAATTCCTTCCCTTTTCTCCTCCCCATCGTAGTCTAACCTCCACCTTCCCTCAACCCTATCTACCTTCTCTTTCCCATCCCATATGTCCAGTTTTACTTCCCCTCCCCTTCCTGTTCCCCTTCCCCTAACGTAACTCACCCGTACCAGCGTTTTCTTCTCTTCCTTCCCCTTCCCTCAACCCTACCTACCTTCTCCTTCCCATCTCATATGTCCGGTCTTCTTTCCCCTCCCCTTCCTGTTCCCTCTTCCCCTAACGTAACTCACCCATACCATCGTCTCCTTCTCTTCCTTCCCCTTTCTCCTCCTCAACACATCCTTATTTCCTCCTTCCCACCCCATCCGTCACTCTTCACCATCCCTTCCCTATCTCCTTCCCAACATAACCTTACCTCTACTTCCCCATCCCATGCCCACGTTCAGTCCAATCTTCCTCCTCCCCTTCCTTACTTACTTCTCCCCTTCCCCTGCTCCCATCTCCTCTCCTCCTCCTTCTCCTCCTCTTCCTCTCCCCTCGTACCTTCTGAACAATAGTGCAATAATAGTAAAGGCCACAGACGTTTATAAGACATTAACATCATCTTTATTTTCCTCTCACGTTTGCACTGTTTACTCATTGCTTCTTTTATACTTGTGCACTTTTTTTTTTTACTCGGCCTCTGTTATACCCTCTCTCTCTCTCTCTCTCTCTCTCTCTCTCTCTCTCTCTCTCTCTCTCTCTCTCTCTCTCTCTCTCTCTCTCTCTCTCTCTCTCTCTCTCTCTCTCTATCTATTTTTACTTTATTTTGCTGCCTATAAAATGTTCGAAGATATATTAAACCTAACCTACTAACCATACAACAGTCTTCATGTCACTAATGACACCTATTATCTAACATACTGAACCCTTCCTTTATTGATTTTTGCGATGATAAGTTGCTCCTTATTACGTGTTTGAAGATATCCTGAACCTCACCCGGCCATTACCCAAACAGTCATCATATGCGTGTACTCATTAAGCCCTGCCGCCACTTCTCGAGCCCCCGACATGTAATTTCAATAATCTTGATGTGAAATTACCGCGGAAAGTTCCTGAGGCGTGTGATTACTGAGAGGCTGCTGCGGGGGAGCCAGGGAACCAACGGAGCCAGACAGCGAGCCTCTCCTTAGCCTGGCGTGCCTTGATTGGCTGACGGATGGATGGCATGTGTCGCCTCTCGGCCAATAAGCAGCCTCCGCGTGTCGGCTCATATTTACCGCATAAAGTTGTGGTATTACAGGATCGAGGCGGCTTTGAAGTGGTGATATCAGTTTGTTTGCTTTCTCCTACCTTTAAATTATTTGCTCCAACATAAAAAAAATTAGAAGTTAGAGGAGAAAAAATTGATATAGACACGTAAGTCACCGTAACTATATGTACATTGATCTTTATGAATATTTTTAATGTACAAATGCTTCTTAATCCTGGCGTGAATATTCTTACATACACGTAGGGTTTACTATGGTGGGTGTAACATGGAGAAATAAAAACCCAGCCTCATAAATTAAGGAAGATACAATTGCTGAAGATATATTCTGACCATTAAGATTAAGAGCTTGAGTCAAGGTCACATTCTCTCATGCGTAGAACCGAGAACAGATGAACAGCCAAAGAAGCAGAATGGCAATCCAGATTCATCATGGAAGTCAGGGCAGACAGAGGATCAGGTGGAGACATGAAACTAGAGCATTTGCCGGAGCGGGATGAAGTACACTAACACCAGGCAGAGAGAGGAGGAAGAATACATAGGAATACATAGGAAGAACAGACACCAGAAGACCTATCGGTCTATGGCGAGGGTGTCTGTTTACTACCGCTACTACTAGTAATCTACGTGTGGTAGAACAGGACAGAAAAGATGAAGGCTCCTCCCCACCCACCTCTCCCTCCGGCAACGTGCCGGCAGGAAATAGTTAGAAGAGAACACCATGTACCTTTAAGGAAGAAAGGGACATGGAAATTTTACAGTAAAGAGAGAAATAAGAGGAAATTACTACCCTTAACTTACACTACTGGTAACCTAAGCTGTGGGGGAAAATGACTTCATTACATAAGAACATAAGAACACAGAAACACAAGGAGACTGGAAGAGGCCGAGTGGCCTACACAGAGCAGCCTCAGGATCCCCCCTAATACTCACGATGGGTGAGGTGTAGGTGTAGGTCCTCGTTTTACCGGCGGTACTAGGCACGGCACCAGTAACCTGTCACCTTACTGCACCCACACCTCACTCCACCTGTCATGCGGACATTAATTGTTGCTTTACTCTATTGTTAACTTAGAGGAGGAGACTTAGAGGAGGAGAACGCTAGGAAAGGCCTTTAGAGAGAGCAGTGAACTATTAATGGCTGAAGACAATGATGATGATGAGGAGGAGGGTGAGGCATTATATACTTTGCACAACGGGGGACGCAAGACAAAACAATCCAATCACTATAATAAAAATAAAAGATGTAACTGAAGACGATAATAATGTCAACGTGTGCTACATATTAACACTTATACACAACGGGGGGTCAAAATATATTACAAAGCTACATTAAAAGAAAAAGAAGTAGGACATTGTATCACGTAGAGGTAGGCTTCATATATATGCTTGGGGGAGGTTGGGGGCGATATGTATCAGTATGTATGATGGAGGATACATACACCTGCACGTATACAAACCAGTTATTGAAATATTCAGACGCCACACTGTAAACCCGCCGCGGAGTGTTGACTCAGGCACCAGACCAAGTTTTTGTCCAGTAGGAGAGAGAGAGAGAGAGAGAGAGAGAGAGAGAGAGAGAGAGAGAGAGAGAGAGAGAGAGAGAGAGAGAGAGAGAGAGAGAGAGAGAGAGAGAGAGAGAGAGAGAAGGAAAGAAAGAAAACAGGGAGAAAAAAAAGAAAGAGAGAGAGAGAGAGAAGGAAAGAACGAATGAAGAAAAGAAAGACAGAAATAAAGAAAACAAGAAAAAACGCAGAAAAAAAATAAAGGGGGGTTCAGGGGTAGGGGGGTCAGTGCTCCCGGCGACGCGAACTCCCAGATAGCAGAACCATTACCAGCACAGTCGAGGAGATAAGCGGCGTCAGTACAACCTCCCGCCCGTTTAAAAGATAATCAGAACGTAAAGAGTGAAATACAGCCTTAGTTTTATCTCCTCTTTTCCTCCTCCACCTCCTCCTTCTTTAGCTTCATCCATCTGCACCCTCTTCTTTCTCCTCCTCCTTCTCCTTCTTCGCCTCCTCCTCATTTGTCTTCATGCTGGGGCTCCTCTTCTTCTTGTTATTTCTGCTTCTTCCCTTCCACCTCCTCCTCTTCTTCCTCCTTCTCCTCCTCCTCTTCCTCGACGGTAAAAGACGATCGAGAATGTGTCCTTGTTATGCTATGTGGCTTGGAATGTGTGTGTGTGTGTGTGTGTGTGTGTGTGTGTGTGAGGTGGTGTGGTTAATTGCCCTATTAGAGGTTGTTAAGATCATCACCCAGATTACCTTTGACGCATCGCTTCCATTTGAGATAAGAGGAGTGGAATCCCCCAACTAATAATAATAATAATAATAATAATAATGATAATAATAATAATGATAGGACACTTACCTCATCATACACCCTTTCTCTCCCCTTCCTTACCCTCCCTTCATCCTTCCAAGTCTCTTCCATACCCTTCCTTCACCCTTCCAACCCATTCCTTACCCTCCCTTCTCTGACTTTTTTATACCCTCCCTTTACACTTTCCAACCCTTCCCTTACCCTCCCTTCACCCTTAAACCCATTCCATACTCTCCCTTCACCCTTTCAAACCCTTCCCTTCTCCTCCCTTCACCCTTAAACCCATGCCATACTCTCTCTTCACCCTTTCAAACCCTTTCCTTCCCTCCCTTCACCCTAAAACTCCTTAAGCAATGGCAATACCCCACCATCACCACCACCATCACCACCACCACCACTAGGAGCAATAAAGGCGAGAATACCAATAATTCCTCCCGTCTCGAAGGTATTAATGCACCCTGACTTCCCTAAGCGCCGGGCCATGCGTCTCTGCCTCCCGCTTCCTCCCTCCCTCCCTCCCGCACATTCCTTAACCTTACCTCACCTCACCTTACCTGTGCTCCTTCCCGCCAGGTGAGCGCTAATCCTTGGAAGGGGTGTTCACAAATATGCGGTTCAGGAGCGTGTGTGCGTGTGTGTGTGTATGAGTGTGTGTGTGTGTGTGTGTGCGTGTGTGTGTGTGATGTATAATGAGGCATGCAGGAGGGGGAGGAAGGGAAGGAGGACGAAGGAGAGGGAGGTAGGAAGGGAATAAGGGAGGGTGTGTCATGTAGAGTTATAGGAGGAAGAGGGAGGAAGAGAAGGATGCAGAGGGAAGGAGAGAAAGTGAGGGAAGAAGAGTAAAGAGTTATTGCTGTGAGAGGGATATGGGCATGGAGGAAGAAGGGAGAAAAATGGATGTAAGAAAGGTGGGAGAGGAAGGGAAGGAGGAAGGGAAAGGGAGGTGGAGTAATGGGTGGGCAAGATGTGGGTAGGGAGAGGAAGGGAGAAAGGTGGAAAGGGAGATGTTAGGAGATTGTGGGTGGGATGTTGATTGATAGAGAAAGAGAGGTAAAGGTGTATAGTGCCTTAAATAGATAGATAGATAGATAGGCAGGTAGACAGATAGATAGGTAGACAAATAAATAAGATGATAGGAGAGAGAGAGAGAGAGAGAGAGAGAGAGAGAGAGAGAGAGAGAGAGAGAGAGAGAGAGAGAGAGAGAGAGAGAGAGAGAGAGAGAGAGAGAGAGAGAGAGAGAGAGAGAGAGAGAGAAGGGAGGGTTATATATGCCGTGTGAATAAGCAATGCATACAGAGACTGATAGATAGATAGATAGATAGTTAGATAGATAGATAGATAGATAGATAAATGGATAGATAACGAGGTGAAGACAGGTGTAATCATGCGTAATCAAGCACCTGTTGATTGGCTGCCCCAGGTGACAGTGGCCCCAGGTGGAGATGAAGGTAATTGATTAATGGCCGATTGCAAGGTGGGTGCGAGAGAGAGAGAGAGAGAGAGAGAGAGAGAGAGAGAGAGAGAGAGAGAGAGGCATAAATGATAAACTAACAAAAAAAGATAACTTATTTTTTTCATCACCCTGTTCCTCCTTTTTATTCAACTCCTCTTCCAATTTTTTTTCTCTTCTTCAGCCTCTTTCGTTTTTTTCCTTCTCTTTCTTCTCCTCTACCTTCTCATCTTCCCCTTTCTCTTCCTCCTCTTTATTCTCCTCCTCTTATACAGGGAGACCGAGACAGACAGACACACGAAACGAAAAAGAAAAACAGGAACAGACAGACAAACAGAAACAGACACCTTTTAACAGACATACATACAAATAAACAGGCAGACAGACAGACAGACAGACACAGAGACAGACACGAAAACGAAAAAGAGAAATAGACACAGACATACAGAAAGACACAGACGCCTTTTAACATACATACAAAGACAGACAGGCAGACAGACAGACAAACAGACAGACACGCACACAGGCAGAAGCACAGACAGAACAGACGCGTTTTAAACAGGTAACACGAATAATGACGGGCAGAATTTTAACTTTTTTCCCGCCGTGATTTGGGCAGGTCATTAGGGAGTCATTGGAGTTTTTTTGTTCGGGCGTTGAACTCGAAAAGATTTAAGGGACTCCAGGTTACCTTTTACTGTTGGCACTAATCAGTCATTACTAGTAGATTATCTTTTTTGGTGTGAAGGGGGGAAGGGAGTGTGTGTGGGGGGGGGGATATGTGTGTGTGTGTGTGTGTGTGTGTGTGTGTGTGTGTGTGTGTGTGTGTGTGTGTGTGTGTTTGTGTTTGTCAGTCTTCTTTTTGTTTTTCCTTTGATTCATTACTTGTTATTATTGTTATCATTGTCATAATTGAATTTGTTATCGTAATCAACCTTTTTTCTTCTTATTTTCATCCTTTTCCTCCACCTCCTCCTCCTCCTCCTCTACTTTCTCTTCTCTTCGTCATTCTCGTTCTTCTCATCTTTCTTTTCCTTCTTCTTTTCCTTTTAATCTTTTTTTTCTTCCTCATCGTTCTCCCCATCTTTCTTTTCCTTCTTCTTTTCCTTTTAATATTTTTCTTCTTCCTCATCATCATTTTCCTCCTTCGTCTTTTTCTTCTCCTTCACCTCTTTTTTCTCATTCTCTTCTTCCTCTTGCTTCTTCTCTTTCTTTTCCTCCCCTTTAAATTTTCCTCCATTTTTTCCTCCTCCTCCTCCTCACACAATATTCAGTCTTCATAATTTCCACGGTCCTCAACATCTAATATATTTTTTTTCTCTCCTCCCTTCAGGTACGTAAGCGTCACCCGGGCTGCCTTATAGAACGTGTCACCTGGATAATTAAAGGGCCCAGGTAAGGATGACGATGGGAAGGTGAGGGGGTGAGGTAAGACTTAATTAATAGCAATGTCATCAAAGTATATATCATTCTCTATATGTCTATCTATTTATCTATCTCTATCTCTCTCTCCCTTATATACTTTTTTTCTCATATTTTTCTATCTTTCCTTCCTTTCTCTTTCTTTCTTTCTCTTAAGTCTCCCTCTCATACCCGATTATATTTCTCCTCTGATGGCTTGTTTTAATCTCTCTCTCTCTCTCTCTCGCTCGCTCGCTCTCCATTGCTCTCTTCTTTATCCTCCTTTTTTTATCTCCTCGTCAATCTCATTAGTTACAAGCTCGCTCACCTTTCCCCCCTCTCCACCCTTCGCCCTCCCTCCCTCCCTCCCCTCCCCTTTCTGTTCCTCCTTCCCCTCCTTCTCCCACCGCCCCTCCTCTCCCCCCCTCTCCACTATCAGCCATTCATATCTCCTCCTTCCAGCCGTCCTCACCCATTATCCTCATCCTCCTCACTCTATTATCGTCTAATATCAAACCATCAACTCCAATATCCCAACGCCACCATCACCACCACTACCACCACCATTACTAACCACGGTCACTATTGCCATCACTACTACTACTACTACTACTACTACTACTACTACTGCTACTGCTGCTGCTACCCAACTCCACATACACCTCTACCTCTGTTATTATTATTTATTTATTTATTTTTGCTTTTTTTTTAATTCCTCTTTCTCCTCCATCTCTTTATCCTGTTTCTTCTTCTCCCTCCTCCTCCTCCTCCTCCTCCTGATCTTCCTTTTCCTTGTATTACTCTTCCTTCTTATCTCCCGCACATCTTTTGTTGTCTCATTCTTTTTTTTTCTCCTCTCCAATCTCATCCTTGTCTTCCTTCTACTCCCTCTCCTATCGCTCCTTCTCTCTTTTTTCCCCTCCACCTCCTCCTCTTCGTCCTCATCTCCTTCTCTTCATCTTCAACCTGTCACTGAGCTCCTCTCATCACTTTACTTAAACATAATCTTAACCCTTTTATCTAGACGAACGAGATTAAACCTCTTATAGTCTCGTAAACCCTTGTCAGTTTGCGTCCATTAAAAGTGTATCTAATCTTATCACACTCGACCTAAACTAATTCAGACTGACCTAAGTGAGATGAATGGGCTATTATTATGTTTGGGGTTTCATCTTCTGTATCATCTTAGTGTTTTGGGGCTTCTTGTTTTCATTCTTTATATTTGGGTTTCACTCGTGTTTGAAGTTAAGGTGAACCGAAAGTCAGTCTGCAAAAATGTAAACAGGTTACTTCATCCTTAATTAAGTTACCTGAAGTTTGTATATACTGTGTAGCTTGACCTTGCTTGCTCAAACCTAATCTAACCTAACCTAAGCTTACCTTAACTATCCCTACCCAACCTAGCCCAACCTATCCTTACCCAACCCAGTCTAACTTAACCTAACCTGTCCCTACCCAAACTAGCCCAACCTATCCTTACCCAACCCAATCTAACCTAACCTAACCTATCCTTACCCGACCTAAGCTAACCTAACCTGTCCCTACCCAAACTAACCCAACCTATCCTTACCCAACCCAGTCTAACCTAACCTAACCTAACCTAAGCTAACCTAACCTATCCCTACCCAACCTAGCCCAACCTATCCTTACCCAACCCAATCTAACCTAGCCTAACCTAACCTATCCTTACCCAACCCAACCCAGTCTAACCTAACCTAACCTAACCTATCCTTACCCAACCTAACCTAACCTAACCTATGCGAACTTGATCCAAAATGTAAAGCCTGAAAAGTTAAATTAATCTGTGTGTGTGTGTGTGTGTGTGTGTGTGTGTGTGTGTGTGTGTGTGTGTGTGTGTCCGTTCCCCGTATCCCTCATTTCCCCGCGCCGTCTTCATCAGCCCCTCGTTATCATCGCCCTTGATATCCTCCGCCTCTCAGCCTCACCTCCGCCCTAATCTCCGTCGTAATTCTGGTCTTAATCCTCCTCCTCCTCCTCCTCCTCCTCCTCCTTCTCCTCCTTCTCTTTCTCCTTCTTCTCTTCTTCCTACTGCTCCTGCTTCTGCTCCTTCTTCTGCTCCTCCTCCTCCTATCCCTGTTGTTTTCTTTTTTTGATGTTACTTCTGCTCTTCGGCCCTCTGCTTCTACTCCTCTTCCTCTTTCCTCCTCCTTTTCCTTCGTTTCCTGTTCCTCCTTCCTCCGCTTCTTCTTCTTCTCCTGTTTCTTTTTCTCCTCTAGTTGGTTATTTTCTCCTATTTCTTCATGTTTCTTTCTCTTCCCTCGTTTCCTCCTCCCCTCTCCCCTGAACCTCCTCCTCCTCTTTCCTCCTCGTTCAGTTTCTCGTTTAGTTCTTTTTATTATCCATTTCCGTTCATATTCTTGTTAACCTTTGAAACATTTATTTTTATTCACTGTTATTTTTTGTTCATTATATTTATTCAGTTATTATATTCATTTATCTGTTATCATCGTTCCCTTCCTTCCCTCTTTCTGTCTTCACCTTTCAAGACTCATTATCCTTATCACCGACGCCTCTGTTTTATTGCCTCTTTATCCCTCTCCCTTGTTCCTTATCTCTTCACATCTTTATTGTTTCGTTCTGTCTGATTTCCCCCTCTTTCCCCCCTCCTTCATATCCCTCCCTTCCCCTCCATTCTCTCCCTCTCCATACACTCTTCCCTTCTTTCCCTCCATTCCTCCCTTCACCTTCCCCATATCCCTCTTCTACCCTTCATTCTCTTCCCCTCTATATACTCCACTTCTTTCTACTCCCTCCCTCCCTCTCTCCCTTCCTTCCTTCCTTCCCATCCAGCCCCACTACATACGCTCTCCCTTCCCCTCCCTTCCCTCCCTTCCATCCTTCCCCTCTACATATACTCTCTCTTTCCCTCCCTCTTTCTCTTCCTCCCTTCCCTCCCTCCCTCCCTCCCTGCCGGACTAATAGGGAGGGACAGAAGCGTGTTTGCTGTGAAAATAAGGGAGGGTTGTGCGTGACTGTCCCCCTGGCGGTAAAAAATGTTTCTAGTACCGCTAACACCCTGGGGGAGGAGGAGGAGGAGAAGAAGGAGGGTGCGAAGTGGCGAGGGAAGAGGAGGAAAGTGAGGGTTGTGAGCAAGGAAAAAAGAGAGAGTGAGAGAGAGAAGTGTGAAAGAAGGAAGGGGAATAAAGAAGTGAGGGAAGAAGAGGAGGAGGAGGAGAGAGGGCAAAGTGGCGACGGAAGAGGAGGAAAGAGAGGAGACTGAAGGGAAAGAGAATGAGAGGGAGAGAGATGTGTGAAAGAATGGAGAGGGAGAGGAGAAAAGAAAGCTTTGAGTGAGAGGAATGCAGGAGAAGGGAGGAGAAAGAAGGATAAGTAGAAACACACAAGAATAAAGAAAGGAAAAGGAAGGAAAAATACTAACTCCCTGATAACGAAATAGTAGATAGAAAGGAATAGACTGGACCGTATGAGGATGATGAAAGGCGTTGATGAAAAGCAGGAGAGAGAAAAAAAGCAAGATAAAAAGAGAAAGAGAAAAGATTGTACGTGACTCAAGAGAACAGCAATTTAGAGAAGAGTAATGGAGGGATGAGAGACGGAGAGAGAGAGAGAGAGAGAGAGAGAGAGAGAGAGAGAGAGAGAGAGAGAGAGAGAGAGAGAGAGAGAGAGAGAGAGAGAAGAATAACGAGGCGGTGAGGGGAAACAGAGAAGAATGCGGAGGAGGAGAAAGGAAAGAACCAACTGAGAGACACTGCACACGAGAAGGAGGAGAAGCAGAAACCTGAGAGGGAAAAAAAATACGAAGAAGAAAAAGTCGGTACGCAAAGAGAGAGACGAGGGAAGAGATAAAAAAAACATGTAAATACAATAAATTATCAGACGCGGAGTATATATAAGTATGCAGATTTTGCGAGGCGACGGGAAAACACAAAGAGAATACTGAGCAAACAAAAAGAAATAGAAAGATAATGAAATAAGAGAGACACGAGAGAGGAAACTTGAGTGAGACGAAGACGAGGAATAATTTGTCAAGAAAAGAAAGAAAGTCGCCGAAGAGAGAATGAAAGAAAATTTGCTTACTTACGGTGGAGTGCATACAGATTTAGTGAAGGAAAAGGAAAAATGAGAAAAATAAACGAGCATTAAAACTACAAAAAAATACAAAACCAGAAAGAATACAAAGAGAAAAATGAATGAGGAGAAAGATAAATAAGAAATCAATACTAGAAGGGAAAAAAATCATAGGAAATAGGAAAGAGAAACAAGAATAACAAAGACGAGAAGAAAAAGAGAGAAAAAGAAATGATTTGCCGAGAAAGAAAGTCACCGGAAAAAAGATAGAAAAAGAACAAAAGATATATCAATAGTTTGCTTACGTTGGAGAGCATGCGAATATAAAAAGGAAAAAGGTAAAAAGATAAAGAATAAAGAAGTGGATAAAATAAAAGATACAAAACCAGAAAGAATAATGCAAAGAGAAGAAAGAAGGAGGATAAAGGGAGAAAAAGGGAGAGAGAATAAACGTATCGAGAGAAACAAACAAAAAAGATAATAAAGATAAAGAATATATAGAAAAGAAGGAAGGCGAAAAAGAAATATGAGAAATACGTATTAGAAGGAAAAAAATAAGAATAATTATATAAAGATTGGGGAAAAGAGAAAACAACAATAATAAAGATAAGAAAAGAGAGAGACATAAACATAATTGAGAAGGAAGAAAGGAAAATAGAGGAACAATATAGAGGCAATAAAGTTAATTCCCAGACATAGGAGGAGATTAGTAATATGGAGGGGAAGATTAAGAAGAAGAAGAAAAAGAAGAAGATGAAGTAGAAGAAGAAGAAGAAAAAGAAGAGGAAGAGGAAAGGAAGTGAGGAAAATGGGAGGATGAGGAGGTGGAGGAGGAAGAAGCAGAAGAAAAAGAAGAACAAGAACAAGAACAAGAAGAAGAAGAAGAAGAAAGGATAGGAAAATAATGACGGTGGAGAAGAAGAGGGCAGAGGAGAAAGAGACAAAAGAACAAGAACAAGAACAACAAAAAGAAGATGAAGAGGAGAAAGAAGGAGGAGGAAAAGAGGAAGAGGAGGAAGCAGAAGAAAAGAAGAAGAAAAAGGAGGAGGAGAAGGAGAAGAAGGAGAGATGCCAGTGATGATGAGGGGAGGAAGAGGATAAGGGTATCAGTACACGTCGAATATTAAACAGGAGGAGGAGGAGGAGGAGGAAGAGGTGGAGGAGGTGGAGGAGGTGCGATGGTGCCTCCTTTGGGTGCGCTGTGAGCCTCGGGGGATGTGTGTGTGTGTGTGTGTGTGTGTGTGTGTGTGTGTGTGTGTGTGTGTGTGTGTGTGTAAGTATGTATGTATGAATGTATATGTGTATGCCGAACCCGCCCCCCCCCCTCCCCTCCTCTAACACCCTCTTCTTAATTCCTTTGAAACATATTAACTATTCGCTAAGGCAATATGAAACAACAATAATTAGGATCACAGGTAAAGTAGGCAATTATGAACGGTAACTCAGGTGTGGAATAATTTAAGCTGTGACCATGTAATTATCTGTCTATCTATCTATACTTATCTATTTATCTATCTGTCTGTATATTAATACGCTATTGTTAAAGGTCCCAATGTATCAATCAATGTATCTTTCTCTCTTTCTGTCTATCTTAATGTACAGGTATCGAATATTTACCCCATTTCCTTCTTCCCTTATATATTTCCTCTCTCCTAATTCTCCCTCCTCCCCCTATGTATATTCTCCCTTTCTCTCCCTCCCTCCCTCTCTCCCTTCCTTCCTTCTTTCCTTTCTTCCTTCCTCCTTCCCTTCCCTTCTTCCTTCCTTCCTTCCCTTCCTTTCCATATCGCTCTTCTCTCTCTCCTCTCTCATTCTACTCCCCTCTCTATAATACTTGACTTTTCTCTTTCTTGCATATATACACAAACACGAATATTTTGATGAAAAGAAACCCAAGAAAAGGTTGATTTGAAAAGACACATCAAAACGCATATGCCAGAAAAAGTTAGCGGCTGGAGATGTAAAAAAAAAGGAGAAAAAGTTTTGATGAAATTTTCAACACCCATGAAAAAAAAACTCAATTTCACTTTTTTTTTTTCTTTGTTTATAAATTCTAATAAAAAGGAAGAATTTGAGTGACGGGAGAGAGAGAAAGATGAGTGCGATTGATATGTAGATGAAGGACGTGAGGGGAGAGAGAGAGAGAGAGAGAGAGAGAGAGAGAGAGAGAGAGAGAGAGAGAGAGAGAGAGAGAGAGTGTGTGTGTCATCTGGGAAGGAGGGGAAGTAGGAAGGAGGAAAGCTAAGAGAGAGAGAGAGAGAGAGAGAGAGAGAGAGAGAGAGAGAGAGAGAGAGAGAGAGAGAGAGAGAGACTGATGAAGAGGAAACAGATGTTGTCTAATGATTTATTTTTGTGTGTGCGTATGTTTGTTTGTTTTGAGCGAGTGTATGTACGTGAGGGCGTGTGTGTATGTGTAGGCATGTGTGTGTGTGTGTGTGTGTGTGTGTGTGTGTGTGTGTGTGTGTGTGTGTGTGTGTGTGTGTGTGTGTGTGTGTGTGTGTGTGTGTGTGTGTAGACAGGTAGAGAGAGAGAGACGTGGGTTCATACTAATTGTTACGGGTGGACCCCAAAAAAAGCAAAAAAAAATTACATCGCTACTCGAGTCGGTTTTAATCAAGTTAATTAACGGCTTAATAGACATATAATTAACGCAGATTGCCTTACAAATTGCCCGCCTTGATTGCCCGTCCGTCCGTCCGCTTGGCTTGCACGGACGCAGGAGAAATATTGTCTCGTTTGTAGGCTGGTTTTTATATATTATTCGACGTCGTTTTAATGTTTTCTTAGTTATTTATCGTTCGCCGTGTGTGGTTTTGTGTGTGTGTGTGTGTGTGTGTGTGTGTGTGTGTGTGTGTGTGTGTGTGTTTTTGTTGGGGTGTGTGTGTGTGTGTGTGTGTGTGTGTGTGTGTGTGTGTGTGTGTGTGTGTGTGTGTGTGTGTGTGTGTGTGTGTGTGTGTGTGTGTGTGTGTGTGTGTGTGTGTGTTGTGACTGCTTGGAGTGTCCGTGAAATAATGGAAGAGAGGAGAGAGGGAAGAAAATGAAGGGGAGGTAAGGAGAGGAGAGAAGAGGAGAGTGCCATGTGGGAGAGAGAGACGCAAGAGAAGGGAGGGAAGAAAAAAAAACGAGAGGAACGTGTCGGGATGAAGAGAGAACGGGAGGGAGCAGAGGTAGAGGGAGCGGGAGGAGGAGAAGGAGACAGTAGATAAGGAAGTAGCGGAGGAATATTGGAGGATCGGAGAAGCTGAGAGGTGGAGTGAGAGGCGAGAAGGAAGTGGAATAAAGAAAGGAAAAGGAGAATAATGACAAGAAGCAAAGGAAGAGTAGAAAATATAAGGAAAGGAGGAGAAATGAGACGGCCAGAAAGGAAGAGGAGAATCAGAAGAGCAGGAAAGGCGGAGGAAGAGAGAGAAAAAATGATGTAGCAAGGAGACGGAGACGAAGGAGAGGAGGAAGAGGATAATTTGAGGAGGAAAGGAAAAAAAGATATATTATGTGAGGAGGGAAAGCAGGAGCAGAAGGAGTAATAGGAGAAGGAGAAGATAGAGAATAAGCAGGAGAAGGAAGAAGAGGGGCAGAGGGAGAAGGGAGAAGAAACAGTAGAAGGAGGAGGAGGAGGAGGAGCAAAAGAAGAAGAGGAAGGAGAAGGAAGAAGAAAAAGCAGATGTAGGAGGAGAAGGAGAAGATAGAGAAGAAGAAGAAGGGAGAAGAAACAGTAGAAGGAGGAGGAGGAGGAGGAGCAAAAGAAGAAGCGTGAGAAGAAGGAAGAAGGAATAGGAGAAACAGGGGAAGAAGAAGCGGGAGAAGGAAAAGCAACAGAAAAAAAAACAGGAGGAGGAGAAGAAGCAAAACAAGAAGAAGAACTAGGAGAAGCACTAGGAGGAGAAGGAGGGGGAGAGGGCAGTGGCGAAAGCTGAGACAGTGACACATGCGCCCAGGCAAGACCTCGACTCTGCGGGACAAGCTAACAGATGCGGCTCTTAACCCACGCAGGAGGAGGCGGCGGAGGAGGCGGCGACGGGCTTTGTGCAGCTGCTCAGGCGGGGGGAGAAGGGGGAAGGAGCATAAAGGAAAGGGAAGGGGAGGAGGAAAAAGGAGGGGGGAGAAGGGGGGCGTGGCGGATAGGAGGGGGAAGGGGAAGAGTGAGGAGGAATAAGGGGGTGGGGATGATGAGAGATTGTTGTTATTATTCCTATTAGACACTTAAGAGGATAAAAATAAAGGAAAAAAGAAACAGTTGACAAAGAGAGAGGTAAGAGGGACGTTAACCTCAGTCATTACATATATTTTTTCGACTTTTTTGAGCAGCTAGACAGAAGAGAATGGAACAGTATACATTAGGGCTTAGGCTACATCATAACATCCTTTACTTCCCCTCCTATATATAAGAAACAGAGTAAGAACCAAAGTAACAGAGATCCATAACTCATCCTGTGGCTTACCCTCATATCATAAACATCCAAACTCAAGTAGCGGTCAAACCTAATCTAAAGAGACCCTATTAACAGGACTCCAGCATTAGGACGGCGAGACAGACAAGCATCACACACCTACACACATAACATCTCCGTAGCTATCAAAGTATACGTGATTATCAGCCCTCTTATCTATCTCATCAATGTGTACCGGGGAAACAAGAGGGAGATATTTTCCTTCCCTGAGGCTAAGAAATACCTCTCGGGCGGTTGGGTGGCTGTGTGCATGCGTGGCTGGCTTGGCTTGGCGGCTGCACGGGGCGAAAAAGCGCGATTCTTCTCTTCTGTGCCGGGAAATTCTTGCTGCATACATAAGGGATGAGGCAGGGGCTGAGAGACGGGGCCGGCGCGTGGGGGAAAGGTGGCTGGTGTGAAGACGTGTGTGTGTGTGTGTGTGAGATAGAGTTGATGAAGTAGTGTGTGTGTGTGTGTGAATGTGTGAGTGACGAAGGAGTTGAGTGTGTGCGTGTATGTGTGTGTGGGAGATGTATGTGAGTGAGGAAGAAGATGTAAGTGAGAAAGAAATGCATGTGTGTGTGTGAGTGAGGAGTGAGTTGGTTGTGTGTACGAAGCGAGTGTGTTTGTGTGTGTGAATGAGAAAGGACGAGAAGGAGGAGGAGGAGGAGGAGGAGGGTGAGAAGAATTAAGGGAGCTTGCATGAGTGAGAAAGGATGGAGAGAGAGAGAGAGAGAGAGAGAGAGAAGAGAAAGAATGAGAAAGGAGGAAGAGGGAGAGGCCAAGAGAATCAAGTGAGGAAAGAAAGGAGGGAAATAGGAGAGAGAGAAAGGAGAAAGATGAAGAGAGAAAGAGAAACCAAGAGACACAATTGAGGAGATAAAGGAGAGGAGAAAGAGGATGCCTGAGGAAAGGAAGCAAACCAAAGCAAGACAAAAAGTGAGGAAAAAAAAGAAAGGAGGAAAATAAAGGAAAAAAGGAGGAGGAAAACAAGGAGGGTGACAAATGCAGGTCGTGTGTCGCTGATACATTTGTTCCTCGGATAATAGGAGGTGGCGACGCCCTTCTAACCTGCCTCCTGACCCCTCACCCACGCCCTCACACGCCCCTCCCTTGTACCCCTCCCTCATCCTCCCTCACCCACCCCCTCCCTCATCCACGCCCTCCCTCCACTCATTTCCTCCCTCTCCCTCAGTCACACCTAAACGCTTAACTCAACTCTCCCTCCTCTCCCTCCTCTCTTCCTCCCTTCCCAACCCTCAAACGTCCACCCCCTTTCTCTCTCTCCCTCCTTTCCTCCTTTTCCTCTCCTTCTTTCTCTCCCTCCCGTCTTCTCCTGTTCCTCCTCCTTCTCTCCCTTTGTTTGATTCTCCGTTTTCTTCGACCTTTGTTACGTACACAAGTATTAATATTCTCCCTCATATTTCCTACACCTGTCACCTGCCCTCCCTCATCTCTCTCTCTCTCTCTCTCTCTCTCTCTCTCTCTCTCTCTCTCTCTCTCTCTCTCTCTCTCTCTCTCTCTCTCTCTCTCTCTCTCTCTCTCTCTCTCTCTCTCTCTCTCTCTCTCTCTCTCTCTCTCTCTCTCTCTCTCTCTCTCTCTCTCTCTCTCTCTCTCCTATTCATTAATTTTTTTTATATATATTTTTCCTTTTCTTTATTTCCTACCCATTTATAAAGCCTTCTCTATCTCCTGTATATTATTTTCATCGTTTTGTGTGTGTGTGTGTGTGTGTGTGTGTGTGTGTGTGTGTGTGTGTGTGTGTGTGTGTGTGTGTGTGTGTGTGTGTGTGTGTGTGTGTGTGTGTGTGTGTGTGTGTGTGTGTGTGTGTGTGTGTGTGTGTTGGCATAATCTTATCTTGCCTTTTAAATCCTCTGCACGTGGGGGAGTCATCACTATCACCATCATCATCATCATCACCATCATCAGCATCATCTTCACTAATGGCTGTCCGGGGTTTATTTTTTCTTTCGTGATAAATTGACGTCACTTGATGAACTGAATAGAGGAAGAAGGGACACTTTTATCCTCTCCCCCTCACCTTCTCTCACGTTCACTCTCGATCTCATTTCCTCCTCCTCCTCCTCTCCCCCTTTCCTCCTCTTCCCTCCCGTCACTCACTCACACACATCCCGTTCTCACTCCCCTTTTCGTTCTTTATTTAGCGTTTTTTCATAGGGGGGAGGAAGAGGTAGAAGGAGGAGGAAGAGGAGGGGAGGCTGCTTCTATACGTGTCTTCTTCCCGTCGTATAATAAGTCGCTTGGTATTTAGTATTTCGAGGGATTTAACTTTTTCTTTATCTCCTATCACTTATTTATCTCATATTTATTTATCTTTCATTATTTCCTAAATTTCTCTCTCTCCTATCTATTCATCTATCTTCACTTTCTATCCATGTAGCTCTCTTCATTTTCTAACCTTTCTCTATCTATTTTCCTTTTACCTTTGTCTATGTGTTTTCCTTTTTATTTATTTCCTATCCATTCAGCTTTCCTCTATCTCACATCCTTTTTTTTATCTATTCACTCAGCTTTCTTTATCATTTATTTAGTTTCCCTGTTTTGTCATTCCCCAATCTGAGTTCTCGTCCATCCCCACTCAGCCATTCTTCAGTTCTATGGCGACCTCAAAAACCACCATCTCTGCGTCGCCTTTTCCTAACAGACGAGACACGATTCATCACCATATATACTACCACCACCACCACCGCCACTACCACTGCTCCGTGATTTATACGTGACGGTTTTCCTCGTATGTATGTATAGTGGTGACGGTGGTGGTGGTGGTGGAGGTGGTGGATTTGAGGGCGCCAGGAGTAGTGAGTGAGTAATGGGAAGGAAGCGTGCGTGAGAGATGACGAGAGTGGCTGAAAATTGTGTATGTTTTATTTGTATTTATTTTTACAGTAAAGGAAGCAGCTCAAGGGAATAAAAACGATGAAGAGAAATAAAAAGCCCGCTGATCACTGCCCCTGTAAAAAAAAAAGAGTTAATAGTTGTAGTAGTAGTAGTAAGCTTTTGTAGTGTGTGTGTGTTTAAGAGAGAGAGAGAGAGAGAGAGAGAGAGCGTAAGATTAATGTCAAGAGGAAATGGCAGTCAAGTGAGAGAGTAGTTTCATGGACCTAGAGTTGCTTATAGTAGTAGTAGTAGTAGTAGTAGTAGTAGTATGAGGGACACAATTACCTAGAGTTTTTGTGCATCAACCGTAGTGTAAGAAAAAAAAAGAACAGTTAAGGTAAGGTAAGGTTAAGTAAGGTATGGTTATGTAATGTTAGGTTAGACGAGATAAGGGAAGGGAAAGGAAGGTAACATAAGGTAAGGTAAGGACAGGTAGAGAAAGGTAGTTAAGGTAAGGCAATCATATTTAGAAAGGAAATATTTGTCACTAAAAAAAAAAATCAAAGTGTACTATTTATTCTCCTTGTATCACTATAAAATATCTCCTGTCACCTCCTATATAGCTACACGCCTCTCCATCTTACCCCTCTGTGTCCCTCCCTCCCTACACAGTGGCACCCTCAAATAACGACGGCAGATAAGGGACAAGCCTCACGGGGACTAAGCTGTCAGGGCGTTATCGAGTCGACAGCTCTCTTGCCGCCGTGAAGGAGATAACAGAGAGGGACAAAGTGTTCCCGGGAGGCGCGGAGGAGGAGGAAGGGCGAATGAAAGATGAGGAGGACGAGGAAGAGGAGGAGGGGTAAAGGAGGGTGCTACACTGATGCTGACCACTCCTATCCCTTCTCCTCCTCCTCCTACTTCTCCTCCTTCTTCTCCTCCGTGTCATCCCTACCGCAAGCCCATACTCACGCCGTCGCTCCCTAAGAATAGAAATAGCGTCATTACTTTCGCTACAGAGGCTTGCTAGAGGGTAGGGAAGGGCCCGCCAGACCGTGTGTTTATGCCCAGACGTCCCGATGAGATGAAGTTCCCCGCGCTGAGAACACTATATATGTAGACGGTTTTATTTACGTATTCTTTGTTGTTGTTCTTGGGGGATAGCGAGAGAGAGAGAGAGAGAGAGAGAGAGAGAGTACAACAACTTTCTCGAGATAGGTAAAATTACATTAGCATACCTGAGCGGCGATTCACACGTTACTCCAAACAAACACAGACGCTCCTTTACCAAGCAACGCCGAGGAGAAAGGAAGGTTACTGTGTGTTCGGAGTGCCTGAGGGAGACTCTTAAGATCTCACCAAGTCTCTCTCTCTCTCTACCTTCACAGCATCACATGCGGCCGAGGCTCACTGTCTCACTCACAGGTAGAGGCAGATTGAGTTCTAGTGAAAGGAATCTTGGTGAGACAGTTGCCTTAGATGTTGTGTCTTGTCTTATAATGATTAACATAAAAAGAGAGAAAAGATGCCGCTATAACAATGTATATCATATGTTTTACACCGAAGAACTAGGAGAGAGGAAGAAAGTAGGTGAAGAAAGAGATGAAACTCATAGGTAAGAAAAAAATACCGAGAGGGAAAGGTGAATGATGGATAAACAAGAGGTGAAGTGAATAAGAACCACAGAAACTAAAAGAAAGAAGCGAGTCAGGCAAGAAAGGAGACCAGAATCAAAACAAAGAAAAAAAAGTTAAAGAAAGATTTATGTTCGATACACAGAAGGTGAAGTGAATAAGAGCAACCTCCTCCTCCAAATCCTCCCTACCCTCCAAAGCTTATGTATTTATATTTACGATGTTTGCATGATATCAACAAACACACGGCCCGTCGGCAAGCACTTAATATCCGCCAACAAGGAGATTAAGGCGTGACTAATCGCTCACTGGCAATAGGTGAGGGCGGGGGCAGCGCTTTAAGGTCGAAACCACATCACTCGGGTACAGGAAGTTCGACCCTCACTCTCTCCCTCTCCCTCTCTCGCTCTCTCCCTCAGTTGACTTTCCCGGAGCGCCGAAAAATGGATGTGATTTATGCGAGTCTCCCACGAAAACAAACTCTAAACTAAACACGTGTGCCGGCCCGGGAGGAGGTGTAAGCATAACGATCTGCCTGTCAATGGAGTAAAGTGGTTAGTAACGGTTTTCGACGAAGGAAAATTCATCGTTTCTTGGGGTTGGAATAGACACGTTAACTTGATGTGATATATGTGTGATTTCTAAGTCAGTATCACACGAAAGGAAGAGAAAGACACTAAGGGAGAGGGAATAGGTAAGAAAAGATGAAAGGCAAATCGAAAAAGCTTGTCAGTGAGTGTTTTCAGATCTTATTTATGACTGCCTTTGTATATGTCTTTGTCTACGATCTAAATAAACATACAGGAAGGATAAAGTATCATCATGAACCGCTTGTCAATTAGGTATTCAGTGTAATCAAGTTAATAAGTGCTTTAATTATGGTGTCTGCGTGAGTCTGCTTCTGCGTCTGTTTCTACGATCACATAAGTACTGGAAGGGTGGAGTATAAGGAACGGTTTGTTAGGGCGAAGTTGAGTCATCAGGATAAGGAGTGTTTTGAAAACTTGATTGGGTGTGTATATGAGTCTGTTTCCATGCAAGTTTCTACGATCAAATTAAAAAACGTATTAGGAGGTAGTACAAGAAACGGCTAATTAGGGAGGCATGTGGGGTCGTTGTGGTGTAAGGAGTGTTTTGATAGCTTGATTGGGTGTGTCTGAGAGTCTACTTCCATGCATGTTTCTACGATCAAATTAAAAAAAAACATATTAGGAGGTGGAGTATAAGAAACGGCTAATCAGGGAGGCGTTCAGGCTTATCAGCGTAACAAGTGTTTTGATAATTTAATTGTGTGGTCTGTGAGTCTACTTCCATGCATGTTTCTACGATCAAAATAGAAAAATATATTAGGAGGTAGAATACTTGCATGAGAAACGGCTAATCAGGGAGTCGTTCAGGGTCATCAGGGTAAGAGGTGTTTTGATAGCTTGATTGGGTGTGTTCCCGTGAGTCTGTGCATCGTCCTGTCCCCGCGCCGGCATGCAGCAGGGCGAGGCGTGTGGGCCAGGCAGGCAGGCAAGCAGATGACCCGGGTGTTTGTTGCATTAGCTAGACCGCGCGCCCTTGTGTACGGTGAGGACGAGGCCGAGTGTGTGTGTGTGTGTGTGTGTGTGTGTGTGTGTGTGTGTGTGTGTGTGATTCCCATGCATTCATGTCCTCTGACGTGTCACATGCCGTCCCTCCTCTCTTTTTCTTCTCTCTTTTATCTCCTGCATTCCCTCCCTCCCTCCTTCCCTTTCTCTGTCCTCCTCCCTTCCCTTCCCTCCCTCTCTCTCCCATTCTCTCTTCCCCTCCTTTCCTCTCTCTCTCTCTCGCCTTCTCTCTCCCCCTCTCTCACTGCATCTCTCCTCTCTTTCCCTCCCTCCCTTCCTCTCCCTTCCTGTCCTCCCCCTCCCTTCCTCCCTTCAACATTTTTCTGTCTTTCACATCCAGCGTCTATCTGTGTGTCTGTCTCCCCCTTTATTGCTTTTTAATTTCACGCCTCTTTTTTTGTGCGTGCGTCCGCGTCTTGTCTCGTGTGAACGTCTGAATATTTACTTTTTGCGGCCCGCTAAATGGCACGTTGATGGGCTGAGGGATACGTGGCTAATTCTCATCATTTTTCCGCAGCATCCCTCCCATCTCACGCGTCTCTCATCTCCCCTTGTCTACTGTCATCTCTTGTAAAACACTTAAAAGGACAAGAACCGCACCCTTCCTACTCCTCCTCCTCCTCCTCCTCTTCCTCGTCTTCTTCTTCCTCCTCCTCCTCCTTCCCCCATTCATCGTCCTCACTCTTTCATTATCCTTCCTCCCTTTGCATCTTTTTATCTCTTCTCTCTCCCTCATCTTCCCTTCTCTTCTTTAACCCCTTCCTCCTCCTCCTCCTCCTCCTCCTCCTTCTCCCAATTCATCGTTTTTACTCCATTATTATCCTCCTTCCTCTTTTGCATCTCTATATCCCTTCTCCCTCGTCTCCCTTCGCCCTATGTACTGTCTCGTCTCTTGGAAAACACTTAAGGGGGGACTACAATATCTATCTATCTTCCTTTCCCTCCCTCATTAGAATACTTATGCGTCTTGTCTATCATTATCTTCTTCCTTCAATTTCATCCTTCTTCTGCCTCTTTACCCTTCCTTGTCCTTTCTCAGAGCGTCTTCAGGGTTCGTTTTCTCTCTCTATCATTATTTTTTTTCCTCTCATTTGCATTATTTTTCCTGTGACTTTCCTTCTTCACTTTCTTTATTTCTCTTTGTTTTGGTATTTCCTTTTTTTTCGTTTTCTCTTATCTCCTCCTCCTTTGTCTTCTTCTTATCATTGTTTTTCTCTTACTTTCCTTTATCTCTCGTTATTATCTCTCTCTCTCTCTCTCTCTCTCTCTCTCTCTCTCTCTCTCTCTCTCTCTCTCTCTCTCTCTCTCTCTCTCTCTCTCTCTCTCTCTCTCTCTCTCTCTCTCTCTCTCTCTCTCTCTCTCTCTCGCTCTCGCTCTCGGTCTCTATTCGTGGTTGCTGGTTTTATTTATTTTTATTTTTTATTCTTTATTTTAAGGGATTGGCAACAGTGTTAAATCAAAGCCGTTAATAGCAAGCGGATGAGTGCTGTGTGTGTGTGTGTGTGTGTGTGTGTGTGTGTGTGTGAGAGAGAGAGATTTATGCAAGTTTTAATATTGTTTCCCAGAGTTCAGCAGCGCTTCTAAAAACTTTTTCAAACTGTTTATAATTTCCATTTTATGCAGTGACTCTTAAACACTTGCAAACATACACTCCACTCAAACTTTTATGGTGGTTTTTTTTTCTATTTATCTCTATGTGTATTTTCCCTTTTTTTTTTTTTTGTTCTTTATTCAACATCAGAACGAGTCGTCATTATATTAAATTTCGTATGTCTCAAAAACTCTGTCACTTTGTATTGTTTCCCCCTCGTGTTTGCAGTTGCCTTTTTTCCTCCTATTTTTTCCTTTCCTGCTTACTGCTCAACGGGATCTGAGTGAGTCTTCATTTTCACCATTGTTCCCTGTCTTTGCTCGCCATACATGCTGCCTACCTTTCCCTCCGCCCGCCTTTGTCCGTCCCATCATTCAGCATCCTCCTCCACCCTAATCCTATCTACTTCATCTCCCCAGCATCCTCATCCACCCTCTTCCCATCTGCATCTTTCTCGCCTTCGCCTTCGCGTTCGCCCTTCATCCTCTCTTTTACTTCTCTCTTCTACAGCATCCGTCTCCATCCTTATCCTATCTACTTCATCTCCCAAGCATCCTCATCCACCCTCTTCCCGTCTGCATCTTTCTCGCCTTCGCCTTCGCCTTCGCCCTTCATCCTCTCTATACTTCTCTCTTCTACAGCATCCGTCTCCATCTTTATCCCATCATCTGCATCTCCCCAGCATCCTTCTTCATATTCATTTCATCTTTTACATCTCCCTCAACAGTCAGCATCCTCCTCCACCCCTCGTCACATTTCTATCTTCCAGCCTCCCTCTTTACCCTCATCCCATCTTCACCCATATTCTATCTTCATCTTATCCTCATCCCTCCTCTTCACCCTGATCTTCTTCATCTTTCCAGACTCTTTCACCATCTACATATCCATCCCACAGCCTCCCTTTTACCCTTATCCTTTTTTCAGCATCTCTACAACCTTCCTCATCTCCCTTATCTTATTTTCCATCATCACCTCAGCCCCTTCATTCTCATCTCATTTTCTACCTCTCTCCAGCTTCTTCTTTATCCTCATCCTATCTTCTAAAACTCCCTCCCTCAGCCTCCATCTCTACTCTTATCCCCTCATTTTTCCCTCACAACCCTGCCTAACTATCTACCCACATACCATATTCTACACAACCATCCACAGCATCCCTATTCACATTTATTCCATCCTCATCTTGCTTCTCCACCTACTCCTCTTCTCTCATCCACCTCTTCCTCCTCTCTCTCTCTCTCTCTCTTTCCTCATCCTCATCATATACGCATAACGCATACACCTGCAGGCTCATCTTTCCCTCCCTTTCCCTCCTCATCTATCGTGTATGCCTCCACCTCCTCCTCCTCCTCCTCCCCCACCTCCACCTCCTCCCTCTACCAGCATGCCACTATGCTAATATGAATTTCATGTCCACGCATAATAATGGATCTGACGTGAAGCTTCTGTCTCTTTTTCCGTGAGAGAGAGAGAGAGAGAGAGAGAGAGAGAGAGAGGTAAAAATTATACATTCCTTTGTTTCTCGTTGGTTAAGAGTTTTTTTGGGGGAGAGTCTTTCTTTATGGAGAGAAAGAGAGAGAGAGAGAAAAAAAGCGGACAAGAAAAGAGGACGTAATTGGAGAGAGAGAGAGAGAGAGAGAGAGAGAGGGAGAGGGAGAGGGAGACAAAGACCGATGCACCCTTCACCCTAAGAATCCTCCCTTGTGCTCAGGTCAACAGAATCTGGGTCACCAAGACACTGAAAGATCACCCCTTGACCATTTACCTTTCTCCCCTCCCCCCCTTACCTTCACCTGTCTCCTCTCCCCCTTTCTCCCCTCCCCCCCTTCCCCCTTTCTTCCCTCTCCTCCTTCCAGCTGTTTCTCCCCATGTCCATCTTCCCCTTTCTACCTCTCTCACTCCCCTCCACCTTTATCTGCTATTCCCTTCTCCTCCTCCCCCCCTTACCTTCACCTGTCTCCCCTTCCCCTTTTCTTCCCTCTCCTCCTTCCAGTTCTTTCTCCCCATGTCCATCTTTCTCGTATTCACCCCTTTCCACCTCTCTCTCTCTCTCTCTCTCTCTCTCTCTCTCTCTCTCTCTCTCTCTCTCTCTCTCTCTCTCTCTCTCTCTCTCTCTCTCTCTCTCTCTCTCTCTCTCTCTCTCTCTCTCTCTCTCTCTCTCTCTCTCTCTCTCTCTCTCTCTCTCTCTCTCTCTCTCTCTCTCTCTCTCTCTCTCTCTCTCTCTCTCTCTCTCTCTCTCTCTCTCTCTCTCTCTCTCTCTCTCTCTCTCTCTCTCTCTCTCTCTCTCTCTCTCTCTCTCCACCTTTCTCTCCTCTCCCCTTTTCCCCTCCCTCCCTTACCTTCCACCTGTCCCCTCTTCCTCCCCTTTGCTTTCTCCATCTCTCCCTCTCTCCCCTTTAACATTACCTACTTACTCTCCCTGTCTTCCTCTCTCTGCATCCTTCCCTCTTGCTTTCTCCTTTCTCTTTCATCTTTAACGTCTTCCTCTTTCACCTCCTACCCTTCTTTTTCTACCTCTACTTCTCTCTTTTCACCAGTCTTCTCCTCTTCCTTTCCTCTCTCCCTTTTATAATTTCTTTCTCCCTCTCTTTCTTAACTGGTTTTCTTCTCTCTTATTTCCTTTCCTCGCTTCCCTTTTCTCTTCCTCCTTCTCCTTACGTGGCCTCTTCTCTCTCCTATCACCTGCCTCCTCCTACCTCACCTTCCCCTTTTCCCCCTTCCTCCTCTTCCTCCTCCTCCTACTTCATATCCTCCTCCACACTCATTAACCCCTCGCAAGCTTACCTCCCTCGCCACACCCATCTCGCCCCTTCGATCTCACATCTCGTCCTCGATATTACACTGAGGAAGATGATCATGAGTCCCGCCCCACCCCGACCCTGCCCCGCCTCACCCCGACTCACCCCGTCTTGACCCATCTTGCCCCGCCCTCCTTGACCCCCTGACCGCCCCCTCTCGCCCCCTCTCGCCCCCCCTAACCCCGTATATTGCAACATTCCTCGCGTGGGTCTCCTCATCTCCTCAATATGCACGCGCTGGAAACATTAATGAGAAATATGCGTGAGGGAAGATGAGGATGGTGATGACGGTGATGGTGGTGAGGTGATGACGATGGTGGTGAGATGAAAGTAGTGAAGTGATGGTGATGAGGTGATAGGGTGTTGGTAGTGAGTTTGACGGTAAGGTTACTGAGGTTATGGTGAGATAAGGGTGATGAGGGCTGTAAAGTGATGCTAATGAGGAGATGAGGATTAGATGATGGTGATGGGATGTTGGGTGGTGAGATGAGGGTAATGAGGGTGGTAAGATAATGGTGATGATGGTAGTGATGATGTTGGGGGAGGCTGTCGTGACCCTCCACCTCATCTCTACCATCACCAGCATCATTATCATCATCAGCATCAGTATCAGCAAGAAGTGGTTGGCCTTTTGGTAATTGTTTTAATCTCACGTACATTATGATTATATATACGTGCATGGGGTCTGTGTTCGACTCTCTCCCTCCTCCCCCTCCTCTTCCTTCCTCCTCCTTCTCCTCTATATTATCTCTTTGTTCTGGTTTCTTGTTCTTGATGCTTTTGTTCGCCCTGTTCTTCTTGATCATCTTGTCCTGTTTTTGTTTTTGTGCTTGTCGTTCTTGTCTTCATGTTTTTGTTCTTCACTCCATCCCTTATCATCTTTCTTTTCCTATTCATATTTTTTTATTTTCTTCCTGTCCTTATTCTTGTTCTTCTTCACCTTCTCTCCTCCTCCTTTTCCTTTTCTTACGTCTTCTTTTCTTGCTGTCCTTCTTGTTTTTCCTCTTCTTCATCTCATTCCCTTTTCTTTCTCCTTTCCCTGTTCCTGCGTCTCATTTTCTTCTTGTCCTTATTTTTGTTCATCTCCTTCCCCTCTTCTTCTTTTCCCGCTTCTATGTCTCCTTTTCTTCCTCTCCTTCTGGTTCTTGTTCCTCTTCATCGCCTTCTCTTCTCCTATTTCTCCTCTTTCTCCTACGTCTCCTCAAGTCCTTATGGTGTAAATATAAGGAGTTCGATCCACCACCAGACCCCAAGGCGGCGTACGTGTGACTCCTTATCTCTGGGGCCTTTGCAATTATCCTGAGCATCCTCGACGTCACGCCTCTCGGAGCTTATAATTTCCAAGGCTCTTCAATTTACACGTTTAGCATCAGGCGGCATTTTATTATTTTCTGATTTTTATTTATCATTTTCTTAACTTGGTACGAAGAAGAATTAGAGGAGGATAATGAT
The DNA here is from genome assembly GCF_024679095.1 of Eriocheir sinensis. NCBI lineage: Eukaryota > Metazoa > Arthropoda > Malacostraca > Decapoda > Varunidae > Eriocheir > Eriocheir sinensis. Next base: position 2,298,147 of record NC_066547.1, on the reverse strand, counting down.
GATAATGAGGAAGTAGAACAATAATAACAACAATAATAATAACAACAACAGACAAGAAAGAAAGGAAGGAAGGAGGAGGAATATATAGGAAGAAGAAAACGTTAAGAAAAGAAACAGAAGAAGGAAGAGGAAGAGGAGGAAGGAGATTGCGAAGGAAGAAATCTAGTCCAGTGTCGAGAATTCTTTACTGCATTTACCTCCTCCTCCTCCTCCTCCTCCTCCTCCTCCTCCTCCCCCCCTCATCACCTCCCCCTCCTCCTCCAACCTCCCATCCTTTCCCGGTGAGGTGCTGGAAGGATGAACTCATTTGCCGCGTTCTTTCGCCTTTCTTTCAGCAGCAGGAAGGAAATTGTACTCCTCTTTTGTTTTACCTGTGCACGCGTTGAAAAAAAGAAAAGAAAACGAGAGAAAGGAAAACTCAGCCCCGGCGTATTTGCAGCTAAAAGCGTTTCTCTCGTAATGCAGAGTAAAGAGGTATAAATATGAGAGTAGTAGAGGAAATTTGCATGTGTTGTTTTTTTAGTTGAGTTGTAGTAGTAGTAGTAGTAGTAGCAGCAAATGTTTTTTTTTGTTGTAGATGTAGTAGTAGTAGTTGTTGTTGTTGTTGTTGTTGTTGTTGTTGTTGTTGTTATCCTTTTTTTCTTTTTAGTGATGATCTTTTCTCCCTCTTCTTCTTCTTCTTCTACTTCCTCTTCTTCTTCTTCTTCTTCTTCTTCTTCTTCTTCTATATTCTGCTACGCGGTTAGGAGATGCACAAAACTATACCTCAAGAAATCACAACCTTCTCCATCTTAACCAATACAATGAATTCCTACCCGACAAATTAAACACACACACAAGAAAAAAAAAGAAAGAAATACACTTCCTCTACCCATTGTAAGTTCGTTCTAAATGGTGAGACTCAAAATTACGCGCCTTAGAATCAATCAAGGGCGCTGAATCAAGTTTTTTATCGTGATTTACGAGTTATTTCTGTTCTTTTCCTTTACCCATTTCCAATTCCCGTTATTTTTATTCCTTCTACTTTTTTTGTATTTTTTTTTACCTACATTCCGTCCACCCTTTCTATTTTATTTCAACTTTTTTTCTGATTTTTTTTTCATATCCCTAAACTGGTTCTATATATATCAGATTTTTTGCCCTTTTTCTTTATTCTTTTTTTTTCTTTTGCTTTTTCAAGTACACGTATATTTTCTTTTTTTTATTTCCTCCCCTTTCGTTCCCTTCCTTTTGTGTACTGGTGTGATTTTTTCTTTCTTTCTCTCCCTCTTTTCTCTCCCTGTGTCTCCCTCCTCTACCTCCTCCTCCATGCCTCTAACTCTCTCCACCCTTACTGACTGCCTCTCACAATATTCTTTTTTCCTCCTCTTCCCCCGTGGCAATTATTTTTTTATTATTCTTCCTTCTGGTTTTGTTTCCTCTCCCTCTTCTCTTTGCTCAGTCCAAGCCACGTTCTTTCTAGTTTACATTTTCTATTTTTTCCCCTTGACTTTTTAGCTTAACTTTTATTCCCCTCTCTCTCTTTCTCCTCTCTTGCTCTTGGTCTCGTTGCCTCGCTCTCTCATCCATCATCCACTACGTTATCCCGTCACTCCGCATTCATTTGTTACCTGTTCCTTTTTTCCCCTCTTCGCCCTGTCTCCCTCGGTCATCGCGGCCACTCATTACTTCCTAATACGTCCGCCTCGCCTCCTCGTCCTCGCCTGCCTCCTCTCAAGCCTCCGAGACCCAAAAGGCAGGGCGTGAGGCTCCCCGGTGTGTGGTCCCGGCGCTGGTCTTTGCCAGGCTTCGAGCGGAGCCATTTGTACGCCCTCCACTCTTATTTATGCACCGGAGTCCCCTTTCAGTGGAGGATAAATGAGGGAGTGGGATTGCAAGTGAAAGGTTCTTGAGTATGATCGAGAAGGTTGTTGTTTGTCAATAGTGTAAGTGTATGTTGAGGATGTTGCTTATGTTTCGTAACATATATATAGTTGTTCTGACTTTGATTTTCATTATGTAACTGTTGTCCTGCTGTTGTCTATTTTAATGACGAAGGAAACTCATTTTTTGCCTTTGCCATATACGTTCAGTGCAGTACAGGAGGTGGTGGGAAGGTGGTGGAGGCGACAGGACACGTAGCGGTGCCGGGCAGGGCAGGGCAATGCCTGACCCACCACGGCGGCTGCTGACGTCACCCTTGTAATGGCTGGAGTCTTGGGCGACTCCTGCCTACAAGCTTGTCGCCGCACCCTCCCTCATGTAACGACGTAAACGCCACAAAGAGAAACGTTCCCACATGCTGCAGTCAGGCTGCAATTACCTCAGCCGGAGAGTGACAGCGGGGCGTGGGGCCGCCGCGCTGGGACCGCCCCTAAGATGACACACGAAGGAGTAGCGCGGGATATGGAGGCGGCTTCCCGAGCGTCATCAAAGCTGGGATATTCACACCATAATTGAAGATCCTCGCGGGCCGCCGAGCAACTTTGATGGCGGCCCACCAAAGGCGGTGACGAGAAGACAGAGGCGGGAATACGTTTGTCGAGCGGGGACGCGGCGCCTTGCCTACCGTATCTATCACTGTAAGGTCCCAGCGGGCCAGAAGGGGCTTCCCGCTGCCGCGAGAACACGGCGGCTGTAGAGATGCCGTCAACGCAGCGAGGCTTAGCTGTGGCTGAGTCGCTCCCTTTTTCCAGGAAACGTTTTTATGTCACCGAAAAGTGCTTTCCATTAGGCCAGGTGCACAGAGCGGCCGGAACACCTGCCGCAAAGTGTTGCCGCCGGAGCCGCCATGAGTGTGTGCTTTATTGTCGGTGGCCACCGCTGCCACAAACACAGGAACGTGTGCGTGGCGGCGGACTGGATCCTGGACCAGATGCAAAATATTATGCACATGTTTGCTTGCTGCGAACCGTTGCTGTTTTGGAGCTGGGACTCTGAGCGTCAGTGTGAGGGTCATTGGTATTCACAACACCGTGAGACTCTCCGGCTATCAGGGCTGTCCAACAAAAATGTCCGCTGCTGGCATGGGTGGCAGCGGTGGTGACGGCCGGTGTGCTCCGCGTCGGCAGGGGGCGGCGGGGCTGCTCTGCAGGTTATCGGCTCCGAAAACCAGTAGCGGAGTGGCACGGGTTGGCCGGTTAACAGCGGGGGGTGCCAGGCCGCCCCTTCACCATCCCGCAACCATGTGTCTGCCACCCACTACGCGGTGTCACCAGACACATGTCGCCTCAGTCCGGGGGGAGCACACCTGTGTCTGCGGTCCTCAGGTGTACTACAAACACTATCTATACAGCCAACCAGCCCGACACACAGACAGACAGACAGACAGACCCGCGTCCCGTACCCCAATGGCTCCCCCTTCCTCCCCGTTCCTGTCTCGTCCCGTTAGTCCGCCATGATTGCTATTCTTTTTCATGTTTTTCTTCTTTAATTGGGTGCCGGTGTGACCGTATTGGCGTTAAGGCGGGGCCGCGGGCTTCGTTATGGGGGCGGGGCGTTTTCTGTTCCGTATCTGCCGTTTCTTTCATGGTTATTATTTTTTTTTACTTTTATTTGGCTTTTAAACTGATTTGTTGCATGTCTGTTTTTTTCTTAATTCGTATGATATTTTGTGTCTTATTTCATTTCTGTTATTTTTCGTCTGTTTTTCGTATCTGTTATTTCGTCCGTTATTTTGTCTTATTTCTTCAGTTATTTTGTCTGTTATTTTGTCTGTTATTTCTTCCCTGTTACTTCGTTCGTGTCTATTTCGCCTTTATTATATCGTCCGTTATCTCATGTGTGTTATTTTCACTTATTATTTTATTCCGTTCACTTTCCTTTTTAATTAGTATCATTACACGTCTGTTATTACCTTCGGGTCGACTGTTTTCCTCCTTTTATAATTGGTCTTTTACGTTATACTCTTTGGTTCACGTGCTAATTGCTTTATCGTACTTATTAACTTGTGTTCCCGGTGTTTATTGTCTCTATACATCGCTATCACTTCGTTATCGCTTCGTTATCGCTTCCAATGCAATGTAACGTCAGATATTTATAATCCTTTACCTTCTCTATGTCTCTCTCTCTCCCTCTCTTTCTCCAGCATGCCCCAACACTAATTATCGCCATAACTCTAAATTTACTTACTTAACAACCTTCCTTTATGGCCCGCTAAATACTCCATCATGGTCCTCGTTTGCGCCTTTTCCGTGGTCTAAACTTCACTGCCTCGGTTATTGCCTTCTCACATTCTTGATCCGACTCATCTATTTGGCTTAACTTCTCTTTTCTCCCTGACTCGCTCCGGCTTCTGCTTCTGCCCCTCTCGCTCCCCTTCCTTCTGCCCCTCTCCCTCCTGCCCCTCCTCCTCCTCTTCCTCCTCCTCGTGACCAGGCCAAATGAAGCGCGGAGAATTACTATTAACTTGGACTTAACGCTCGGCTCGGTTGTAATTGCACAGAAATAGAAGTAGTTACCTTTACTTAGCGCGCGAGAACACCTGCCGCGGACGAGGTGTGTGTGGGGTTGTGTGTGTGTGTGTGTGTGTGTGTGTGTGTGTGTGTGTGTGTGTGTGTGTGTGTGTGTGTGTGTGCGTGTGTGTGTTTGTGTTTAGCTTTTGTATTGATTATCATGTTACGATTTTAGGATGTCTTCATATTGTTGTTGTTGTGTGTTTGCAATTATATGTTTTGATCTTATTTTGTTTTATTTATCTGTTTATTTTTGAGGAGTATTGATGATATATAAGAAGTAAGTAAGTAAGAGGTTTGTGTCTGAAGAACAAGACGTAAAGTAACAATTAGAGTGACTCGGCGGATTTTAAAGATGAAGGCGATAAGTATAACTCTCTCTCTCTCTCTTACTCTCTCTCTTGCTCTTTCCATCTATCTGTCTATCTATCTATCCATCTATCTACCTATATTGTTGTCTATCTGTTCATACCTGCCAGTTTTTCTCTTCTATTTATTTTATTTACATTTAGAACACTTTTACCTGTAACTTACCTCATATTTTGTCTCTTCCACAGGTATGTCGGGCACAGGTGTTGGCAGACTCATGTTCTAAGGTAATTATGAGCGTTGTGAAGAATGGTAACGATGAAGAGAGAGGGAAGAGGAAGGAAGGGAGAAAAGAAGGTAAAGGAAGGGAAGAGGGAAGAAGGAAGGGAGAAAAGAAAGAAAAAGGGAGGGAGAAAGGGAGGGAAGAGGAAGGAAAAGAGGGTGAAAGGAGGGAAAGATAGAGGGAACACAAAGGAACACAAAGGAAGAACAAACAACAGCAGACCTGCTGGTCCTTACGAGGCTGTTTATGACAAGCTACAGGAAGAGGAAGGAAGGGAAGGGGAGAGGATTGAGAAATGGAGGAAAGATGAACGAGGGGAGGGAGAAAGAGAGGAATAAGTAAGAGGGAGATAAAGAGTGAGGGAGAAGAAAGGAAAGAGGCAGACGGAGGAAAGAGAGAAAGGGAAGATATATAGAGGGAAGAGGAGGAAGGGAAGGGGAGAGGATTGAGAAATGGAGGAAACATGAGTGAATGGAGGGAGAAAGAGAGGAGTAAGTAAGAGGGAGATAAAGATTGAGGGAGAAGAAAGAAAAGAGGCAAACTTAGAGAGGAGGTAGAAAAGGAATAAAGAGAGGAGAGAGAGAAAGGGAAGGCTACATACAAATCGTCACCCGGAGACATAATCACAGCTCGGGGGAGGGAAATAATTTACAGTGCAGCAAAATGAGTCGCGTGTGTCGGTAAACATTATCAACTGAGAGGAAAAATTATGTTGGGAGGCTCGTTAAGGTACTATTTACCTCTCCGTTTATTAATTGCGATTCACACGTGGAAAAAAATGAGTGGAATGTTTTTTTTCATTTATTTATTTCCTTTTTTTGTGTGTTTCTAATTTGATTTTGACAATGAGGATAATGGTGGTAGTCGTTCATTAAGGGTTGGCTTACCTGTTTATTCGAGTGCGATTCACGATAAAAACATGTTTGAGGAATGGGATTTGATTCAGTATTAGAATGCTTTTGGGTTTAATTTTAGTAATGATGAGGATAACAAGAACAAGAAAAAACAAAAACAAGGACAAGAAGAGCAAAAGTAAAGCAGGAACAAAAATAAAAATAAGAAAAACTATTTATCTATTTTTGATTCAATAAGAGTAATGATAATGACGATATGAAGGAGAACAAAAAACAAGAAGCAGAAAATAACTAACGACAAGAACAAAAGCAAGGATATGGACGATCAAAAACAAGATCAAGAACAACCAAGAACAAAAGAAAGAAAAAAAAAGAAGAAGAAATATTGATAAGAGTAATAGAAAAAGTGAAGAAAACGAACAAAAAGAAGTAATAATAATAATAATAATAATAATAATAATAATAATAATAATAATAATAATAATAATAATAATAATAATAATAATAAAAATATCAGCAATAACAGAAATAGAATAACATCACTAAAAAGAACAGCCTGATACAGCGCACACCCACGCTCCGCCACCAGGAAGAACAAAGGACGGTCGAGCCATTAACAAAACAGAACACGCGCTCATTTTCATTATCACGGTCCCTAATATTTAGTCATTCCCCGGCCAATGAATTTCCCCCCCTTTAATAACCCCCTCCTCCCCCTCTTCCCTTCCCCTTCCCTCTTCTACCCTTCCCTGAATTTCTCCTCCACTTTAATAACCCTCTCATATTCCCTTACCCCTTCCCTCTTTTGCTCTTCCCCATCCCTACCTTTCCTCGTTCCATCCCCCTTCCCTTCTCTTACCCTTCCATTCCTCTCTCTATCTCTACTTATAGCCATGTACTCGTTTTTTTGTCACACTCTCCCTCCTACATCTTTGCCCTTCTTCTTCTTCTTCCTTTTGTTCCAACCTCTCCTTATTCATGTATTTCTTCTGTCTTTTTCCATCATTGTCCTTCCTTACTGCAGTTTTTTCCTCTTTATATTCCTTGTCCTTATTATTCTGCTTTCTATCCTTCCCTCTCATCTTCTTCCTTCTCCTCCTTCTTCTCTACATCCAAGTATTCCTTCTCTCTCACTCCCTCTCCCTCATCCTCCTCACTGCAGTCTTCCCTCTTTTTTATTCCTTGTCCTCATTATTCTACTCTTCGTCCCTCTCTCCTCCCTCTCCTCCTCCTCCTCCTCCTCTTCTCTCTCCTCCTCCTTCTCCTCCTCCTGCTTCACACACGCCCCTTTTTCGTCTCCCCGTTGACTCCCAAATGAAGTTTTCGCCACAAATTAACATATTTATACCGGACCTGTGGCGGCGGTGGGGCGAAGAAATGATATTGAAGTTGTTTTTTTATTTATTCCCTTTCTTCCTTCTTTTTCTCACCTTCCTTCTTATATTTCGTTTTTTTTTCTCTTGTATCATCTTTCCTCCATCTCATTTCCATCCCGCCAAGTAGTGCAAGACGATGCGAGACCAGGTGGGGTTATTTTTTGAACAAGGAGTTTTTTTTTTTTTCTACTTTTTATTGTGTATATGGTAGTGAATGTTAGTTTGTTGTTGTTGTCATTTAGAGGCCCTAATTGTGCTGTTGTTTTTTTGTAATTTTGTCTTTATGCAATTATCTGTCAGGCGTATTATTTTTTTTTTCATTTATCTCTCTGTATATCAATCTATCTATCTATCTATCTATCTATCTTGCTTGTGTGTGAATTTTGGCAGAGTTTATGGCCTGAGAGAGAGAGAGAGAGAGAGAGAGAGAGAGAGAGAGAGAGTCACCCAGCAGCCTGCGTCGTGCCCAATTTGCATGAGGCGACAGCGAATATTTTTCCAAGTCCTGATTTTTGTCCTGCGAATTTTCTTTCAACTTCCAACGAGATTTATTTTCAAGTCCACGGCGGCCGGAAATGCTGAATATAGTTGGTAAATAAATTATATTCCATTGGCGGCATTGTTGTGGAGGTACGTGCGTGTGTGTGTGTGTGTGTGTGTGTGTGTGTGTGAGTCTGTAATTTGTGTTTTCATATGTATTCCCTCTCCCCTCTCTCTCTCCCTTTGGCGTGTAGGTCTAATACCTTAATTCACAAGGGAGGGAGAGAGGAAGGGAGAAAATAGGGAGAAAGAGAAATGAAGGAGGGAGATAGAAAGGAAAGAGGACAAGAAAGATCAAGAGAGGGAGGAAGAAAGGAAGGAAAGAGAAGGATAAAGAGGAAGGAATGAAAAAAGAAAGAGAAAGGAAGGGAGTTAAAGGGAAGAGAAGAGGAAAGAAGAAAGGAAGGAAAGAGAGAAGGAAATGGGAGTGAAGGGCAAAAGAGAGAAATGAAAGAGATAAAAGGTAGGGAGATGGAAGAATAGAGGAAAACATAGGAAGAAAGCGAAGAAGGAAGAGGAAGAAAAGGAAAGTATGAAAAATAGAAGGAAAAAAAGAAGTGAGGCAGGGAGTAGAGAAGGAGATAAAAAGGAAAGGCAACCGAACACGCGTGAAACCAAGTCAACCACCAACATCACCACAACCACCACCACCACCACCACCACCACTATCCCCTTCCCAGCATCCCAAACACAGCACATCTCTCTCTCCCTCTCACACACACAGCATCTTCACAGCATCCAAGCGAAGTCAGTCCACCTGGCGATCCTTATCACCTCAAGAGATTACCTGCGAAGCTCCCTGAACACTACCTCCCTTCTCCCTTATAAGCCGCGTCATTAAGGGTGATTATCCTCATCCCCCGTAACACGAAACCCAACCTTAGTCACTGGTCAGAAGGCTTAAGACTATACCCGGCTCTCATCTCCTCTCCTCCCTTCCCTATTACCTGCCTCGGGGTCACCTGGGAAGGGTCTGCTCAGGTACTTTAACTCTTATTTGCCTTTTCACTCCTGCCCCCTAATGGCTTCTGGTCCACCCACGCGCTTCAGAATTTATGGGGCGTGCTCATCGCTGGAATTCATTACCTGCCTCACCGCAATGCTCGCCTTGTTCTGCATACATAAACCAGCCTCCCTCTCCCTCTCTCTCTCTTTTTATTCCTGCTTTCTTCTTCTTGCTTGCCTGACTCCTCTTTCTCCTTCCCTCTTGCAGTCTCCGTCCTCCTCCTCCTCCTTCGCCTCCTCCTCCTTCTCGTCTCATCCCACCCTCTCTCCGCTCCGTCCTTAGCTGCCTCGAGTCATGTTTCTTAGTGAGGAAGGAAGGATGGCAGGAAGGATGGAAGGAAGAAGGAAGGAAGGAAGGATGGATATTAAGAAAGAAAGAAAGATAGAAAGGAGAAAGAAAGAGACAGAGCAACATATACCAGAAACCCAAAAGAAAGAGAGAAAAAGTAAGAAAAAAGAAAGAAAGAAAAAAACGAAAGAAATTAAGAAAGAAAGAAAGATAGAAAGGAGAAAGAAAGAGACAGAGCAACATATACCAGAAACCCAAAAGAAAGAAAAAAGAAAAAGAAAGAAAAGAAAGAAAAAAGAAAAAAGAAATTAAGAAAGAAAGAAAATGACACCAGAAACCAAACCAGAAAGGCGGTTTTACTGACCACCTCTTGCCTGGCACACCTGCAGATTACCACCTTTATTTGCCCAACAGCCTGAATCAGCGCCGTGTAATGCCTGATATATCGCTCCGGCGCATCTTAACCCGCTCAATGCTTCTTCTATGTGTGTCTGAGAGCCGCAAATCTTACTGGAGAGGACGCATGAAAGCTGTCTTCACTCCGGCCATTATCTGGTCTTTGCCTTGTCTGGACAAAGCTTCCTATTGACCAAGCAAGAGATTTAGAGGTTAATATTTAGGAAGGAAAGTGGATGGCTAGACGAGAGACACCCTGAAGACGGAAGGAGAGGACGTATGCAAGCTGTCTTCACTCTGGTCTTTGCCTCGTCTGGACAAAGCTTCCTATTGACCAGCTTAGAGATTTAGAGGTTAATATTGAGGTGGGAAAGAGGACAACTAGGCGAGAGACAACCTGAAGACGGAAGGAGAGGACGTATGCAAGCTGTTTTTACTCTGGTCTTTGCCTCGTCTGGACAAAGCTTCCTGTTGACCAGCTTAGAGATTTAGAGGTTAAGATTGAGGCAGGAAAGAGGTCGACTAGAGGAGAGACAGCCAGAAGACGGAAGGAGATAGACGAGGTTTTGCTCCCTTGAGACAAATAAAAAAAAAAAAAACTGGAAAATGATTGATAAAAGGAACTGCAGTCAAATTTTCATGGATTTTCCTCTTTAAGAAACTTTAAGTCGATCTTTCACGAATTTCCACCTGAAAGAAACTTGAGTCGACCTTTCATAGACGTTCCCCCAAAACTTAAGTCGATCTTCCACGAACGTTCCCCTAAAATAAAAGTCGATCTTCCATGAACGTCCCTTTGTAAAAAAAAAAAAAAAAAAAAAAAGAGAAAAATAAGCCGACCTTTCACTAACAATCCTCCTGAAGAAAATTTAAATCGAGGTTCCACGGACGTTCCTTTCCCCTGAGTATATGAAAAAGTAGTGTTGCCTCAGGGGGAAAAACCCATGAAAAACACACAGGGTAAAAAATATAAAGCTGTTAGGGAGGAAACACGTTGATTTAGTTTTAATAGCAGCGTTCGAGGCAGCCTGTGGTTAGTGTCCCGTCCATTCATCTCTCCTTCAGTCATTATTACCCTCCTTCCTCCTCTGTCATCCTCTCCTCCCTTCCTCTTCCTCTTCCTCTCTTCGTCCACTTGCCGTGTCTCTTCTTTCTTTCGCTTCCTTTCCGTCCTTCCCTGCATGTAGCTCCCTGTCTCGGTTACTCTCTTTCCCCTCTCTTTCCTCTTCCTTTTCTTTCTCCTTTCCTCTCCCTTCCCTCTTTCCTTTTCCTCTCCTCTCTCTTTTCCTCTCCTTTTTCCTGACCTCCAACTCCCTATCTCTCTTCCTCTTTCTCACCTCTCTCCTCTTCCTCTCTTCTCTCCTTTCCTCTCCCTCCCTCTGACTTCTATCGCCCTTTTCTCTCTTCCTTTCCTTTTCCTCTCTCCATTTCCTTTCCCTCTACTCCTTTTTCATCCCTCCCTCAGGTTCCTAACTCCTTTTTTTATCTTCCTTTCTCTCCCGTCTCTCTTCCTTCGCCCTCTCCTTTCTCTCTTCCTCTCCCTTCGCCTCTCTCTTCCTTCACCCTTTCCTTTCTCCCTTTCCTCGTTCCCTCTCCCTCTCTCTTCCTCTCCCTCTCTCACACCATTCCTATCCCTCCCTCCGTCCCATCCCTCTCGCTAACGCCCTCTCCACCGTCCATCAAAATTATTCCCTGGGGCGGAAGTGTGTTTACTGTCTGGAAATGTAGCGCGCGGGGGGAGAAAAAAAAGCCGGATTGGTCGGTTCCTGCTTAATTAGTCCTAAAGGCAAACACCAAACACACAGGTATAATCACGCGCGCCATTACAGGTTAAATAAGCGACAGGTTTTTAAATTGGCCTAATCGACGACGCAGTGCATTCCCATCCTTCTTCCTCCACCTCTAAAAAAACATCACTTAAATGCAGGAAAATCGTCATCTGGGTTTAAGTGGGAGTCGTATACATTGGGGTGGTGCGATTAAGGACGCCACACCACGCCTCGTAAATATGAATCTTTAGAGTTTTATGTAACGTGTCCGGTGAGGGAGGGAGATCTAGAGGAGGAGGAAAACGAAGGTGACTCACGGGCGATATGTCAAACAGGTGCAGGCAGGTATGAAGCTTTAAGACCCACGGCACGTAATCACTTGAGGCAAAGAATCGCGAGGGTAATAGTAACAAAGTATTGATACCTCTGTGTCCGCCGCGCCGAAACCTGCAATCACTCGTCTCAGGTGTTTCTTACTTCTTCTGGATTGGACTTTAATCTGTCTAGAGAAGGGGAAGAAGAGGATGGTTGGTTTCGGGATAAGGGGTGAGGAGGGAGGAAGAAAAGGGGTAGGGAAAGGGGAAGAGGAGGAGGTTTGGGTAAAAGGGATGAAGGGAGGAGGTTTGGGGAAGAGGGGAGGGGGAAGAGAGAGGAAAGCGCAACGAGGTAAGGTTAGTGGTGAGTGATGACCTTTGTGGGTGAGGTAGTGGTGGTGATAGTAGTGGTGATGATGGTGGTGGTGATGGTGTTGGTGGTGTGAAAGGCAAAGAGATGCTTCTCCAACACTTACCCAACCAACACCACTATCAACACCACCACCACCATAGCAACATACCAAGGTTAGGTCAAATAAGGTTACGTAAATAAAATAAAAAAGTTGGTTTACCTTATTAAGATCATTAGCACCAGGTAGACGGAAGAAGGAGGAGGAGGAGGAGGAGGAGGAGGGGTAAGCAGCTATAGAAGACAAAGACAGCAACCAACCTCTCCTTCACGCCAATGTGTGTAGATGGGAGGTGTTACAACCGGCTCCCTTCTCTATATTTGTTTTCTTCTTCGTTTCTTTATTTTCATCGCTTCGTGTTGGTGTTTTGACGGATGTGACAGGACAGTGAGCCGCCGCCCTTCACCCCCTCACCTCCTCTCTCCCCTCTCTCCCCTCTCCCTCCTCTTCTCTCTCTCTCTCTCTCACTTCCACACAAAACAAACACACCCTATCTTGGCTGCCATCACATCCCTCCATGCTATCTTCTTTCTTCTCCTTCATTTATCTCCAGCTTTCTCTTCTTCCTTACTTCTGTACCGTTTTCCTTTCTTTCTCTTCCAACTTTCTCTCTCTCTCTCTCTCTCTCTCTCTCTCTCTCTCTCTCTCTCTCTCTCTCTCTCTCTCTCTCTCTCTCTCTCTCTCTCTCTCTCTCTCTCTCTCTCTCTCTCTCTCTCTCTCTCTCTCTCTCTCTCTCTCTCTCTCTCTCTCTCTCTCTCTCTCTCTCTCTCTCTCTCTCTCTCTCTCTCTCTCTCTCTCTCTCTCTCTCTCTCTCTCTCTCTCTCTCTCTCTCTCTCTCTCTCTCTCTCTCTCTCTCTCTCTCGTTCACTATCATACTCTTCTATCTTTTCTCTCCTTCTTCATCACCCCAACTTTCTCTTCTCCCTCACCAATTTTCTCTTTTCCCATCTTTCTCTTCTAGCCTTCTCCCCCTTACCTCACTGCTTTCTGCCTTGCTATCTCTTCTAACCTCCCTTACTTCCATCATATTCTCTTCCTATCACACGTTTCTGCTATTTATCCATGTTTCCTTGCTTCTCTTTTACCCTCGTCTTTTCGTGTACCTCCTCTCCTTCCTCTTCCTTCTCCTCAGCCAACCCGTACTCATTTTCCCCCTCCTCCTTCTCCTCCTCCTCCTCCTCCTCCTCCTCCTCCTCCTCCTTCTCACCTGACTCTCCTCACCGCAAGTTCACCTGGATGATATATATTTGTCACGTGCTCCTGAAGTGTTATCTCAGGATTTATTGAAGGCGAGGTGACGGCCGCCGGGGCAGACCCATTAAGGAGGAGTGTTTGTTGATCCTGGAGCTTCAGTTTACTTTTTTTGGGGGGGGAGGGGGTTGTGTATATGTGTGTGTGTGTGTGTGTGTGTGTGTGTGTGTGTGTGTGTGTGTGTGTGTGTGTGTGTGTGTGTGTGTGTTTGGGTCTCGTAAAGTTTGCTGGGTGTTTGAGTTCGTTTGTTTTTGTGTGTTTGTGTGTGTTTGTTTTTGCGTTTTCTTTTTATATATTTGGTAGTTGTGTTTTTTTTTGTGTGTGTGTATGTGTGTAGGTTTCTGTGTGTGTGTGTGTGTGTGTGTGTGTGTGTGTGTGTGTGTGTGTGTGCGTGTGTGTGTGTATGTGTGTGTGTGTGTGCTTCAAAACGTAATTGCGAAATATCATTAGTAAAAAGCATATATATGAACGCTCCTAATATTATCACCATTAACACACACACACACACACACACACACACACGGACCGGCCAATTACGAGATATGTGTTTACAAGTGTGTGTATATGTGTGGGAGGAACCCTAGAGACACGTACTCCCTTCTCCCCCCCCCTTCTCTCTCTCTCTCTCTCTCTCTCTCTCTCTCTCTCTCTCTCTCTCTCTCTCTCTCTCTCTCTCTCTCTCTCTCTCTCTCTCTCTCTCTCTCTCTCTCTCTCTCTCTCTCTCTCTCTCTCTCTCTCTCTCTCTCTCTCTCTCTCTCTCTCTCTCTCTCTCTCTCTCTCTCTCTCTCTCTCTCTCTCTCTCTCTCTCTCTCTCTCTCTCTCTCCCCTTCCCCCCCTTTGATGTTATTTTCCACCTTGACTCCCTAATTTACACATCGGCTTGAAATGGACCCAAGCAACCTTTCCTCTTCCCCCTCCTCTTCCTCCTCCTCCTCCTCCTCCTCTCTCTGACGCAGACCTCCATGTATATGTTGGTTGTGGCGGCGAGGTACTTAACGCTTGAGTGTGTCGCTGCTGTTGCTGTTGTCACGTATATTATGATTCGCTTTAGTGCTGCGTGTGAGTGTTTCCATGGGATGTTTTATTTTTTACTTGAGTGCTTTATTGGACGGCCATGAATTGAATCTGGTAATAGGCTGAAAATGATGGATTCTACGTGTTTGTTTATGTGTGTGTGTGTGTGTGTGTGTGTGTGTGTGTCCTTATAAACTGACGTACTAACAACTAACTATATCATAAATTGCTTTCAAATTAAAATAAACAAGGGCAGTCTTATTTAACAGCTCATTCCTTGCCTATCATTACATTATACGAACGTTTCCTCCTCCTCTAGAGCATCTTAAGACTGTTTATTTACTTTATGAGTGTAATATGTTTGGTCTTGGTCTGGGCCCCTTCCCCCCTTCTTTCCAACGGCGCTCATCTGTTTCTCGCTTTTCTGTCCTTCGTTCTGCTCTCATTTGTTAGTCGTTCTCCATCCTTGGTTCCGCTCTCATCCGTTACTCGCCTTCCTTCGGCTCTCATCTATTACTCGTTCACTATCCTTCGCTCCCCTCTCATCCATTACTCGTTTTCTATCAGCCTTCCTCCCGAGCCGCTTGACAGATGGCCTTGGAAGCTCACCAAGGGACATTAGCTCATTTTTTGCCCTCGTCAATTCATGGATTCTATGAACTACAAGACTTACGCCCCGCCGCTGCTCGTGTGTATGGTAATGCTCCGAGGATATATGGCCGCGGATATTCATTAGATCCAGCCACATATATTAAAGGGTCTTCACAAATTTGGATAGCGTTTGATCCATGTATGTTTGGATGAGCGGAGGTTGTTGTTTTTTAATTGGGATGACAGCTCAAAGCGCGTATTAAGTATTAGCAGATTGTACTTCCCTGCCTTTAACACCTTGAGTGCGGATTTCCTGTAAGAAGACATCACCAAGCAACAGAAATGGAACAAAAAGTGGCTTGTACAATTCAATGAAGAAAAACGTAAAGTCATCCACCTTGGGAGGGGATATCCGGCATACCAATACCACATGGGAAACACTTCACTATCCACCACAGAGGCAGAGTATATATATATATATATATATATATATATATATATATATATATATATATATATATATATATATATATATATATATATATATATATATATATATATAATGTTACCAGGCTGCCAGTGAAGGGGAAATCCGTGCCAATCACAGTGGACGGGTTAAGAACTAATTTTTTGGCATTTTCAGACCATTGGAACTCGAGTTAATTGACTTTTCCAGAACGAAGAATCGAACACATAAAATTCTGTGTGTGTAACTCAATAACACTTAATTCTTTTTTATATTTACCTGTCGTGTTACCTTTAAGAGCAGAACGTAACGATTTCTTCTTCCTTTTTCTCAATTGTTTTCTGTCCTGTAAACAAAATAAAAAGGCGATCTTATTAGAAATTATTATGAATCACTAAGAACCATGAGAAGGAGAGAACAGGCAACAAACAAACAAACAAACAGGTGAACGAAGGAATATATAACTATCTTGTCAACTATTTTCTGTCCCATAAAAAGAATAAAAAGCGATCACATGAGAAACCATAATAAATCCCTGAGAACCATAAAGGAAGAGGCAACCACCAGATGATAACGCTCATTACAAGCGACAAACAAGAATGAACGAAGGAATAAACTTGTCCTGGAATCCAATGAGACAAGGAAGCGAGGCCAAAGGATTCATTCATAAGGTTAAAGGTGTTGGTTGTGGCGGCGGCGGCGGGGGACGGCGGGGACGGAGGGGCGAGGGAGCGGTAGAGAGAGAGAGGGTGAGCAAGGGTGAGCTGCATTGTAAATCGAGACGAGAATCAGAAGGAAAAAACTGCAAGGCATATTCTTACACATTTCGACGTCCAAGCACACACACATTTTACAAGACTTTCCTAGCAGTTGCCGGCATTTCCAGGGGTGCTTTTTATGACCCTGGTGGTAGTTCGACCCTTCCTCTGTACCCTGAACCTATACAAACCCTCATTATAGCTAGATTAATCCCCTCTGCGGCCTTGTTAATGTGCCTACTTAATGTGAGAGGCGGAAGCGTCTGAGAGAACGCTGACCTGACTGGGAGGGAGTGACTTTAGTGAGACGAGGAAACGCTAGCAAGAGGATTAATTCACGAGGTTGTAATACAGGTGTTAGATGCGTCTGGTTGTGGTGTGAAAGATGAGTGAAGGTGAAAATTGTATCAGTGAACGTGTACGTGTGTGTGTGTGTGTGTGTGTGTGTGTGTGTGTGTGTGTGTGTGTGTGGAGAAATTGTGGAAGGAAAGTAAGACCAAGGGATTTATTTATGATATTGAAGGTGTTGGATGTGGTTGTTGTGGTGGTGGTGGTGTGTGTTAAGTTATTTGTTGTCAGATATTTTTTTATACTTGTTTCTTTCCTGTATTGTTTGTTTGTTTGTTTATTTGTGTGTTTGTATCGCTTTATCCTTTTATTATTCTCTCTCTCTCTCTCTCTCTCTCTCTCTCTCTCTCTCTCTCTCTCTCTCTCTCTCTCTCTCTCTCTCTCTCTCTCTCTCTCTCTCTCTCTCTCTCTCTCTCTCTCTCTCTCTCTCTCTCTCTCTTCACACCTCGCTTCCCCCCCATTCCAGAGCAATACAAATCCCTTTCCCAGCTCCCGCCCCCCTCTCTACCCTCCCCCCTACCCCCCCTATCCCCCCCCCCTGGCCTAGATTTGTGGGTGTCAGGCAGCCTTCAACCCCAAAAGACCAGTCCCCCCTGCCCGCCCCCGTCCACCCCATCAATTTCCCCTTCCTTTTCTCTCTCGCTTTCCTTCCTTTTCCCGTGTTTTTCTCTCTCTCTCTCTCTCTCTCTCTCTCTCTCTCTCTCTCTCTCTCTCTCTCTCTCTCTCTCTCTCTCTCTCTCTCTCTCTCTCTCTCTCTCTCTCTCTCTCTCTCTCTCTCTCTCTCTCTCTCTCTCTCTCTCTCTCTCTCTCAACCATTTCTCTTTCCCCTTTTCCTCTTCCTCCTCCTCCTCCTCCTCCTCCTCCTCCTCCTCCTCCTTGCTTTATTTCTCTGTTTTATTGTATATTTTTGCTTTTTTTATTACGTTATATTTATTAGCTTTTTTTTAGCAGTACGCAAGAGAGGGGAGGGTCGAGTGTACGTTTGTTTGTTTGTTTGTTTTGTTGTTGTTTGTTTTTGTTCTTGCTGTTTGTTTTCATAATTTTTCGTTCCGCCTGGTCTGTTTTTTCTCTTTATTTATTTTTTTTTTATATTTTGGTTATTTCGTTTTCGTTTTCATCTTTTTTTGTGTGTCCATTTCTTTTTTCTGTTTCCCCACTTTCCAATTTGTCATGTTTACTACCTCTACTTCTTGTCCTCTTTCTATTTATCTCTCTATCTATCTATCTACATTTTTATCTATCTATCTACCTTTCTTTACTTCTATATCTGTTCTAATCTGCATGTTCTGACCTCCTCCTCCTCCTCTTCTTCCTTTACTCTATCTCCTTCCTCTCTTCTCTTCTCACTCTACTTTTTCCTCTTTCCATTTATCTCTATCTATCTACGTTTTCCTCTGTCTATCTACCTTTCTTTTCTTTAATATATTTTCTAATCTGCATGTTCTCACCTCCTGCTCTTCTTCCTTTACTCCATCTCTTCTCTCTCTCTTCTCCTTTCCAACATATTTCTCCTTTTTGCTCTTCCTCTTTTCATATATCTTCTCTCCTCATGTATTTTCACCTCCCTCTCCTCTTTTTCTTCCCGCCCCTTTTTCCCTCTCAATGTCTTTCTTACAGCATCTTCCTCCTCTTCCCCTATCTCCTTTTTTTCCTCCTCCCTTCATGTATTGTAATTCCACTTTTCTTCCTTCCGTTCCCTTTTCCTTAGTCTCTTCTTTCTCCCTCCTCTTCCTCCTCCTCCTCCTTCTTCCTTTCTTATAATAGCGTGACGTGACCGCCTGAGTATATCACACTAATCCCCCAAACGTGAAAAAATACGGAAAGGAGCCAAAATGAACCTCATGCTCAGAGTCTTAAGGGTAAAAATACCTTGCCGTTGAGACCACCTGAGCCCACCTGGATATGAGAGAGGGAGGGAGGGAGGGAGGGAGGGAGGAAGAGGGGAAGGGAGAGAAAAGGGAAACAATATGGAGGAAGCAAATGAGGGTGTTTAAGGAAGAAGGGAGAAGGAAGGGAAGGAAAGAATAAAGGAGAGAGGGAGAGGGAGGGGGAGTGGAAGGGAAAGGGAGGGAAGGGAATGAAAAGGAAACAATATAGAGGATGGAAGAAGGGAAGGAAAGAGTAAGGAAGAGGGAAAATAAAAGAGGTTAAAGAGGGTAGGAGAGAGGGAGGGACGGGGAGAGGAAAGGAAAGGGAGAGAGAGAGAGAGAGAGAGTTTAAGGAAGAAGGAAAAAGGGAAGGAAGGGGTAAGGGAGAGAGGGAGAATAAAGGGGTTAAAGGGGGGGTAGGGGAAGGGAGTTTAGTCGCCTGTATTTATAAAGTCTTAATCACGTCTTAAAATTTCCTTAATCGTTGCTAAAAATGTTTGCTAATTTGGATAATTGTTGTTTTCTTTTCCGGGCTGGTTAGGGATGAAAAATTTTGTGGCCTCATCAAAAATTCCCCAAAATGGCTCCACCTACCTTTACCTGTCTGCTTACCTGCCTACCTTACCCACCTGGCTGACTCCCTTCCTTCCTATATTGTTACCTAACCTTCTGTCTTCCTGCTTTCTGGTTAGGGATGAAAAATTTTGTGGCCTCATCAAAAACTCCCCAAAATGGCTCCACCTACCTTTACCTGTCTGCTTACCTGCCTACCTTACCCACCTGGCTGACTCCCTTCCTTCCTATATTGTTACCTAACCTTCTGTCTTCCTGCTTTCTGGTTAGGGATGAAAAATTTTGTGGCCTCATCAAAAATTCACCAAAATGGCTCCACCTACCCCTACCTGTCTGTTTACCTGCCTACCTTACCTACCTTCTATATTGTTACCTACCCTTCTATCTTCCTGCTTACTCCCTTACCTACGTACCCACCTACCTCCTTACCTCCCTATCTACCCATCTGGCTATCTGCTTACCAACCTGAATGCCTAACCTCACCTAACTTTCTATCTTCCTGCTCACTCCTCTACCTGCTTATATGTTTACCTTCCTCTCAACTATACTAGCCATCCACCTGCCTACCTCTTGCCCTACCGACCTACCCACAAGTCTATCTATCCATCTACCTTCTTGTTTATCCCTCCCATCTAGCTTGTCCACCTTTCCAACAGAGCCAAAATTAATGATTAGCACAGGTGAGCACGAGGCAGGTATTTTCTCTCACGCTTGACTTTATCACATACTCGACGGAACCGATTTATGTTCACGTTTAACCCTTCTTAATTCCTTCCTGTGATAGCGCTTCTTGTTACTATTTGCGTCTTGGTTTCCTTATTAGCTGGATATCCTCTAGTTTACCTGTCCACTAATCCACCCACACCTGTATATCCTTACTCTCTCGTTCAGACCTTCCACTTGCGTTCTTTACATACATTTGACTACTTGACTACCACTTCCATACAACCAAAGTTCATTCCGATCTAAACAATTCACACACTCATATTTGTTTTCCCTTCTCATTTTCTACTTACTCTTCTTCCTTATACTTTTTCCACCCTAAACAAACTATTTTTTCACCTCACACTCTTGTACCAAACCTTACCTACACACTTCATACTTAATTCACACTTCATTCCATCTCAACACTTCATGCAGACTCATATTTCCCCTTACACACACACACACACACACACACACACACACACACACACACACACACACACACACACACACACACACACACACACTCCTCCTCCTTCGTCTTTTCTCTCTGACACACTTTTCCCTGCTCAGATATACTCTGTGCTATTTCTTACCTTCTTGTTCCTTCCTTATTTCCCCTCTTTCCTTCCCTCCTAGACTCCTCTACTTTGTTTTTCTTTCTCTCAAACACACGCACTTTTTTTACCTATTCATACATACCTTGCATTCGTACCTTCCTGTTCCTTCCTTATTTACCCTCTCTCCTTCCCTCCTCCTCCTCCTCCGCCTCCTCCCGTGCGCACTCCCAGCATCTCACAAACAAACCAGGTGGAAATGGCGGTGGACGAACTGATTTTACGGGCACTGCAGGTGTTTGCGTCACGCCGGGGCTTGTAAATCTAATTAGGAAGGGATCGAGGGGGGCGGCAGGTGGCAGGTAAGTCTGGGAACGTCCCATAAAGAGGGGGAGAGACACACCTGAGGGAAACACCACCTGACCACCTTTTTTTTTTTTTTGGGGGGGCGGCAGGAGGGGCCAGTCTTTTCCTCTCTGTATATCTTCCGTATTTAGCTGTTTCTCCCTCTTTCTGATGCTGCAAGTTTCTCTCTCTCTCACTCTCCCTATATCTGTCTATCTATCTATCTATCTATCTGTCTGTCTTTCTATCTTCCTTATTTTCTGTTTATATGTAGCTGTTTTCCCTTCTTTCTGATCCTGCAAATTTCTCACTCACTCACTCACTCACTCACTCTATCCATCTATCTATCTATCTGTCTATCTATCTATCTATCTATCTATCTATCTATCTATCGTTCTCTCGCATAATATGAGGCAAACATTTCATTCTCTTTTTTTTCCTTTTTCCTCCACCGTCCAACCTTTTTCCTCCTCCTCCTCCTCCTCCTCCTTCTCCTCCTCCTCCTCCTCCTCCTCCTCCTCCTTCTCCTCCTCCTCCTCCTTCCTCTTTCCTACTCCTCGCCCTATTCATCGCCTTCTTTGCTTCTCATTTTCCTCACTAACCTTCACCATCTGTCATGCCGCAATATATTTTCCTTCCCTCATATCCTCCTCCTCCTCCTCCTCCTCCTCCTCCTCCTCCTCCTCCGCATTTCCACTCTCCTCCTCCTCACACATTACTTATTCTTTCCACGAGATTCTTCCTTTCTTTTCTTTTCTTCCTCGTCATTCATTTTACTTATTTTCATTTTTGTGTTTTTTTTTTTTTTTTGGTGTTTTATTTTGACATGACGAGGTTCTTCCATTTGCGTTATTTTCCCCTTCCTCTTTTATTATTAGCTTAAAAAGAAGAAGAATAGGCGAGGAGAAGATAATAATGATAGATGAAGAAAAATACAGCTCAGGAAAGGGAGAAAACAGTGTATTGAAAAGTGAGACAGAGAGAAGGAGAGTGAGATTTTTTTAATGTTTTTTTTTCTGTATCATTCATTCCGTAATTCATCGTTTATTTTCCCAACTTGCATTTCTTCCTCCTTTAAATTCCCTTGTTTTATATTCTCACTTAAGAAACAAGAAAAAAAATAACACATGGCCACCGTATTTTGTTTCTCCTACTCTGTTATCGTTTAGTGACTACGTGTGTGTATGTGTGTATGTGTCTGTATATGTGTCCGTGTGTACCTTTATCACATCCAACACGTACAGAGAGGAGGAAACCTGAGGGGAGGAAGGTACGTAAGGGGAGAGAGGGACAGGTAAAGGTGTTGGACTCCACCAGGTGAGAGAAATTTTACAGGGGAGAGGAATTTTTAAGGCAAGGCAGCACGGCGGAGGAGGATGAAGAGGAGGAGTTTGCAATCGAGAGGGAGAGGGAGAGAGAAATAGAGATAGCGAGAGAGAGGGAAGGGAGAGGAGGAAACAGATGGAGGAGAGAGGAGATAGCGGAGGCAGGAGGTAAAATGAGTGAGGGGAGAAGGTAGAGAGAGGCGTAGAGAGTCGGAGAGAGCAAATAAAGCACAGCGGGGGTTCGCGAGGGGACGTGAGGGAGGCGTGATGGCCGGTAGTGAGGGAAAGGACGAGAGGAAGAGGGCGAAGGGAGGGCCGAGGGACATTAGTACAGGCCCGGCCGCTAGAGGGACAGAGGAGAGGGAGATGCAAGGTAAACAGTGGAGGGAAAGTTTTGTCACCGAGGTCTGTCTGTCTGGAGATGAAAAGGAGAAGGAAGTAGAGGAGGGGGAGGAAGAAATGGAGGTAGGGGAGAAGGAGGAGGAGGTAGTGATGGAGGAGGATTAGAATATGTAGGAAATGGTGAAAAATAAGAATGAAAATGGAAGTAAAAGTGAAAGCTATAGAGGAAAGAAGAACGAAAGGAGAAACTGAAAGGAATGGAACGGAAGAGAAAGAGGAACGTAGTGAGAAAAGAAGAGGAAAAAAAGTACCAAATATAAAGTGAATCCGAAAAAAAAAAAACAGAGGAGAAAAAATATGAAAGAATGAAGCAAAGAGGAAGAATACTTAGAAAAAAACGGAATCAAAGAGGGAGAGGAAAAGGAGAAAAAAAAACAAGAAAAGTAGAAAAGAAGGAAAGAAACCCCCAAAATAAAGGGAGGCAGAGGGGAATGTATAGTAATTGAAGGAGAATGACAAGCGAAAAGGTGAGAGTGAGAGTGAGAGGGAAAATTGATGGCTTGGAAAAATGAGGCGAGGAAGGTAGAGAGGGAGGGAGGGAGGGAGGGAGGGAGAGAAGGAAGACGGGCTCTGTCACTACCAGGGAGAGAGAGAGGGAGAGAGGGAGAGGAGATGGGGTGACAGGGCGTGATGAAGACAAGTGGAAGTCTGAGGGGAAGGGAAGGGAAGGGAGAGGAAGGGATGGGAAGGGAAGGGATGGGAAAGGAAGGAATTGTTAGGGTAGGTAAGGGAAGGGAAGAGAAAGGGAGGGAAGAGTAGGGAATGGAAGGGAAAGGAAGGGAAAGGAAGGAAAGAGAAGGGAAAGGAAAGTTAGAGAAGGGAAGGGAAAGGACGAAATTCTTAGGGTAGGTAAGGGAAGGGAAGGGAAAGGAAGAGAAAGGGAGGGAAGAGTAGGGGATGGAAGAGAAGGGAAGGGAAAGGAAAGGAAAGGAAGGAAAGAGAAGGGAAGGGAATGTTTGAGAAGGGAAAGGAAGGGAAGGGCCGCAGCAGGAACATCGAGAGAGATTCTATTTTAATCAGGTTTAAGGAAAAATGTATCTCCAGTTAAACATTTTCTCTTCTATAATTTGCAAAGAAGCTTATGTTTCTCCCCAATGAACGAGGACAAGAAATTACTTGAGACTTTCTAGGAAAAGTTAAATAGCGCAATTCATGGGTAAACTGAGGACATGAATTACTATTATTATGATTTTTATACTATTTCCATTCCTTATTCTCTATACCATGTTTTATTGAATCGTTGGAAGCGAAAAACATTATCATCTGAATGTCCACAAGATTTAAAATTACTGAAACCCATGTGAAAAAAGAATGCACGAAATATTAGAAAATTTGAAAAAAAAATCTTATTTAGCATCCCAATCCACACATGATATGAAAGAACTTAAGCCCATATAAAGAAAAGTAGAATAAATTGCACGATAGATAAATGAAGATAATGTAAAAAAAAAATCTTCCCCTTTATTATTACAATCTACATATGATAAAACTTCAAGAACTTAAACCCACATAACTAAAGTGCTCGAAATAAAAAATAATAACAAAAAAGTTCTCCCCGTGCGTGTCGTCCTCGGCCCACCTGTCCCCGCGCGGCCCCAAGAAAGGTGAGCAAATTCCCCACTCGCCTCGCCCCGCCAGGTACACGGAAGCGCCCATAACTCACCTCCGCCCCGAGCACGCGCCCCGCCGCCCCACGCACACCTGTACACACCACCCACACCTGTACACACCACCCACACCCACACGCACCTGCCCACACCTGTTTACATACACCTGATGACATACCTACCTATATACACCTAACCTGACACCTGTATACGTAGATTAGAAACAAAACACCTGCCTGCAAGCATTTTCACTTTCACTTTTACACACTTACCTGCACTTACCTGACCCGAAATTGACTTCTCTTTTGTCTACTCTTTACTTTTGTCTATTATGGGAGCGACGAGTAGTGGGCTTTTTTTTTTTTTGTACTCTTTTTATTGCCCTTGAGTAGTCTCCTTGAAGTAAAAAAAAAAAACATACCTGACCACACCTATCCACTTAACCTAACAACCTACCTGCCTGTATATAACTAACCAGTCACCCTTATACATATATTAGATAACACACCTTTCCACATACTTACCCTTATGCAGCTACTTATATCTGCCTGCATATACCTGACTGCTTACCTGACAAAATTCACTTAACCATACTTCAGCTTACTTACATTAGACAACACTAAGAGAAATACTCCACCCGGCCGATCATTTTTTTTATAAATTTTACTCCTCATTGTGTAAATACGCGATGATATTATAAACTCAATGTATATAAATGACTAGCATCCCTTCCTTTACCCTCCGTTTGCTATATTTATTGTGTTGATTCGTCCTAACACACGGCTATAATATCTCCTATACCACCTCCCCCTGACCTGTATCTACCTTCATACACCTGACTACACATCTACGCTCATTTATACACCTGCTTCACACCTGTCCAAACTTTCCCTTTCCTTCAAGTCCGGCTGATGAGCGGAAACATTTCACACGCTTCACGTTTTTTCTTCTTTCCTTTACGCTTTCTTTTTACACACACACACACACACACACACACACACACACACACACACACACACACCTCTTTTTTTTTCTTTTTACTCTCCTTTTTCTTCTTTCCTACTTCGGGCGAAACTTTAATTTCCACAGGACCAAACTTTTATCTTCGTCCCTCCTGCTACTTTTTTTTCATCTTTTCTCCTCCTCGTGGTCTTCCTTTTTTCTCGAATTTGTCATGTTTCGCTTTTTTTCGTTTCTTGTCTAATTTAGTCTTGTTGCTGTTGTTTTCGTTTTTTTTATATTAACTCTTTCCTCTCCCTTTTGTTTTTTTTGTTTCATGATATCCAGTTTCATTTCTCTCCCTCTCTCTCTCGTTGTCTTCCTTTTCTCTTCATTCTTTTATCCAATAGTTCATTTTTTTCGCTTTTATTCGTTTTTGCTTCATTTACTCGTGTTTTTTTGCTGTTACTGTATTTCTCTTAATCTCTTCCCTTTCTCTCTCTTGCTTTTTTGTGTGTTTCATGATATCCTGTTTCTCGTCCCTTCTTTCCTCTCTCCCTCGTTGTTTTCCTTTTCTCTTAATTTTTTTTATACAGTTCGTCATTTTGGTTCACTTGTTTTGCTTTTTTTGCTCCTCGTTTGGTTCATTTTTGTTGTTTTATGTGTTTTATTAATCTCTTCACTCTCTCTTGTTAGTGTCTCATGATATCCTGTTTCTCGTGTCTTCTTTCCTCTCTCTCCCTCTCTCTCCTTATTTATTTTTTACTCTCCTACTCCCTTTGTTTCCTTGAAGTGTGTGGTTTAGTCTCCCCTGCAAGAGCACATACGAGAGAGTGGGTCAGAAAAAGAGCAAAGATGACAATATTAAAGTACACGGACGAAAACGGGAAAAAAGGAAAGAAAGAGAGAACATTTTAAGGGAAGACCAAACAAAGGAAAATAGGAGACGATAAAACGCAGGCAAAAAATAATAATTACAGGTTTGCGAAGGGAAGGAAAGAACAAGAAGAGAGGATAAAGAAGATTTGAGAATAAGGAGAGGAAGGAAGGAGGAAAGAAAGAATGGAAGGAGGAAGAGAAGGGAGAAAATGGAGAGATGGAGAGAAAGAGAGTGCGAATAAGTGACTGAGGGTTAATAAAGAATAGATGATGATGATGGAGGCAATAGAGGAGGGTGAAGGAAGGAATAGACGCAAAAAAAATGGAAATAAGTTACTGAGGAATATTAGAGAATAGATGATAAAGGAAACAGGGAGAAGGATGGAGGGAAGGAAGAAAGAAAAGAAAAGGAAGGAAGGAAAGAAATGGAGAACGAAAGAAAAAAAGAAAAAAGAAGGAAAGTAAGAAAGAAAAGGAAGAAAGAGAGAAGGAAGAAAGCAAGCAAAATATGAACACACACACACACACACACACACACACACACACACACACACACACACACAAAGAGGAGGATCATTTAAGGTCTGTCTCGCGAGCATCCCTCATTAAGAGCCACACAGAGAGGGACAAGTGGCCTCAGTGGGCGGAGGAGGAGGAGGAGGAGGAGGAGGAGGAGGAAGACTGCGTTGAATAGCGAACCACTGTGGACTCGAAGAAGCTGCAGATATTCTTTTTTCTCTCTCTTTCACTTATTTTCCCTCACTTTTTTTTTTCAATACGTCTCATTCAGTGCCAAAACTCTCCCATAAATAATAATAATAATAATAATAATAATAATAATAATAATAATAATAATAATAATAATAATAGTCTTCATTTGCCGGAGCAGGATGAAGTGTACTAACATCAGAGAGAGGGAGAGGTGGAGGACGTTGGGAAAGGCCTATGTTCTGCAGTGTATGATGTTAATAATGCCTGGAAATGATAATGATAATGAAGATGATAATGATTTGATAAGGATGAGAATGATGTTATTGATCAGAACATTCATGGTGTTTATGTTATTTCATGGAAGCTGGATTTAGAGTGCTCAGGAATTTGCTTTTTATTTTATTTATCTTTTTTGGGGGGAATTGCTTTTTATTTTTGTTTTATTTGTCTGTTTTGGGGGATTGTTTTTTATTTTGTTTTATTTATCTATTTTTTGGGGGGCGTGGTGGTCCGGCTTTTTTGTTTGTGTGTGGGGTGAGGGGGTCTGACTTTTTCTCTTCGTCAGTCAGTCCGGGGCCCAGCACGCACGGTCGGCTGCGTCGGGCGGCTCGGCGGGTCGTGCGGGAGTCACGGTGGAGGCGGCGGAGACGAGTTCGCGGGACTTCCTCCACGGTCACGGAGGCGCCATTACACGAGTCGCTGGTCTTGCTTTTTCTCCTCCTTCTTCTCTATGACCCATTCCCCTTTTCCTGTTTATATTTTCCTTTTTATTTCGGAACAACTGACCATTTTTTTTTTCTTATTAATTTATTTTTTTATCTTCAAACAATTCAGTGCTTTTCCTTATGCATATCTTTCCTCTTTATTTCTTCCTGCTTTGTACTTCAGAAGAGCCAAAAAAAAGTCTGTCTTATGTGTTTTCAGTTTAGCTTTTTTTTTTCTTGCATCCTCCTACAGGGAACGCCCCCAACTTTACCTTCACCTTTATCTTCCTCCCGAGCTGCCGCGTCCATCGCCCTAACCCCAACGGTGACTGCGTCTATTAAAAGCAGAGCGAGGCAGGAAGCGAGGCTAATGCGCGTCGCGTCTCCCGCCTGAGTAATGGTTTTCTGAGGGAGTTAACAGCGGCGGGATATGACGGGAAGGAGGCGCCTCTTCCCCTTCACTTGCCCTTCCTCCCATCCCCCCTCTCTTTTCCTTTCTCCTTTTCTCCTCCTTCTCCGTCCTTCATCCCTCCTTCCCGCGCGGCTGCATGGGCGACATACGTCCTTTAGATTATGCAGTAACTTCAGGAGGCAAAAAAAGAACTCGTGTTTACGGTGTCTGGGAGCGGGTCTTACGGTGTTGCGGGGCGGCTGTGGCGGCGCCCAAATGATGCCTCGCGGAGCACCCGGCCGGCAGGATATGAACTGTGTTGGCGACCATTCCTGGGAGCGAGGGAGAGCGAGGCTTAGATGTGCTTATGTGTATTGGTGTATTGGTGTTGCTTAAGGGATATCATGGCTGTCGTATTGCGTGCTCGATTACTGCAACTAAAGGGGAAAAGGAGGAAGAGAGAGACGAGAAGATGAAGGAAAAGATGAAAGCAGGGAAGAGAGAGGTGGAGCTACGCCTCCCCGGCCTAAGGTCACCGCCCAGCCCCGCGGCGCCCAGAGGCCTCGTCTCGAAATCTATTTACTAACTCTCTCATCCTATCGCGGCTCACTTTATGGCTTCCTCGAAATTAGGTTAAGATTGATGACACTTTTGCGTCTCCCAATTCCCTTAATGATCCTATCCCGCCGCCGAGGCCTGTGATTGGTCCAGGGCTCGACGAGGCTGCCGGAAACGACTTGACCACTCAGGTGGAATGAAGCCGGGCGGCGGCGTCGATGTAATGCCGCTGATGGCCAGGAAATTCGTGATCTGAGCGATACTGCCGCGCCGAGAACCCTCCTCCTGCGCCTCCTTTATTCGCGGACAGAATTAGGCATCACTCACGCTTATCTTTAGACGCTGCAATTAAGCTTGAGTCAGGTAAAGAGGCAAGTGAGTAACGCCGCCGCCGCCCCCTCCGCCGCCGATTCCCCGAGTGTTTGCACCTCCCGCCGGGCGAAGATGTACGGAAACTGCCCGAGACGCTGTAAATCTGGCGCGGTAATGTGGCGGAAAACAACTTACCGACGAGGAATGAGCTTTCAATCTGGGGAAAAAGTTGACAGTGAACTGGACCTGAGAGAGCTGGAGGGGGCGGTGGGGAGAGGCGTGGCTGGAGGCAGTGAGGGGCGGGAAGGCGCTGGAAGAGGTTGGGATAGGGCAGGAATTAACAGGAAGAGGGCGAGGGATGGATAGAAAGGAGAAGGAAGGGGCGAGCGATAGGGAGGAAGAAGCAGGAAAGGGATAGGAAGGGAGGTAGAAGGGTATGGAGGGGCGGGGATAGGGAGGAAGAGGCAGGAAAGGGATAGGAAGGGAGGAAGAAGGGTATGGAGGGGCAGAGATAGGGAGGAAGATGCAGGAAAGGAATAGGAAGGGAGGAAGAAGGGTATGGAGGGGCAGGGATAGGGAGGAAGATGCAGGAAAGGAATAGGAAGGGAGGTAGAAGGGTATGAAGGGGCGGGGATAGGCACAAACGAGGGTGGAAAGGCGGCGTAGCGAAGGCCGGTGAAGGGGAGTAGATAATTCACGCCTTAACTTCCTCCCTTGATCAGAAGCGACACTTTGCACCACACAAACTCGCACCAAAAACCTTGACTCGCACGCGGACGACACTCAACATTTCCCGGGAGCGTGTGGAGTTAACCTGAACGCGGCCCCACCAACCTTACGTATCCGCGACACCCTCCCGACAAAAAGTGGACTCTCCTTAATGAACTTGACAGGAGCAGGTAAATGAAGGTGAGGGACGGGAAGCTTCTGTCGACTGATTGGACATTAGTGGAGGTGAGGACCGACCCTATTCACACCTTTACTACTCCTCTTCTCTCTCCTCCTCCTCCTCCTCCTCCTCCTCCTCCTCCTCCTTTATTGACCTCCCGTCACTTCCGGATGCAACGCTTCAACGAACACGCGGATGGGAATGAGTTTTAACCTCTGCTTGTGTTTATCTTACGTAGGGGACGCTGACGTGTGTGTGTGTGTGTGTGTGTGTGTGTGTGTGTGTGTGTGTGTGTGTGTGTGTGTTTGTCTACCTATTCAACGTTTTTGGAAAGCTTGTGACAAATTTTTCCACACATATTTGGAATCCCTGAAATGCCACGCACACACACACACACACACACACACACACACACACACACACACACACACACACACACACACACACACACACACACACACACACACACACACACACACACACACACACACACACACACACACACACACACACAGGTTGATATTATGTGCAAGCCTGGCGTTGTGTAATTTTCAATAACATCACAACGTTTGACGCTCCGGTTACTCACTTTGTACTATGTAAAAAAATAATAAATGCAACCTAACTGATATTCGACTTTTTTTTCCGCAGTAAAATCGCATTAAGTCTTTTTTCACAGCTTAAGCACCACACATGAAAAAGAAAAAAAAATAGACAATGCTCTTATTTCACATTTTTCTACCTGTTAAACGGATCTGTATCACACGGAGGAAGAGGAAGAGGAGGAGGAGGAGGAGGAGGAGGAGGAGGAGGTATCACATATATACATTTTTTCTAGTCTCGTTCTCGTACAGTGTGTAAAACCTAATGGTCGCGTCGGTTCTATAATAGTTTCACACAACGGCGGCGACGACTGATATATTCTGTGTGGAAACGAGTGCCCGGCCGGCGTGAAACAGGCGCAGTTAGCAGTTATATTCATTTTTGTGCACATATTTCTACTCTTGCAGTGGGTGACGGGAGGTGATAGAGCCGGGTAACGATGGGCAAGGGCGGGGAGGGGCGGTAACAGGTGTGAACGAAGAGGAACGTGTGTGTGTATGTGTGTGTGAGTGTGCAGAGGGAAGGTGTGAACGGGGGATCTGTCATAGGAGAGCTGCAGGTGTGAAAGGAAGAG
Organism: Eriocheir sinensis; assembly: GCF_024679095.1. NCBI lineage: Eukaryota > Metazoa > Arthropoda > Malacostraca > Decapoda > Varunidae > Eriocheir > Eriocheir sinensis. Next base: position 2,267,799 of record NC_066547.1, on the reverse strand, counting down.
AGAAAGAGAAGAAGGTTTAGGTATGTAGATAATGGTCGTAGAAAGAAGAGGGGGAAGAGAAGGGCTAGGTATAGAGGTGATTGGTGTATAGGGAAAAGGAGGAAGAGAAGGGTGTGATGTGTAGATGATGTGAGGAAGAGAAGAAGGGTTAGCTAGACAAGGATGGCAGTGGAAAGGAGATGAGGAAGAAGAGAAGGGGTAGCTATGCAGGGGATGGGATGCTGATGCTGCGAGAAACTTAGGTACACAGAATCAGTCACGGAAGAACAGGTGTATCAAAGTAGGGAAAGGTAAGAGGAAAAAAAAATCTTGTACATCGGTGCTGGGAAACTTTGGTCGACGGAAGGAGAGCAAAGTGAGGAGAGGTGACTGGGTAAGGCGAGAGGACGCTTCTGACGCCCTGGCTGTGAGGAACAACGCGTACCTTGACGTAAGTTTAGCCGGCATCGCATTTTTCTCCCCGGCGCGGATCACTGAGGACGAGAGAGTAAAGTTTCCACGCCTGGCATAACCTCAGCTGCTGCAGGTCGCTCGCTTCCTCGCTGGCTGGCTGTGTCCTGGAGTGTATGTAAAGAAGGGAAGGGATGGGAATAAGGAGACTTGGTGCTGTGTTCATAATCGTGTCGCCACCTCAGTTCGTCCGTTTGAAAAGCCTCTCGTAGAAGTTGTTGGGACCTTCTTGGACTGTTTTGTGACCCTAGTGATAGTTTTACACGATTTCTACACCATGAACGGGAAAATCACCCATGAAAGCCTGATTACTCTTCTCTGCGATCTTGGAAAATAATCGTAATGGAAGCCCAAAACGTTTAATAAGAATATGAACTTGAAACTTACCTCTGTGTGTGTGTGTGTGTGTGTGTGTGTGTGTGTGTCGAGCGGTCAGGGGACAGGTGTCATCGGTTTAGGGTATACAGGTCAGACCAGTTTTGGGTAAGGGAGGGTGTGCTGCGGGCTTTATCAGATGCTTATCCCGAGGAGATGCGGCTTCTGTGCGCGGCGAGGCGGAGGAATAGGAGGAGGGAGAAGGGAGAGAGGGAGAGAAGGTAGGAGGGAGAGAGGGAAGGAGGCAGAGAAGGTAAGAGGGAGAGCAAGGAGGGAGTAGGTAGGATAGAGAAGGAGCAGGAGCGAGAGAGGAAGGTACAGGAGCGAGAGAGGGGAGGAGGGAGAGAAGGTTGGAGGGAAAGAGAGAAGGGAGGAGGGTAAGAGGAATGTGGCTCAGCTTGAAGGGATAAGTAAAAGGGTCAGATTTAAAAGTCCCAATAGCTCATGTTAGGCCCTGTGTTGAGGCAGCCATGCAGCCAGTCGCCACCAGGGGGCCTCCGCGGTGCCTGCTGGCCTGCCCGGACTGACGCGGCCCCGGCAGGCAGCATAGTGTTCCGTCAGCAGTTTTTGCGGCTTGGCTCCGTGAATGGCAGCCGGCGCATGTGATCTAATAGGGTGTGAAGGAGGGACAAAGAGTACCCAGCGAGGGGCTTCTCTGCTATCAGGTGACCATGTGGGCCGCGCCGCCACGCCACCACCACCACCGCGCTGCAACACCCTCACCACCACCACCACCACCACTGCCTCGACTCCCTCCCCCACCCTCCCTTCCTCTACCCCTTTCTCATGCACCATAAAGCAGCTCGCAGGAGGAGAGTGCTTGTGTGTGCCTGTGTGTGTGTGTGTGTGTGTGTGTGTGTGTGTGTGTGTGTGAAGGGAAGGAAGGTGTCGCGTCCCAGCAATTGGTGCGAAGCGTTGGAACTTGATCCCCTGAAAGCTGTCAACTGCCATTGTATGATGCGTCCTGCAGAGAGAGTCTTCCTCCTCCTCCTCCTCCTCCTCCTCCTCCTCTTCCTCCAGCATCACTACCCTCCTCATCAGCATCCACAACCCTTCATTTGTCTCCTCCAGATCAAGTAGACAGGTTTTTTTCATCGCATTATACTCGCAAGCATTTCCCGTCCATGAGTAGTCCGCCCCTTTGCGTCTGGTTCTTCGGGCAACGGTGCTTTCGGAGGCTGACTGCATGCATGGGCTGGGAAGGGCTGGATGGGCTGGGTTGGAGAGGGGGGAAGGAGGGTTTTAGAGAGGTTTAAGAACGACGGCTTGTCTCAGGGGTTGCAGGGTGGCTGACAAAACCTGTTCGCCATCAAGGACTCTTCTTGTACTTCGCGGGAGGGAGACTGAAGAGGCTGAAGACAAGTTCCTCGTAAGCCCTTTCTTGAGGTGATTAGAGGCGCACAAAGAGATGGCAGCTGGTCGGGGTATTAGTGTTGGTCATTAGCGGCGTTGGAGTTAGTTAAGGGAGGGAGTAATTGGTCTATTGAGGGAAAGACAAATCCTCCTCCTCGAAGTCAGATTCTTGGACTTCGAAGTGGCGGGACGACTTTCCTTTAGTTTGTATTCTTTTTATGATGAGAGGAAGAGGAAGAAGAAGAGGAAGAGGAGGCAGACCTGATAATGTGTGGGCAGGGCGACGGATGTGTAGGTGCTGGTGGGGAGGAGGAGGAGGAGGAGGAGGAGGGGAGCGCAACACCCGAGCCGTCAGGTCCCACACCTCTCCCACCCCTCGTCTTGGGTTACCTCCTCACACCTCCACCCCTCCTCCTCCTCCTCCTCCTCCTCCTCCTCCTCCTCCATCCCTCCACCCAGTCTTCCTTTTCTCTCCTGCTTTCCTCTTGCCTCACACCACTAACTCCGGCTCCTCTCTCTTGCCTCCCTTCCTTCCTCCCACGTTTCTTGCCTTCCTCTCCTCCTCCTCTTCCTCCTCCTCTTCGTCATTTTTTACTCAACCTGAAGTTAATCCTCCTTATTTTTTTTCCTCTCCTCACTGCTTCCCTCCATCACCCTTCCTCAAACCTCCTCCTCCTTCTCCTCCCCTTCCCCTTCTTCCTCTCTCTATCCTTCCAACCTCTTTCCTTAACCTCTCATCCTCCTTCTATTCTTTTTCCCTCACAAACTCTTCCCAGCTTCCCTCTACTCCCTCCATCTTCTCTTACCTCCCTTCACCTTCTCAACCTCCTTCTCTCCACCTCCATCTTTCTTTCCTCTCTTCCTCCATGCAGCCTCTCCCTTCCCTCCTCTCCCCTCCCCCTTTCTGAGAGTTGCATGAGTTAGGTTAATGCCTCCCTCACTCTCACCCCCCCCTCCCCCTCCCCCTCCCCCACCCCCATCATAACCGGCATCAGCATAAAGTTGTGTAAGCATCGTGTGGAGAGGAGGAGGAGGAAGAGGAGGAGGAGGAGTTGGTGGTAGGGGATGAGATATAGGAGAGAGAGGAGGCATGGTGATGGAGGAGGCAAGGGAAGAGAAGAGGATCATGCACTTCCTCCTCCTCCTCCTCCTCCTCCTCCTCCTCCTCCTCCTCCTCCTTCCCGCGGATTCTGGAGTGTTTCTCGGCAATTTTGGAAGACTGCAATTTTCCTCTGGTGGTGGTGGTGGTGGTGGTGATGGTGGTGGTGGTGGTGGTGGTGGTGAGTGAGCGGCGCCAAACTGAAATTGAGGATTAGTTAAGGCGCTTTCATTCCTTTTTTTTCTCTTTCTTTATCTCCCTTTCGCAATTATCTTTTCTCTCTCTCTCTCTCTCTCTCTCTCTCTCTCTCTCTCTCTCTCTCTCTCTCTCTCTCTCTCTCTCTCTCTCTCTCTCTATCCATCTATCTCTATCTATCTATCTATCTATCTCCCTGTCGCATGTATTATCTTTTTTTTTTTTTTCTTTTCTTGTCATTCATATTTCGTTTCCTTTTGGCGTTTTTTTCCTTTTTTTCTTATCAATATTTTTTTAGGTCTTAGTTTTTTTTCTTTTTTATCGTCTTTTGGAGCATACGATTTTTTTTTTTTCGTATTCTTGTTTCCTTTGTTTTTTTTTGTGAGTATTTTCTTTGTTTTTTCATCAATATGGCTTCTTACTCCTCCTCATATATGCATTTCTTATTTTTTATTCTAGTGTGCTCTTCTCTCTTCACTATCTACCTATCTTTCACTATCTATCTACCACTATCCATCCTCTATTAATTTATTTCTCACTTAGCTCCACATTTTTTTCTTTCCGTCATTCTCAAAGTTCATTAGTTTTTGTTATCTTCAATTTTCCTTAAGCACGTACCCTTTTTTCCTCCTCTGCATTCTTCGTCTTCTTTTTTATCCTCTGTGCTCTTATAATGGCATCAGGGAGGGAGAAGAAACGCTAAGTATATAACAACGCAACGAGGCAATTTACTTTCTCTGTGTATGTTTTCCTTCCTGCTAAACGGCTTCATCAGCATCTATTTTCTTATGCTCCGAAGCACCTACTTATATTCAATTTACGGAGCAAGCAATTGTCGGGAAACACTTAGTATTTAGACCCGAATTTGTTTAACATTCTTTCGCTTTGCTCCCCTTTCACGTTTCGTTCTTCTTCTTTTTCTTTTGGGCGGCTTCTTCGCGCGAATTTTCCCGGCGAAACCTTATAACTTTTTCTCGGCGGTCCTTGAGAAGATCGACCGGAGCCTCGTCTGATGGTTCCTTCGTCCGAGGCGTCGCGCATTCTGATTCGGTCGTCTTCATGTTGTCCTTCACCGTCAGGGAGAAAGAGGACAAGTTTTTTTTTTTTTTTTTTTAAGTTAGGGGGAAGCATTCTCTTCAACGAAATCTTCCACGCACGCATACATACACACACGCACGCACTCCCCTCTCCAACTCACACACACCCTCTACCAGTCTACCTTATTAGGGCGAGCTCTGTTAGTTTCACCAGCTATTTGAAGATAAAATACTCTGACTTTCGTATTATTTCATATATGGTTCTGTTATCACAAAGAGAGTGCTGTAAAGTGTATCGTGTTGGCAGCCTGCTCGAGATCGTTATCAAAGTTCAGGCCGGTACAGTGTCGCTAATCCCGCCATGGCTTTATTCAGTCCAGTAATACGGTGGATATAGTTTAACATGCTCGTTATCGTAAAAAGTTAAGGGTATACTTAGTGAGCCGCAGCGGGGCTGGCGGGGCAGACGGCGGGGCAGCAGGTCACCACTTGCTGCGAGCCTCGAGGCGCCGCAGCTTTTGCACCTGCCGCTGCCACACCTTGAAGGGCACGGCGCCGGGGATGTCGTCGCCGAAGTAGTGGCCCGTGCAGGCGTAGAGGCGGTTGATGCGGGCCACGTCTGAAGGACTCATCCTCCTGCGCTGGCCGATCGCCGCGCAGGGCACGATGGGCGTGATGATGGCCTGCGTCTTGCCCACCGAGAAGCCGATCTTGGGGTAGTGCATGATGCTCTCGTAGTCGTAGGGAAGACCGGCGTTGGAAATGTAGCTCAGACTCCTCCTGCGTCTGAAGAAGTTCTTGATGTAGGCCGTCCTGATGGCGGTCTGGTTGATATGAACGTAATAGTTCCTGTCAAACCGCTGGTGTTCGTGCCTTATGCCGAGGGCGTGCAGGAGCTCATGCACCACATGGCCGAGCACTTTAAAGCAGCGTTTGTGGAGCTTGAGCACGGAGCCGAAGGTCTGGTAACCCACTTTGCAGGTGCATCCGTAGCCCGGCTTTATGTACAAGGTTCTCGGCGGCTTGCGGCGCTCAGCGTTTTTGCGTTCCTCGAATAAGATGCACGTCTCTGCCTCGATAATGTCCATGGCCTTGCGGACCCACTTGAACTGCTGGACGGTGAAGCCTTCGCTGATGCTGTAGTGCACGACGCCGTCCGGCCACCTCAGCCGATCCTCCTGCTGCACCTCCACCTCCTTCACTTCGCCCCGCACGCCCGTTCCGCCGGCCCAGACCAGCACGAGGAAAGGGAAAAACAATAGCATAACACAGGCATAAAGGGAATAGAAATGAAAACACTATAAAAACCTTCCTGATTCTAGTTTTTTTGCTCTGCCGCACGTCTCCTAGAGGTCTGACGGCATCTGCAAATGTGCACACTGACTACACTGAATACCCAAATTTTGCAGCGTTATCTCCTTGCTGAAAGACTACTGAGCGCCCCGGATGCTCCCGTGAAGATATTTTCGCACTAAAGCATCAACCTGTCGGGAGCAGAGGTGATGCTCCTGCTGGCCGGCTCCTTCACGCCCTCCCAGACCCTCGCCCCGGCAGCCCTCCCCCCTCGCCCCCTGCATTCTGTTTTTGAAATGTGAGCCTCAGTATTTTTTTTCTGTGCCTCGCCAAATGATGTGATTCTTTTAGACGTTATCAGTATTCTCCTTACACGCGGCGCTGGCCAGCCTCCTGCCAGCAATAATTATGTTCACTCCTTCGGGTGTGGGGGCGCTTCTTTATGCGGCCTCCGTCCCTAATTCATGGACGAGGCGGTGATTAACTGTGGCCCTCGGAGGCGTATCATTACCTGACTCACAACAGGTGTTCGTAAGGGGTAGGGGAGGAGGGGGTCAAGGGGGTGCTGAGTTGGATTTACCTGTTCATCTCGCCTCACCTGCAGAAGTCATTGTCTTGTCTCCCACCTGAGGCTCTGCGGGTGACTCGGGAAGGTGTTGGTCTGGTCCGGGCTGGTCTGGTCTGCCCACGCGGGTGTTTCGTTGGCTTCTTATCTCTTAATTGTTTTTCTTTTTTGTTTGTCTTTTTTTGTTTTGGTCTTCTCTTTTTTTGTTACCTCCCGATTTCTTCTTTTTTTTTCCTTTGACGTTTTGCTTTTTTTATTTCTCTTCTCTCTTCTCTTCTCTTCTCTCTCTCTCTCTCTCTCTCTCTCTCTCTCTCTCTCTCTCTCTCTCTCTCTCTCTCTCTCTCTCTCTCTCTCTCTCTCAATCTCTCTCTCTCTCTCTCTCTCTCTCTCTCTCTCTCTCTCTCTCTCTCTCTCTCTCTCTCTCTCTCTCTCTCTCTCTCTCTCTCTCTCTCTCTCTCTCTCTCTCTCTCTCTCTCTCTCTCACGCACACACGCACACACACACACACACACACACACACACACACTCACTTTCAAATCCTTTACACCATTCAGCCTATCCAAGCCTCTATTTCCCCCGCTTCCCTTTCATACCACACTGCAGTCCCCCCTACACACTCCTACCTCTCCCTCTCCCCCTTCCTCTCTCCCCGTCCCTCTCCCTCCCTCCCCAACACTGAATCCAGGGCTTTCAAAATTGGCGCGCGGTGCTTCCTGGCGGAGAAAAAAACATTTGTTGCCTGGATGGTCAACTCACTCGCCCGTGGATCGTGTTGTGGAATGGCAGTATAGTCGATGGTAGCGGGGTTTTGCGCGGCTCCCGGTATACTGAGTTGGCTTAGAGAATAACATGTCCTGAGAGGGTGGACTAATGTAACTTGGTGATGGGGGTTGTTTGTTGGTGATGGTGGTAAAGATGAGATGCTGTGTGTAAGGGGTTTTCTTATGGTTTCTTTTCTTTAGTTGATGTGGAAGTAAGGTTTTAGAGGGAGACAGACTATATCATTTCTCTGTTCTCTCTCTATATATATTTTCCTCCTCCTCCTCCTCCTCCTCCTCATTCTCTTACGATTTCTCAAGATCTTTTCATCGATTCTCTGTTGTCTTTCGCTCTACAGTTTCCTCCTTTTCCTCCTCCTTCTCTTCCTCCTCCTCCTCCTCCTCCTTATCTCCTAATTATCATCATTTCCTTATCTCTCCTGACGATTTCTCCTTTTTATTCATCTCCTCGCTGTTCTCCCTCTACTCTTTCTTATTCCTTCTCTTCTTCCTTCGCCTCCTCCTCCTCCTTATCATCATTATCACTTCTTCTCATTCCCAGACGATTTCTCAAGGTTTATTTTTTCTTCCCTCCCTCTCTCTCGCATTCACAAATCAGGAGAAGTAATTTAATCTATCTAAAAATCTGTTTGTGTCAAGAGCATGTGAAGTGGATTTATCAGATAGCGTAAGTCATAAGGAAGATTACTGCTCTCTCTCTCTCTCTCTCTCTCTCTCTCTCTCTCTCTCTCTCTCTCTCTCTCTCTCTCTCTCTCTCTCTCTCTCTCACGGTAATTGGTTTTCTTTCACAGGTACGAGCGGGAAGGTGCTTGGACGCCAGGTGGAGGTGAAGGAAACGAGAGCAAGTTGACCTTATTTTTTAGCTGTTGTCATTTTCTAATTTGTGCGTTGGGAGAAGGTATTGATAAGTGTAGTTGTAGTAGTAGTAGTAGTAGTAGTAGTAGTAGTAGTAGTATAAGTAGTAGTAGTTGTAGTAGTAGTAGGAGGAGGAGGAGGAGGAATTACTTAACAACATATCAAAGAATTTTAATTTTGTCATAATTTATTCTGAAACACATTGCAGTCTATTTTTCTTTACTTCTTTAACCCTAAATTTCTATGTTTCTACTGTAAAAACGTAGTAGTATTAGTAGTAGTAGTAGCAGTAGTAGAAGTAGGAGAACAGTAGCAGAAAATAGTAGAACATAAGTAGTCTTTTGTTGTGTCCTTGTTTTTATTTTTCTAACCAAAGTAAACGCAATATCAGCAGCAGCATCTGTAGCATTATCATCATCCATTCTTCTCCCCGTTGTTCCCTCTGTACACACTAAGGTTGTTATTATAAGACACTTTCGCCTCTCACATTAACAATTTCTAAAGGTTAAAGAGGGGGCCAATCGGGTTCTAATGAGCGTTTTCTTAGGTTCACGGTACAGAGGAAGGGTCAAACTACCACCGGGGTCATAAATCTACTACTGGAAATGCCCACAACTACTACGAAAGCCTTGTCAAATAGGTTTTCTTGGGCGGCGATGTGTCTTTTAATGCGACCCTAAGTCTCTACAGTACACACACACCTGCCCGATGGACGCACCCCAACAAAGTGCAGCTCGGCGGGGCACAACACAGGTACGGGCGGCAGTATGTTTTCGTCTTGCTGTCACTCGATCAAGCCGGGAAGAGCGTGGCTTCTTATCTCGCCCCTTTCACATGCAAATCAGAGGAGCTGGAGGAGAGGAGGAAGAAGGGAGGGAGGGAAGAAGGCAGAGAAAGAGAGGGACAAGACGAAGGGTAAGGAAGAAGACGGAAGGAGGGAGAAAGAAGGAAGGGACAGAACGAAGGATAGGAAAAAGACGGAAGAAGGGAAGAAAGAAAGGAGGGACAAAATGAAGGAAAGGAAGAAAAAGGAAGGAGGGAGAGAACGAATGGTAAGGAGACAGAAGAAATGGAGGGAAGGTATACATGAACTGGAGGTAATTTCAGAGTAGAGGGATAGAGATGAACGATTACAAAAGGGAGGGAGAGACGGAGAAGAGAGTAAATATGAGAAGAGGAAAGGAAAAAAAGAAAAAAAGGGAGAGAAAGGGAAGGGAAGGTTGGAGAAGCAGCTGATGGTGACGTCATGATGAAGAAGAGTGTCACCATATGTCCCTTCACACACACACACACACACACACACACACACACACACACACTTAGCTGGCACCTTGCTGGGCGTGTGTCGGCACTTTTGGACTTACTTAAGCTCGATTTCTTTTCTACTCAAGCAAGTGAAAACCTTAAACGAGGCTCCCCGTCGGGCTCTCGGCACCTGTCATGTTTACGTCTGGCAGCCCAGCGAGGAAGCAAAGGCAGACGGGAGTGCCTTGGGGAGCGTGGAGGCTGTGAGGAGGAGGAGCACTAGGATTGTTTGAAGAGAAGAAGGTGTGTCAGAAGAAGGAGAAGGCCGAGGGATGGGTAAAGAGAAGAAGAAGGAAAAGAATAACGAGGGGTGTGTAAGAAGGATGACGAAGGGTGTGTGAGGAGAAAGAAAGCAAGTAGAACGATGAAGAGGTAGAGGAAAAGTCAATGAAGAAGGCGCATGGAGGACAGTAAAAGAATAGAAGGAGGAAGAGGAGAACGAGAGGTGTGTGAGAAAGCCGAAAACGAGGAGAACGGAGAAGAGGCAAAGGAGAAGTTAACGCAGAAATCTTACGTATGGAGGAGAATAAAAGGAAAGGAGGTGAAAAGGGAAAGGGAGAGAAGGAGATTAGTATAATACCGGGAGGATGTGTGAGAGAGGAAGTTGAAGAGGGAGAAGAACAGATAACGACAACGACGAGGAGGAAAGGAGGAAAAGTTAATGTTGGAGACTTGTGGAGAATAGAAAAAGAAATAATAGAATAGAAATAATGAAGAAGGAAAGAAAAGAGAGACGAAGAAGGGCCTTGCTAGAAGTCTATGGGAGAACATGAGAAAGAGGAGGAGGAAGAGGGGTAGTGAGTGAGTGAGTGAGGAGGACAGAGTGGAGTGGGAGAAGGGAAAAGGGAGAAGGGGGAGTGTATGTGTGTGAGGGACGGGGAGGGTAGCAAACACGCTGATGGGATTATGAAGGGGAGCTTAAGCGCTTTACCCTCGTGAGTATGAGAGCTGCAGGGCGGGGCTGACGAGGAGGAGGCCCCGTCAGATCCCTCCGCCCCCCGCCCCGCCCCGTCACTCCGCCCCGGTTCTGATTCAAGCGACAACCGAGAGGGAAGCAGCGATGGGAAAAGCAGGATAACGATGGATAGGATTAAATCGGTCTTCATAGGCACCAGAAGGAGAATCATCTGACTAATAGGTTTTGTAATAGGTTCAGTGTACTCGTTTACCTTCCAATCGCTTTTCCATGTCACTTTTTGGGTTCAGCGGAATTCATATAGTGTTGAATCCCTTAAGTGCATCAATACGTGGGGTTGATGCACTTAATATTTACCTTCCACTTTGCTTCTCCACTCACTGATGCTGAAACTTTTACCTGTGATCTCCACCTGACATCCACCTGAGATCCACATGAGATGCCCTTCCATCACTTCATGTCTATCATCCACTCCAAATATTTCCCTATAAAACAACAAATTATTCCTTCAGCAGAGTCGCTATCTTTCTGTCTATCTAACTATCTATCTACCAATCTATTTTTATCAGTGGATATGCATGTGGAGGTGGAGGTGGAGTTAGGTGGACCGCGGAACGAGAGAAGGATTAAAACTAGGAAGTGGAAAGGGCTCTAAAGGCTTTACTTGTTGTGGAAGAACCGAGGAGTGGAGAGAGGCCGCTATAGTTGTGGTAGTGGTGGTGGTAGTGGTGGTGATGGTTGTAGTGGTGGCCGTGTTGAGAGTGTATCCATGGAGGCAGTGGTGGTGGTGGTGGTGGTGGGCAGTGGTGGTGGTGGTGGTGGTGGGCAGTGGTGGTGGTGGTGGTAGGGATCAAAGTGGTCAGCTTTAGAGAATTTAATTGGTAGGTGGCGTTGGTAATAGTGGCTTTGTTACGCGTCTGAATGATCTGCGAGTCCGGTGGTGGTGGTGGTGGTGGTGGTGGTGGTTTTGTGGCCTGGGATTGGTTTTCCAGCTGTGGTATGGAAGTGCACTGTGGTGTGGTATTGTGCGGCGGTATTGTGGATTGGTGGTATGATATGATGGTATGAAATAGTGAGTATGATGACGGGAAGGGAGTGTTTATGACAAAAGAGAAAGGGGAGGAGTAAAAAAAAAGAAAAGTGTATAGGAAAAGAACATTGTATACAGCGTTGCCATATTATCGTACTCAAATCGTGGCATTTATCACTTCCATGCCCCAAAACTCTCGTGCCCACACAGATAACGAGATTCCAGTTAAAGTTATCGTTAAAAGCGTTCCTCACTGGTGTTTGTTTACGATATTTGTGAGTCAGAAACCGAGAAATGCGTTGTACTGAGTGGCTGAGTACGACAATATGGTAAGGAAAGAAGGTGGAAAGGAAAATGAAAAGGAGAAGATTGGGAAAACTGGAAGGATGCGTGAAAAAAGCAGAAGAGGGAACAGATGACGAAGACGATGACGACGAGGAGGAATGGAGAAAAAAAAGTTAATGAAGGAGACTTGTAGATGAAAGCACGAAAGAGTAGTGGTTATGAATAAGATGGTACGAAACTGGTGGTGGTGGTTGTGGTGGTGGTGGGAATGGTGGCGTGACTCAAAGCAGCGGGGGGCTATCAGAGGTGACGGATGTGTGGTGTGGTGTGGGCCGCCGCCTGCTCGCTCCTCCCCGGCCCTGGTAAAGCCATCACGCCCCTTTGTAGTGCCAGTGCCAGTAGCTGCGTCCCACTCAACAGCCCCCCGCCCCCCTCCCTTCCATTAGCCCCTCTTTACTCGATCGTTTCTCCATTTATTGTGTTGTCCCTTCTTTCCTTTTTTATTTTTTTTCCTAGTGTTCATTATTTTCTTTCTGTATTCTTGTTCTTTTCTTTTTTATCCCTGTTGTTCCTTCCTTCCTTTCTTTATCCTTGTTACATCTTTTCCGTTTATTCCTGTTGTTTCTTTCTTTTCCATCCTTTATCCTTGTTCCGCTTCCCATGAATACGTTCCTTTTCATTATTGCTCTTCTTCTACCCCCCCCCCCTTTTTCTATCTCTCTTACGCTTCCTACTCTCTTTATCCTTTCCTCTTCCTCCATCTCATCTATGCTCCCCTTCTCTCTTTCTCTCTGTTCTTTCCCCCTCCTCCATCTCTCCTTCGCCATCCTCTCTCCCTCTCTCTCTTTACCCTTTCCCCTTCCACCATCTGACATGTCGTGCCGTTCCTCAATCACCACGAATCAGGACAGCGCGGGGATGAGGCAGGTTCTCGGGTTGCTGACGGGCACTATCAGGCCTCCAATGCGTGTTAATGTGACCGTGTTGCCGCAGCTGCACGGGTGACTCTCGCGCCCGGCCCTGAGGCACTCCGCTCTAGTATTGTGGGTTGGTGGTGTGTTGTTTGTCGGGGGGGGGGGGGGGGGGGTGTTTTGTAGGGAATGTCTGTGTGTGTGAGGCTGATGGTGTGGGTGAAGGAAGGAAGGAAGTAGTTGTAGAGTAGTAGTAGTAGCAGTAGTAGTAGTAGTAGTAATAGTAGTTGTAGTTTTAATGTGTGAAAGAAGACGAAGTGATGATTAGTAAGACTCCAAGAAAGAAAATATATAAAAATGATGAAGAGGAAGAAGAAAAACGAAAAATACTACTGATAATATTACTTCCAAAGCTTACTAACTATCATTATCATATTTCTTCATCATCATCATCATCATCATCATCATTATTACAAGTCTGAAGGTTATTTTTTGTCTTCTCTCTCTCTGTCCCTCCTCGTCTCTTCGTAACATGTTCCTCCGCTGCTGATTCGCGTCCAGGAAAACAAATCAAACCACAACACCAGGAAAAAAAATCAGACCATGAACAACTTTATCTACAGACGTCAGGAAAATATCTCACTCGCCTTAATATGTGAGTGCGCGCGCGCGTGTGTGTGTGTGTGTGTGTGTGTGTGTGTGTGTGAGGGAGCCGAGGCGAGACGAGACAAGCGGCGAATAAATACAAGAGATAGACATTAGGGACGCAGCGAGGAGGGTAAAAAGCTTGAGTCGGACAAACGAGGAATAAAGATTGCAAGGAGTTCATTTGCTACCGAGTGAAAAACGGCCCCACCAAAGCTGTCACTCGTAAAGAAGAATCTGGTCTCCT